>NC_082655.1:47318863-47634253 GCF_028023285.1 Balaenoptera ricei | reverse complement strand
AGGCTTTACCTTGAGGAAAGGACTCACGTCAAGTTTCCTTTTAGCTCTAGAGTGTATCAGGAGGAGCTCCCACCCAGGCTATGAAAGCACCCTGTTGATGTAGAGAACACTCGTTCCTTTCCCAGAGCCCTGCCTGCAGTGACTAGAGACCCGTCCTAAACTGTGATTTAGGTAGCTTCAAGGCAGCATGAATGGAGCACTCAAAATGGGAAAGCAAGGCTTGTGCCATAAGGCCCCCGTTTCCAGCGAAAACGCAGCCTACCTCCTTGTGATTACTACCAAGTAAGTATACACTCTTGCTACACACTGGTCCCTTCCTTGAATAAAGTTTATTTGGCACTGAGTTCTGCGTGTAGCCAACCGCCTCCCCCAAGGAGCGCTCTTGCTAGGCTCTCGGGCTTAGTTTCTTCTAAAACCCTGCAGTGTAAGAGGAAGAACTGTGCTTTGGTTACAGCAGGAAGGCAAGCCGACACTCTCCTGTAAGGATGGGGTCTTAAGGTATGACTTTGTAGAAGGAATGCGAAGCAGTTTTGGTTTCTCAGTGCCGCTCAGCCTAGGGCAATGAGGCAGATGTGCATGACATGTAGGACGTGAGAGAACACAGTTCCTGGAGCTGTTGGAGTGCTGAGGAAATCTAGCTCTCCCAGGGAAGAGTGCAGTGTGTTGCCCTACACTCAGCATACACAGAGTGACTGGGAATGTTTTCCGGGCCTGGAAGTTTCTTAGCAGCCTAGTGGAGCCTGCCGGTGCTCGGTGTTCGAGCAGGGAACAGGGTGCCCAGGAGAGGTCCTTTGTTTCCTGAAAAGCTTACTAACGTTAAAGAAAGCAGACCTAAAGCTAATGCCTCAAGGACTCTGCTCCAAGCTTCCACTTCGGCAGGGCTATTCAAGGCTTTACCTTGAGGAAAGGACTCACGTCAAGTTTCCTTTTAGGTCTAGAGCGTATCAGGAGGAGCTCCCACCCAGGTTTTGAAATCATCCTTTTGATGTAGAGAAGACTCGTTCCTTTCCCAGAGCCCTGCCTGCAGTGACTATAGAGCCGTCCTAAAACTGTTATTTAGGTAGCTTCAAGGCAGCATGAATGGAGCACTCAAAATGAGAAAGCAAGGCTTGTGCCATTAGGCCCCCGTTGCCAGCGAACACGCAGCCTACCTCCTTGTGATTTCTACCAAGTAAGTATACACTCTTGCTAAACACTGGTCCCTTCCTTGAATAAAGTTTATTTGGCACGGAGTTCTGCGTGTAGCCAACCGCCTCCCACAAGGAGCGCTCTTGCTAGGCTATCGGGCTTAGCTTCTTCTAAAACCCTGCAGTGTAAGAGGAAGGACTGTGCTTTGGTTACAGCAGGAACGCAAGCCGACATTCTCCTGTAAGGATGGGGTCTTAAGGTATGACTTTGTAGAAGGAATGCGAAGCAGTTTTGGTTTCTCAGTGCCGCTCAACCTAGGGCAATGAGGCAGATGTGCATGACATGTAGGACGTGAGAGAACACAGTTCCTGGAGCTGTTGGAGGGCTGAGGAAATCTAGCTCTCCCAGGGAAGAGTGCAGTGTGTTGCCCTACACTCAGCATACACAGAGCGACTGGGAATGTTTTCCGGGCCTGGAAGTTTCTTAGCAGCCTAGTGGAGCCTGCCGGTGCTCGGTATTCGTGCAGGGAATAGGGTGCCCAGGCGAGGTCCTCCGTTTCCTGAAAAGCTTACTAACGTTAAAGAAAGCAGACCTAAAGCTAATGCCTCAAGGACTCTGCTCCAAGCTTCCACTTCGGCAGGGCTATTCAAGGCTTTACCTTGAGGAAAGGACTCACGTCAAGTTTCCTTTTAGCTCTAGAGTGTATCAGGAGGAGCTCCCACCCAGGCTATGAAAGCACCCTGTTGATGTAGAGAACACTCGTTCCTTTCCCAGAGCCCTGCCTGCAGTGACTAGAGACCCGTCCTAAACTTTGATTTAGGTAGCTTCAAGGCAGCATGAATGGAGCACTCAAAATGGGAAAACAAGGCTTGTGCCATAAGGCCCCCGGTTCCAGCGAACACGCAGCCTACCTCCTTGTGATTTCTCCCAAGTATACACTCTAGCTACACACTGGTCCCTTCCTTGAATAAAGTTTATTTGGCACTGAGTTCTGCGTGTAGCCAACCGCCTCCCCCAAGGAACGCTCTAGCTAGGCTCTCGGGCTTAGTTTCTTCTAAAACCCTGCAGTGTAAGAGGAAGAACTGTGCTTTGGTTACAGCAGGAACGCAAGCCGACTTTCTCCTGTAAGGATGGGGTCGTAAAGTATGACTTTGTGGAAGGAATGCGAAGCAGTTTTGGTTTC
The DNA here is from genome assembly GCF_028023285.1 of Balaenoptera ricei. Classification (NCBI taxonomy): domain Eukaryota; kingdom Metazoa; phylum Chordata; class Mammalia; order Artiodactyla; family Balaenopteridae; genus Balaenoptera; species Balaenoptera ricei. Next base: position 47,631,942 of record NC_082655.1, on the reverse strand, counting down.
TCAGTGCCGCTCAGCCTAGGGCAATGAGGCAGATGTGCATGACATGTAGGACGTAAGAGAACACAGTTCCTGGAGCTGTTGGAGTGCTGAGGAAATCTAGCTCTCCCAGGGAAGAGTGCAGTGTGTTGCCCTACACTCAACATACACTGAGTGACTGGGAAAGTTTTCCGGGCCTGGAAGTTTCTTAGCAGCCTAGTGGAGCCTGCCGGTGCTCGGTGTTCGTGCAGGGAATAGGGTGGCCAGGCGAGGTCCTCCGTTTCCAGAAATGCTTACTAACGTTAAAGAAAGCAGACCTAAAGCTAATGCCTCAAGGACTCTGCTCCAAGCTTCCACTTCGGCAGGGCTATTCAAGGCTTTACCTTGAGGAAAGGACTCACGTCAAGTTTCCTTTTAGCTCTAGAGCGTATCAGGAGGAGCTCCCACCCAGGTTTTGAAATCATCCTGTTGATGTAGAGAAGACTCGTTCCTTTCCCAGAGCCCTGCCTGCAATGACTAGAGAGCCGTCCTAAAACTGTTATTTAGGTAGCTTCAAGGCAGCATGAATGGAGCACTCAAAATGAGAAAGCAAGGCTTGTGCCATTAGGCCCCCGTTGCCAGCGAACACGCAGCCTACCTCCTTGTGATTTCTACCAAGTAAGTATACACTCTTGCTAAACACTGGTCCCTTCCTTGAATAAAGTTTATTTGGCACGGAGTTCTGCGTGTAGCCAACCGCCTCCCCCAAGGAGCGCTCTTGCTAGGCTATCGGGCTTAGCTTCTTCTAAAACCCTGCAGTGTAAGAGGAAGGACTGTGCTTTGGTTACAGCAGGAACGCAAGCCGACTTTCTCCTGTAAGGTTGGGGTCTTAAGGTATGACTTTGTAGAAGGAATGCGAAGCAGTTTTGGTTTCTCAGTGCCGCTCAGCCTAGGGCAATGAGGCAGATGTGCATGACATGTAGGACGTGAGAGAACACAGTTCCTGGAGCTGTTGGAGTGCTGAGGAAATCTAGCTCTCCCAGGGAAGAGTGCAGTGTGTTGCCCTACACTCAGCATACACAGAGTGACTGGGAAAGTTTTCCGGGCCTGGAAGTTTCTTAGCAGCCTAGTGGAGCCTGCCGGTGCTCGGTGTTCGAGCAGGGAACAGGGTGCCCAGGAGAGGTCCTCCGTTTCCTGAAAAGCTTACTAACGTTAAAGAAAGCAGACCTAAAGCTAATGCCTCAAGGACTCTGCTCCAAGCTTCCACTTCGGCAGGGCTATTCAAGGCTTTACCTTGAGGAAAGGACTCACGTCAAGTTTCCTTTTAGCTCTAGAGTGTATCAGGAGGAGCTCCCACCCAGGCTATGAAAGCACCCTGTTGATGTAGAGAACACTCGTTCCTTTCCCAGAGCCCTGCCTGCAGTGACTAGAGAGCCGTCCTAAACTGTGATTTAGGTAGCTTCAAGGCAGCATGAATGGAGCACTCAAAATGGGAAAGCAAGTCTTGTGCCATAAGGCCCCCGTTTCCAGCGAAAACGCAGCCTACCTCCTTGTGATTATTACCAAGTAAGTATACACTCTTGCTACACACTGGTCCCTTCCTTGAATAAAGTTTATTTGGCACTGAGTTCTGCGTGTAGCCAACCGCCTCCCCCAAGGAGCGCTCTTGCTAGGCTCTCGGGCTTAGTTTCTTCTAAAACCCTGCAGTGTAAGAGGAAGAACTGTGCTTTGGTTACAGCAGGAAGGCAAGCCGACACTCTCCTGTAAGGATGGGGACTTAAGGTATGACTTTGTAGAAGGAATGCGAAGCAGTTTTGGTTTCTCAGTGCCGCTCAGCCTAGGGCAATGAGGCAGATTTGCATGACATGTAGGACGTGAGAGAACACAGTTCCTGGAGCTGTTGGAGTGCTAAGGAAATCTAGCTCTCCCAGGGAAGAGTGCAGTGTGTTGCCCTACACTCAGCATACACAGAGTGACTGGGAAAGTTTTCCGGGCCTGGAAGTTTCTTAGCAGCCTAGTGGAGCCTGCCGGTGCTCGGTATTCGTGCAGGGAATAGGGTGCCCAGGCGAGGTCCTCCGTTTCCTGAAAAGCTTACTAACGTTAAAGAAAGCAGACCTAAAGCTAATGCCTCAAGGACTCTGCTCCAAGCTTCCACTTCGGCAGGGCTATTCAAGGCTTTACCTTGAGGAAAGGACTCACGTCAAGTTTCCTTTTAGCTCTAGAGTGTATCAGGAGGAGCTCCCACCCAGGCTATGAAAGCACCCTGTTGATGTAGAGAACACTCGTTCCTTTCCCAGAGCCCTGCCTGCAGTGACTAGAGACCCGTCCTAAACTGTGATTTAGGTAGCTTCAAGGCAGCATGAATGGAGCACTCAAAATGGGAAAGCAAGGCTTGTGCCATAAGGCCCCCGTTTCCAGCGAAAACGCAGCCTACCTCCTTGTGATTACTACCAAGTAAGTATACACTCTTGCTACACACTGGTCCCTTCCTTGAATAAAGTTTATTTGGCACTGAGTTCTGCGTGTAGCCAACCGCCTCCCCCAAGGAGCGCTCTTGCTAGGCTCTCGGGCTTAGTTTCTTCTAAAACCCTGCAGTGTAAGAGGAAGAACTGTGCTTTGGTTACAGCAGGAAGGCAAGCCGACACTCTCCTGTAAGGATGGGGTCTTAAGGTATGACTTTGTAGAAGGAATGCGAAGCAGTTTTGGTTTCTCAGTGCCGCTCAGCCTAGGGCAATGAGGCAGATGTGCATGACATGTAGGACGTGAGAGAACACAGTTCCTGGAGCTGTTGGAGTGCTGAGGAAATCTAGCTCTCCCAGGGAAGAGTGCAGTGTGTTGCCCTACACTCAGCATACACAGAGTGACTGGGAATGTTTTCCGGGCCTGGAAGTTTCTTAGCAGCCTAGTGGAGCCTGCCGGTGCTCGGTGTTCGAGCAGGGAACAGGGTGCCCAGGAGAGGTCCTTTGTTTCCTGAAAAGCTTACTAACGTTAAAGAAAGCAGACCTAAAGCTAATGCCTCAAGGACTCTGCTCCAAGCTTCCACTTCGGCAGGGCTATTCAAGGCTTTACCTTGAGGAAAGGACTCACGTCAAGTTTCCTTTTAGGTCTAGAGCGTATCAGGAGGAGCTCCCACCCAGGTTTTGAAATCATCCTTTTGATGTAGAGAAGACTCGTTCCTTTCCCAGAGCCCTGCCTGCAGTGACTATAGAGCCGTCCTAAAACTGTTATTTAGGTAGCTTCAAGGCAGCATGAATGGAGCACTCAAAATGAGAAAGCAAGGCTTGTGCCATTAGGCCCCCGTTGCCAGCGAACACGCAGCCTACCTCCTTGTGATTTCTACCAAGTAAGTATACACTCTTGCTAAACACTGGTCCCTTCCTTGAATAAAGTTTATTTGGCACGGAGTTCTGCGTGTAGCCAACCGCCTCCCGCAAGGAGCGCTCTTGCTAGGCTATCGGGCTTAGCTTCTTCTAAAACCCTGCAGTGTAAGAGGAAGGACTGTGCTTTGGTTACAGCAGGAACGCAAGCCGACATTCTCCTGTAAGGATGGGGTCTTAAGGTATGACTTTGTAGAAGGAATGCGAAGCAGTTTTGGTTTCTCAGTGCCGCTCAACCTAGGGCAATGAGGCAGATGTGCATGACATGTAGGACGTGAGAGAACACAGTTCCTGGAGCTGTTGGAGGGCTGAGGAAATCTAGCTCTCCCAGGGAAGAGTGCAGTGTGTTGCCCTACACTCAGCATACACAGAGCGACTGGGAATGTTTTCCGGGCCTGGAAGTTTCTTAGCAGCCTAGTGGAGCCTGCCGGTGCTCGGTATTCGTGCAGGGAATAGGGTGCCCAGGCGAGGTCCTCCGTTTCCTGAAAAGCTTACTAACGTTAAAGAAAGCAGACCTAAAGCTAATGCCTCAAGGACTCTGCTCCAAGCTTCCACTTCGGCAGGGCTATTCAAGGCTTTACCTTGAGGAAAGGACTCACGTCAAGTTTCCTTTTAGCTCTAGAGTGTATCAGGAGGAGCTCCCACCCAGGCTATGAAAGCACCCTGTTGATGTAGAGAACACTCGTTCCTTTCCCAGAGCCCTGCCTGCAGTGACTAGAGACCCGTCCTAAACTTTGATTTAGGTAGCTTCAAGGCAGCATGAATGGAGCACTCAAAATGGGAAAACAAGGCTTGTGCCATAAGGCCCCCGGTTCCAGCGAACACGCAGCCTACCTCCTTGTGATTTCTCCCAAGTATACACTCTAGCTACACACTGGTCCCTTCCTTGAATAAAGTTTATTTGGCACTGAGTTCTGCGTGTAGCCAACCGCCTCCCCCAAGGAACGCTCTAGCTAGGCTCTCGGGCTTAGTTTCTTCTAAAACCCTGCAGTGTAAGAGGAAGAACTGTGCTTTGGTTACAGCAGGAACGCAAGCCGACTTTCTCCTGTAAGGATGGGGTCGTAAAGTATGACTTTGTGGAAGGAATGCGAAGCAGTTTTGGTTTCTCAGTGCCGCTCAGCCTAGGGCAATGAGGCAGATGTGCATGACATGTAGGACGTAAGAGAACACAGTTCCTGGAGCTGTTGGAGTGCTGAGGAAATCTAGCTCTCCCAGGGAAGAGTGCAGTGTGTTGCCCTACACTCAACATACACTGAGTGACTGGGAAAGTTTTCCGGGCCTGGAAGTTTCTTAGCAGCCTAGTGGAGCCTGCCGGTGCTCGGTGTTCGTGCAGGGAATAGGGTGGCCAGGCGAGGTCCTCCGTTTCCAGAAATGCTTACTAACCTTAAAGAAAGCAGACCTAAAGCTAATGCCTCAAGGACTCTGCTCCAAGCTTCCACTTCGGCAGGGCTATTCAAGGCTTTACCTTGAGGAAAGGACTCACGTCAAGTTTCCTTTTAGCTCTAGAGCGTATCAGGAGGAGCTCCCACCCAGGTTTTGAAATCATCCTGTTGATGTAGAGAAGACTCGTTCCTTTCCCAGAGCCCTGCCTGCAGTGACTAGAGAGCCGTCCTAAAACTGTTATTTAGGTAGCTTCAAGGCAGCATGAATGGAGCACTCAAAATGAGAAAGCAAGGCTTGTGCCATTAGGCCCCCGTTGCCAGCGAACACGCAGCCTACCTCCTTGTGATTTCTACCAAGTAAGTATACACTCTTGCTAAACACTGGTCCCTTCCTTGAATAAAGTTTATTTGGCACGGAGTTCTGCGTGTAGCCAACCGCCTCCCCCAAGGAGCGCTCTTGCTAGGCTATCGGGCTTAGCTTCTTCTAAAACCCTGCAGTGTAAGAGGAAGGACTGTGCTTTGGTTACAGCAGGAACGCAAGCCGACTTTCTCCTGTAAGGTTGGGGTCTTAAGGTATGACTTTGTAGAAGGAATGCGAAGCAGTTTTGGTTTCTCAGTGCCGCTCAGCCTAGGGCAATGAGGCAGATGTGTATGACATGTAGGACGTGAGAGAACACAGTTCCTGGAGCTGTTGGAGTGCTGAGGAAATCTAGCTCTCCCAGGGAAGAGTGCAGTGTGTTGCCCTACACTCAGCATACACAGAGTGACTGGGAAAGTTTTCCGGGCCTGGAAGTTTCTTAGCAGCCTAGTGGAGCCTGCCGGTGCTCGGTATTCGTGCAGGGAATAGGGTGCCCAGGCGAGGTCCTCCGTTTCCTGAAAAGCTTACTAACGTTAAAGAAAGCAGACCTAAAGCTAATGCCTCAAGGACTCTGCTCCAAGCTTCCACTTCGTCAGGGCTATTCAAGGCTTTACCTTGAGGAAAGGACTCACGTCAAGTTTCCTTTTAGCTCTAGAGCGTATCAGGAGGAGCTCCCACCCAGGTTTTGAAATCATCCTGTTGATGTAGAGAAGACTCGTTCCTTTCCCAGAGCCCTGCCTGCAGTGACTAGAGAGCCGTCCTAAAACTGTTATTTAGGTAGCTTCAAGGCAGCATGAATGGAGCACTCAAAATGAGAAAGCAAGGCTTGTGCCATTAGGCCCCCGTTTCCAGCGAACACGCAGCCTACCTCCTTGTGATTTCTACCAAGTAAGTATACACTCTTGCTACACACTGGTCCCTTCCTTGAATAAAGTTTATTTGGCACTGAGTTCTGCGTGTAGCCAACAGCCTCCCCCAAGGAGCGCTCTTGCTAGGCTCTCGGGCTTAGTTTCTTCTAAAACCCTGCAGTGTAAGAGGAAGAACTGTGCTTTGGTTACAGCAGGAAGGCATGCCGACACTCTCCTGTAAGGATGGGGACTTAAGGTATGACTTTGTAGAAGGAATGCGAAGCAGTTTTGGTTTCTCAGTGCCGCTCAGCCTAGGGCAATGAGGCAGATTTGCATGACATGTAGGACGTGAGAGAACACAGTTCCTGGAGCTGTTGGAGTGCTGAGGAAATCTAGCTCTCCCAGGGAAGAGTGCAGTGTGTTGCCCTACACTCAGCATACACTGAGTGACTGGGAAAGTTTTCCGGGCCTGGAAGTTTCTTAGCAGCCTAGTGGAGCATGCCGGTGCTCGGTGTTCGAGCAGGGAATAGGGTGCCCAGGAGAGGTCCTCCGTTTCCTGAAACGCTTACTAACGTTAAAGAAAGCAGACCTAAAGCTAATGCCTCAAGGACTCTGCTCCAAGCTTCCACTTCGGCAGGGCTATTCAAGGCTTTACCTTGAGGAAAGGACTCACGTCAAGTTTCCTTTTAGCTCTAGAGTGTATCAGGAGGAGCTCCCACCCAGGCTATGAAAGCACCCTGTTGATGTAGAGAACACTCGTTCCTTTCCCAGAGCCCTGCCTGCAGTGACTAGAGACCCGTCCTAAACTGTGATTTAGGTAGCTTCAAGGCAGCATGAATGGAGCACTCAAAATGGGAAAGCAAGGCTTGTGCCATAAGGCCCCCGTTTCCAGCGAAAACGCAGCCTACCTCCTTGTGATTTCTACCAAGTAAGTATACACTCTTGCTACACACTGGTCCCTTCCTTGAATAAAGTTTATTTGGCACTAAGTTCTGCGTGTAGCCAACCGCCTCCCCCAAGGAGCGCTCTTGCTAGGCTCTCGGGCTTAGTTTCTTCTAAAACCCTGCAGTGTAAGAGGAAGAACTGTGCTTTGGTTACAGCAGGAAGGCAAGCCGACACTCTCCTGTAAGGATGGGGTCTTAAGGTATGACTTTGTAGAAGGAATGCGAAGCAGTTTTGGTTTCTCAGTGCCGCTCAGCCTAGGGCAATGAGGCAGATTTGCATGACATGTAGGACGTAAGAGAACACAGTTCCTGGAGCTGTTGGAGTGCTGAGGAAATCTAGCTCTCCCAGGGAAGAGGGCAGTGTGTTGCCCTACACTCAACATACATTGAGTGACTGGGAAAGTTTTCCGGGCCTGGAAGTTTCTTAGCAGCCTAGTGGAGCCTGCCGGTGCTCGGTGTTCGTGCAGGGAATAGGGTGGCCAGGCGAGGTCCTCCGTTTCCAGAAATGCTTACTAACGTTAAAGAAAGCAGACCTAAAGCTAATGTCTCAAGGACTCTCCTCCAAGCTTCCACTTCGGCAGGGCTATTCAAGGCTTTACCTTGAGGAAAGGACTCACGTCAAGTTTCCTTTTAGCTCTAGAGCGTATCAGGAGGAGCTCCCACCCAGGTTTTGAAATCATCCTGTTGATATAGAGAAAACTCGTTCCTTTCCCAGAGCCCTGCCTGCAGTGACTAGAGAGCCGTCCTAAAACTGTTATTTAGGTAGCTTCAAGGCAGCATGAATGGAGCACTCAAAATGAGAAAGCAAGGCTTGTGCCTTTAGGCTCCCGTTTCCAGCGAACACGCAGCCTACCTCCTTGTGATTTCTACCAAGTAAGTATACACTCTTGCTAAACACTGGTCCCTTCCTTGAATAAAGTTTATTTGGCACGGAGTTCTGCGTGTAGCCAACCGCCTCCCGCAAGGAGCGCTCTTGCTAGGCTATCGGGCTTAGCTTCTTCTAAAACCCTGCAGTGTAAGAGGAAGGACTGTGCTTTGGTTACAGCAGGAACGCAAGCCGACTTTCTCCTGTAAGGATGGGGTCTTAAGGTATGACTTTGTAGAAGGAATGCGAAGCAGTTTTGGTTTCTCAGTGCCGCTCAGCCTAGGGCAATGAGGCAGATGTGTATGACATGTAGGACGTGAGAGAACACAGTTCCTGGAGCTGTTGGAGTGCTGAGGAAATCTAGCTCTCCCAGGGAAGAGTGCAGTGTGTTGCCCTACACTCAGCATACACAGAGTGACTGGGAAAGGTTTCTGGGCCTGGAAGTTTCTTAACAGCCTAGTGGAGCCTGCCGGTGCTCGGTATTCGTGCAGGGAATAGGGTGCCCAGGCGAGGTCCTCCGTTTCCTGAAACGCTTACTAACGTTAAAGAAAGCAGACCTAAAGCTAATGCCTCAAGGACTCTGCTCCAAGCTTCCACTTCGGCAGGGCTATTCAAGGCTTTACCTTGAGGAAAGGACTCACGTCAAGTTTCCTTTTAGCTCTAGAGTGTATCAGGAGGAGCTCCCACCCAGGCTATGAAAGCACCCTGTTGATGTAGAGAACACTCGTTCCTTTCCCAGAGCCCTGCCTGCAGTGACTAGAGAGCCGTCCTAAACTGTGATTTAGGTAGCTTCAAGGCAGCATGAATGGAGCACTCAAAATGGGAAAGCAAGGCTTGTGCCATAAGGCCCCCGTTTCCAGCGAAAACGCAGCCTACCTCCTTGTGATTACTACCAAGTAAGTATACACTCTTGCTAAACACTGGTCCCTTCCTTGAATAAAGTTTATTTGGCACTGAGTTCTGCGTGTAGCCAACCGCCTCCCCCAAGGAGCGCTCTTGCTAGGCTCTCGGGCTTAGTTTCTTCTAAAACCCTGCAGTGTAAGAGGAAGAACTGTGCTTTGGTTACAGCAGGAAGGCAAGCCGACACTCTCCTGTAAGGATGGGGTCTTAAGGTATGACTTTGTAGAAGGAATGCGAAGCAGTTTTGGTTTCTCAGTGCCGCTCAGCCTAGGGCAATGAGGCAGATGTGCATGACATGTAGGACGTGAGAGAACACAGTTCCTGGAGCTGTTGGAGTGCTGAGGAAATCTAGCTCTCCCAGGGAAGAGTGCAGTGTGTTGCCCTACACTCAGCATACACAGAGTGACTGGGAAAGTTTTCCGGGCCTGGAAGTTTCTTAGCAGCCTAGTGGAGCCTGCCGGTGCTCGGTGTTCGAGCAGGGAACGGGGTGCCCAGGAGAGGTCCTCCGTTTCCTGAAAAGCTTACTAAAGTTAAAGAAAGCAGACCTAAAGCTAATGCCTCAAGGACTCTGCTCCAAGCTTCCACTTCGGCAGGGCTATTCAAGGCTTTACCTTGAGGAAAGGACTCACGTCAAGTTTCCTTTTAGCTCTAGAGTGTATCAGGAGGAGCTCCCACCCAGGCTATGAAAGCACCCTGTTGATGTAGAGAACACTCGTTCCTTTCCCAGAGCCCTGCCTGCAGTGACTAGAGACCCGTCCTAAACTGTGATTTAGGTAGCTTCAAGGCAGCATGAATGGAGCACTCAAAATGGGAAAGCAAGGCTTGTGCCATAAGGCCCCCGTTTCCAGCGAAAACGCAGCCTACCTCCTTGTGATTTCTACCAAGTAAGTATACACTCTTGCTACACACTGGTCCCTTCCTTGAATAAAGTTTATTTGGCACTGAGTTCTGCGTGTAGCCAACCGCCTCCCCCAAGGAGCGCTCTTGCTAGGCTCTCGGGCTTAGTTTCTTCTAAAACCCTGCAGTGTAAGAGGAAGAACTGTGCTTTGGTTACAGCAGGAAGGCAAGCCGACACTCTCCTGTAAGGATGGGGACTTAAGGTATGACTTTGTAGAAGGAATGCGAAGCAGTTTTGGTTTCTCAGTGCCGCTCAGCCTAGGGCAATGAGGCAGATTTGCATGACATGTAGGACGTGAGAGAACACAGTTCCTGGAGCTGTTGGAGTGCTGAGGAAATCTAGCTCTCCCAGGGAAGAGTGCAGTGTGTTGCCCTACACTCAGCATACACTGAGTGACTGGGAAAGTTTTCCGGGCCTGGAAGTTTCTTAGCAGCCTAGTGGAGCATGCCGGTGCTCGGTGTTCGAGCAGGGAATAGGGTGCCCAGGAGAGGTCCTCCGTTTCCTGAAACGCTTACTAACGTTAAAGAAAGCAGACCTAAAGCTAATGCCTCAAGGACTCTGCTCCAAGCTTCCACTTCGGCAGGGCTATTCAAGGCTTTACCTTGAGGAAAGGACTCACGTCAAGTTTCCTTTTAGCTCTAGAGTGTATCAGGAGGAGCTCCCACCCAGGCTATGAAAGCACCCTGTTGATGTAGAGAACACTCGTTCCTTTCCCAGAGCCCTGCCTGCAGTGACTAGAGACCCGTCCTAAACTGTGATTTAGGTAGCTTCAAGGCAGCATGAATGGAGCACTCAAAATGGGAAAGCAAGGCTTGTGCCATAAGGCCCCCGTTTCCAGCGAAAACGCAGCCTACCTCCTTGTGATTTCTACCAAGTAAGTATACACTCTTGCTACACACTGGTCCCTTCCTTGAATAAAGTTTATTTGGCACTAAGTTCTGCGTGTAGCCAACCGCCTCCCCCAAGGAGCGCTCTTGCTAGGCTCTCGGGCTTAGTTTCTTCTAAAACCCTGCAGTGTAAGAGGAAGAACTGTGCTTTGGTTACAGCAGGAAGGCAAGCCGACACTCTCCTGTAAGGATGGGGTCTTAAGGTATGACTTTGTAGAAGGAATGCGAAGCAGTTTTGGTTTCTCAGTGCCGCTCAGCCTAGGGCAATGAGGCAGATTTGCATGACATGTAGGACGTAAGAGAACACAGTTCCTGGAGCTGTTGGAGTGCTGAGGAAATCTAGCTCTCCCAGGGAAGAGGGCAGTGTGTTGCCCTACACTCAACATACATTGAGTGACTGGGAAAGTTTTCCGGGCCTGGAAGTTTCTTAGCAGCCTAGTGGAGCCTGCCGGTGCTCGGTGTTCGTGCAGGGAATAGGGTGGCCAGGCGAGGTCCTCCGTTTCCAGAAATGCTTACTAACGTTAAAGAAAGCAGACCTAAAGCTAATGTCTCAAGGACTCTCCTCCAAGCTTCCACTTCGGCAGGGCTATTCAAGGCTTTACCTTGAGGAAAGGACTCACGTCAAGTTTCCTTTTAGCTCTAGAGCGTATCAGGAGGAGCTCCCACCCAGGTTTTGAAATCATCCTGTTGATATAGAGAAAACTCGTTCCTTTCCCAGAGCCCTGCCTGCAGTGACTAGAGAGCCGTCCTAAAACTGTTATTTAGGTAGCTTCAAGGCAGCATGAATGGAGCACTCAAAATGAGAAAGCAAGGCTTGTGCCTTTAGGCTCCCGTTTCCAGCGAACACGCAGCCTACCTCCTTGTGATTTCTACCAAGTAAGTATACACTCTTGCTAAACACTGGTCCCTTCCTTGAATAAAGTTTATTTGGCACGGAGTTCTGCGTGTAGCCAACCGCCTCCCGCAAGGAGCGCTCTTGCTAGGCTATCGGGCTTAGCTTCTTCTAAAACCCTGCAGTGTAAGAGGAAGGACTGTGCTTTGGTTACAGCAGGAACGCAAGCCGACTTTCTCCTGTAAGGATGGGGTCTTAAGGTATGACTTTGTAGAAGGAATGCGAAGCAGTTTTGGTTTCTCAGTGCCGCTCAGCCTAGGGCAATGAGGCAGATGTGTATGACATGTAGGACGTGAGAGAACACAGTTCCTGGAGCTGTTGGAGTGCTGAGGAAATCTAGCTCTCCCAGGGAAGAGTGCAGTGTGTTGCCCTACACTCAGCATACACAGAGTGACTGGGAAAGGTTTCTGGGCCTGGAAGTTTCTTAACAGCCTAGTGGAGCCTGCCGGTGCTCGGTATTCGTGCAGGGAATAGGGTGCCCAGGCGAGGTCCTCCGTTTCCTGAAACGCTTACTAACGTTAAAGAAAGCAGACCTAAAGCTAATGCCTCAAGGACTCTGCTCCAAGCTTCCACTTCGGCAGGGCTATTCAAGGCTTTACCTTGAGGAAAGGACTCACGTCAAGTTTCCTTTTAGCTCTAGAGTGTATCAGGAGGAGCTCCCACCCAGGCTATGAAAGCACCCTGTTGATGTAGAGAACACTCGTTCCTTTCCCAGAGCCCTGCCTGCAGTGACTAGAGAGCCGTCCTAAACTGTGATTTAGGTAGCTTCAAGGCAGCATGAATGGAGCACTCAAAATGGGAAAGCAAGGCTTGTGCCATAAGGCCCCCGTTTCCAGCGAAAACGCAGCCTACCTCCTTGTGATTACTACCAAGTAAGTATACACTCTTGCTAAACACTGGTCCCTTCCTTGAATAAAGTTTATTTGGCACTGAGTTCTGCGTGTAGCCAACCGCCTCCCCCAAGGAGCGCTCTTGCTAGGCTCTCGGGCTTAGTTTCTTCTAAAACCCTGCAGTGTAAGAGGAAGAACTGTGCTTTGGTTACAGCAGGAAGGCAAGCCGACACTCTCCTGTAAGGATGGGGTCTTAAGGTATGACTTTGTAGAAGGAATGCGAAGCAGTTTTGGTTTCTCAGTGCCGCTCAGCCTAGGGCAATGAGGCAGATGTGCATGACATGTAGGACGTGAGAGAACACAGTTCCTGGAGCTGTTGGAGTGCTGAGGAAATCTAGCTCTCCCAGGGAAGAGTGCAGTGTGTTGCCCTACACTCAGCATACACAGAGTGACTGGGAAAGTTTTCCGGGCCTGGAAGTTTCTTAGCAGCCTAGTGGAGCCTGCCGGTGCTCGGTGTTCGAGCAGGGAACGGGGTGCCCAGGAGAGGTCCTCCGTTTCCTGAAAAGCTTACTAAAGTTAAAGAAAGCAGACCTAAAGCTAATGCCTCAAGGACTCTGCTCCAAGCTTCCACTTCGGCAGGGCTATTCAAGGCTTTACCTTGAGGAAAGGACTCACGTCAAGTTTCCTTTTAGCTCTAGAGTGTATCAGGAGGAGCTCCCACCCAGGCTATGAAAGCACCCTGTTGATGTAGAGAACACTCGTTCCTTTCCCAGAGCCCTGCCTGCAGTGACTAGAGACCCGTCCTAAACTGTGATTTAGGTAGCTTCAAGGCAGCATGAATGGAGCACTCAAAATGGGAAAGCAAGGCTTGTGCCATAAGGCCCCCGTTTCCAGCGAAAACGCAGCCTACCTCCTTGTGATTTCTACCAAGTAAGTATACACTCTTGCTACACACTGGTCCCTTCCTTGAATAAAGTTTATTTGGCACTGAGTTCTGCGTGTAGCCAACCGCCTCCCCCAAGGAGCGCTCTTGCTAGGCTCTCGGGCTTAGTTTCTTCTAAAACCCTGCAGTGTAAGAGGAAGAACTGTGCTTTGGTTACAGCAGGAAGGCAAGCCGACACTCTCCTGTAAGGATGGGGACTTAAGGTATGACTTTGTAGAAGGAATGCGAAGCAGTTTTGGTTTCTCAGTGCCGCTCAGCCTAGGGCAATGAGGCAGATTTGCATGACATGTAGGACGTGAGAGAACACAGTTCCTGGAGCTGTTGGAGTGCTGAGGAAATCTAGCTCTCCCAGGGAAGAGTGCAGTGTGTTGCCCTACACTCAGCATACACTGAGTGACTGGGAAAGTTTTCCGGGCCTGGAAGTTTCTTAGCAGCCTAGTGGAGCATGCCGGTGCTCGGTGTTCGAGCAGGGAATAGGGTGCCCAGGAGAGGTCCTCCGTTTCCTGAAACGCTTACTAACGTTAAAGAAAGCAGACCTAAAGCTAATGCCTCAAGGACTCTGCTCCAAGCTTCCACTTCGGCAGGGCTATTCAAGGCTTTACCTTGAGGAAAGGACTCACGTCAAGTTTCCTTTTAGCTCTAGAGTGTATCAGGAGGAGCTCCCACCCAGGCTATGAAAGCACCCTGTTGATGTAGAGAACACTCGTTCCTTTCCCAGAGCCCTGCCTGCAGTGACTAGAGACCCGTCCTAAACTGTGATTTAGGTAGCTTCAAGGCAGCATGAATGGAGCACTCAAAATGGGAAAGCAAGGCTTGTGCCATAAGGCCCCCGTTTCCAGCGAAAACGCAGCCTACCTCCTTGTGATTTCTACCAAGTAAGTATACACTCTTGCTACACACTGGTCCCTTCCTTGAATAAAGTTTATTTGGCACTAAGTTCTGCGTGTAGCCAACCGCCTCCCCCAAGGAGCGCTCTTGCTAGGCTCTCGGGCTTAGTTTCTTCTAAAACCCTGCAGTGTAAGAGGAAGAACTGTGCTTTGGTTACAGCAGGAAGGCAAGCCGACACTCTCCTGTAAGGATGGGGTCTTAAGGTATGACTTTGTAGAAGGAATGCGAAGCAGTTTTGGTTTCTCAGTGCCGCTCAGCCTAGGGCAATGAGGCAGATTTGCATGACATGTAGGACGTGAGAGAACACAGTTCCTGGAGCTGTTGGAGTGCTGAGGAAATCTAGCTCTCCCAGGGAAGAGTGCAGTGTGTTGCCCTACACTCAGCATACAATGAGTGACTGGGAATGTTTTCCGGGCCTGGAAGTTTCTTAGCAGCCTAGTGGAGCCTGCCGGTGCTCGGTGTTCGAGCAGGGAATAGGGTGCCCAGGAGAGGTCCTCCGTTTCCTGAAACGCTTACTAACGTTAAAGAAAGCAGACCTAAAGCTAATGCCTCAAGGACTCTGCTCCAAGCTTCCACTTCGGCAGGGCTATTCAAGGCTTTACCTTGAGGAAAGGACTCACGTCAAGTTTCCTTTTAGCTCTAGAGTGTATCAGGAGGAGCTCCCACCCAGGCTATGAAAGCACCCTGTTGATGTAGAGAACACTCGTTCCTTTCCCAGAGCCCTGCCTGCAGTGCCTAGAGACCCGTCCTAAAACTGTGATTTAGGTAGCTTCAAGGCAGCATGAATGGAGCACTCAAAATGGGAAAACAAGGCTGGTGCCATAAGGCCCCCGGTTCCAGCGAACACGCAGCCTACCTCCTTGTGATTTCTACCAAGTAAGTATACACTCTTGCTACACACTGGTCCCTTCCTTGAATAAAGTTTATTTGGCACGGAGTTCTGCGTGTAGCCAACCGCCTCCCCCAAGGAACGCTCTTGCTAGGCTCTCGGGCTTAGTTTCTTCTAAAACCCTGCAGTGTAAGAGGAAGAACTGTGCTTTGGTTACAGCAGGAACGCAAGCCGACTTTCTCCTGTAAGGATGGGGTCGTAAAGTATGACTTTGTGGAAGGAATGCGAAGCAGTTTTTGTTTCTCAGTGCCGCTCAGCCTAGGGCAATGAGGCAGATTTGCATGACATGTAGGACGTAAGAGAACACAGTTCCTGGAGCTGTTGGAGTGCTGAGGAAATCTAGCTCTCCCAGGGAAGAGGGCAGTGTGTTGCCCTACACTCAACATACATTGAGTAACTGGGAAAGTTTTCCGGGCCTGGAAGTTTCTTAGCAGCCTAGTGGAGCCTGCCGGTGCTCGGTGTTCGTGCAGGGAATAGGGTGGCCAGGCGAGGTCCTCCGTTTCCAGAAATGCTTACTAACGTTAAAGAAAGCAGACCTAAAGCTAATGTCTCAAGGACTCTCCTCCAAGCTTCCACTTCGGCAGGGCTATTCAAGGCTTTACCTTGAGGAAAGGACTCACGTCAAGTTTCCTTTTAGCTCTAGAGCGTATCAGGAGGAGCTCCCACCCAGGTTTTGAAATCATCCTGTTGATATAGAGAAAACTCGTTCCTTTCCCAGAGCCCTGCCTGCAGTGACTAGAGAGCCGTCCTAAAACTGTTATTTAGGTAGCTTCAAGGCAGCATGAATGGAGCACTCAAAATGAGAAAGCAAGGCTTGTGCCTTTAGGCTCCCGTTTCCAGCGAACACGCAGCCTACCTCCTTGTGATTTCTACCAAGTAAGTATACACTCTTGCTAAACACTGGTCCCTTCCTTGAATAAAGTTTATTTGGCACGGAGTTCTGCGTGTAGCCAACCGCCTCCCGCAAGGAGCGCTCTTGCTAGGCTATCGGGCTTAGCTTCTTCTAAAACCCTGCAGTGTAAGAGGAAGGACTGTGCTTTGGTTACAGCAGGAACGCAAGCCGACTTTCTCCTGTAAGGATGGGGTCTTAAGGTATGACTTTGTAGAAGGAATGCGAAGCAGTTTTGGTTTCTCAGTGCCGCTCAGCCTAGGGCAATGAGGCAGATGTGTATGACATGTAGGACGTGAGAGAACACAGTTCCTGGAGCTGTTGGAGTGCTGAGGAAATCTAGCTCTCCCAGGGAAGAGTGCAGTGTGTTGCCCTACACTCAGCATACACAGAGTGACTGGGAAAGGTTTCTGGGCCTGGAAGTTTCTTAACAGCCTAGTGGAGCCTGCCGGTGCTCGGTATTCGTGCAGGGAATAGGGTGCCCAGGCGAGGTCCTCCGTTTCCTGAAAAGCTTACTAACGTTAAAGAAAGCAGACCTAAAGCTAATGCCTCAAGGACTCTGCTCCAAGCTTCCACTTCGGCAGGGCTATTCAAGGCTTTACCTTGAGGAAAGGACTCACGTCAAGTTTCCTTTTAGCTCTAGAGTGTATCAGGAGGAGCTCCCACCCAGGCTATGAAAGCACCCTGTTGATGTAGAGAACACTCGTTCCTTTCCCAGAGCCCTGCCTGCAGTGCCTAGAGACCCGTCCTAAAACTGTGATTTAGGTAGCTTCAAGGCAGCATGAATGGAGCACTCAAAATGGGAAAACAAGGCTTGTGCCATAAGGCCCCCGGTTCCAGCGCACACGCAGCCTACCTCCTTGTGATTTCTACCAAGTAAGTATACACTCTTGCTACACACTGATCCCTTCCTTGAATAAAGTTTATTTGGCACTGAGTTCTGCGTGTAGCCAACCGCCTCCCCCAAGGAACGCTCTTGCTAGGCTCTCGGGCTTAGTTTCTTCTAAAACCTTGCAGTGTAAGAGGAAGAACTGTGCTTTGGTTACAGCAGGAACGCAAGCCGACTTTCTCCTGTAAGGATGGGGTCGTAAAGTATGACTTTGTGGAAGGAATGCGAAGCAGTTTTTGTTTCTCAGTGCCGCTCAGCCTAGGGCAATGTGGCAGATTTGCATGACATGTAGTACGTAAGAGAACACAGTTCCTGGAGCTGTTGGAGTGCTGAGGAAATCTAGCTCTCCCAGGGAAGAGGGCAGTGTGTTGCCCTACACTCAACATACATTGAGTGACTGGGAAAGTTTTCCGGGCCTGGAAGTTTCTTAGCAGCCTAGTGGAGCCTGCCGGTGCTCGGTGTTCGTGCAGGGAATAGGGTGGCCAGGCGAGGTCCTCCGTTTCCAGAAATGCTTACTAACGTTAAAGAAAGCAGACCTAAAGCTAATGCCTCAAGGACTCTCCTCCAAGCTTCCACTTCGGCAGGGCTATTCAAGGCTTTACCTTGAGGAAAGGACTCACGTCAAGTTTCCTTTTAGCTCTAGAGCGTATCAGGAGGAGCTCCCACCCAGGTTTTGAAATCATCCTGTTGATGTAGAGAAAACTCGTTCCTTTCCCAGAGCCCTGCCTGCAGTGACTAGAGAGCCGTCCTAAAACTGTTATTTAGGTAGCTTCAAGGCAGCATGAATGGAGCACTCAAAATGAGAAAGCAAGGCTTGTGCCTTTAGGCTCCCGTTTCCAGCGAACACGCAGCCTACCTCCTTGTGATTTCTACCAAGTAAGTATACACTCTTGCTAAACACTGGTCCCTTCCTTGAATGAAGTTTATTTGGCACTGAGTTCTGCGTGTAGCCAACAGCCTCCCCCAAGGAGCGCTCTTGCTAGGCTCTCGGGCTTAGTTTCTTCTAAAACCCTGCAGTGTAAGAGGAAGAACTGTTCTTTGGTTACAGCAGGAACGCAAGCCGACTTTCTCCTGTAAGGATGGGGTCGTAAAGTATGACTTTGTGGAAGGAATGCGAAGCAGTTTTTGTTTCTCAGTGCCGCTCAGCCTAGGGCAATGAGGCAGATTTGCATGACATGTAGGACGTAAGAGAACACAGTTCCTGGAGCTGTTGGAGTGCTGAGGAAATCTAGCTCTCCCAGGGAAGAGGGCAGTGTGTTGCCCTACACTCAACATACATTGAGTGACTGGGAAAGTTTTCCGGGCCTGGAAGTTTCTTAGCAGCCTAGTGGAGCCTGCCGGTGCTCGGTGTTCGTGCAGGGAATAGGGTGGCCAGGCGAGGTCCTCCGTTTCCAGAAATGCTTACTAACGTTAAAGAAAGCAGACCTAAAGCTAATGCCTCAAGGACTCTCCTCCAAGCTTCCACTTCGGCAGGGCTATTCAAGGCTTTACCTTGAGGAAAGGACTCACGTCAAGTTTCCTTTTAGCTCTAGAGCGTATCAGGAGGAGCTCCCACCCAGGTTTTGAAATCATCCTGTTGATGTAGAGAAAACTCGTTCCTTTCCCAGAGCCCTGCCTGCAGTGACTAGAGAGCCGTCCTAAAACTGTTATTTAGGTAGCTTCAAGGCAGCATGAATGGAGCACTCAAAATGAGAAAGCAAGGCTTGTGCCTTTAGGCTCCCGTTTCCAGCGAACACGCAGCCTACCTCCTTGTGATTTCTACCAAGTAAGTATACACTCTTGCTAAACACTGGTCCCTTCCTTGAATGAAGTTTATTTGGCACTGAGTTCTGCGTGTAGCCAACAGCCTCCCCCAAGGAGCGCTCTTGCTAGGCTCTCGGGCTTAGTTTCTTCTAAAACCCTGCAGTGTAAGAGGAAGAACTGTTCTTTGGTTACAGCAGGAACGCAAGCCGACTTTCTCCTGTAAGGATGGGGTCGTAAAGTATGACTTTGTGGAAGGAATGCGAAGCAGTTTTTGTTTCTCAGTGCCGCTCAGCCTAGGGCAATGAGGCAGATTTGCATGACATGTAGGACGTAAGAGAACACAGTTCCTGGAGCTGTTGGAGTGCTGAGGAAATCTAGCTCTCCCAGGGAAGAGGGCAGTGTGTTGCCCTACACTCAACATACATTGAGTGACTGGGAAAGTTTTCCGGGCCTGGAAGTTTCTTAGCAGCCTAGTGGAGCCTGCCGGTGCTCGGTGTTCGTGCAGGGAATAGGGTGGCCAGGCGAGGTCCTCCGTTTCCAGAAATGCTTACTAACGTTAAAGAAAGCAGACCTAAAGCTAATGCCTCAAGGACTCTCCTCCAAGCTTCCACTTCGGCAGGGCTATTCAAGGCTTTACCTTGAGGAAAGGACTCACGTCAAGTTTCCTTTTAGCTCTAGAGCGTATCAGGAGGAGCTCCCACCCAGGTTTTGAAATCATCCTGTTGATGTAGAGAAAACTCGTTCCTTTCCCAGAGCCCTGCCTGCAGTGACTAGAGAGCCGTCCTAAAACTGTTATTTAGGTAGCTTCAAGGCAGCATGAATGGAGCACTCAAAATGAGAAAGCAAGGCTTGTGCCTTTAGGCTCCCGTTTCCAGCGAACACGCAGCCTACCTCCTTGTGATTTCTACCAAGTAAGTATACACTCTTGCTAAACACTGGTCCCTTCCTTGAATGAAGTTTATTTGGCACTGAGTTCTGCGTGTAGCCAACAGCCTCCCCCAAGGAGCGCTCTTGCTAGGCTCTCGGGCTTAGTTTCTTCTAAAACCCTGCAGTGTAAGAGGAAGAACTGTTCTTTGGTTACAGCAGGAACGCAAGCCGACTTTCTCCTGTAAGGATGGGGTCGTAAAGTATGACTTTGTGGAAGGAATGCGAAGCAGTTTTTGTTTCTCAGTGCCGCTCAGCCTAGGGCAATGAGGCAGATTTGCATGACATGTAGGACGTAAGAGAACACAGTTCCTGGAGCTGTTGGAGTGCTGAGGAAATCTAGCTCTCCCAGGGAAGAGGGCAGTGTGTTGCCCTACACTCAACATACATTGAGTGACTGGGAAAGTTTTCCGGGCCTGGAAGTTTCTTAGCAGCCTAGTGGAGCCTGCCGGTGCTCGGTGTTCGTGCAGGGAATAGGGTGGCCAGGCGAGGTCCTCCGTTTCCAGAAATGCTTACTAACGTTAAAGAAAGCAGACCTAAAGCTAATGCCTCAAGGACTCTCCTCCAAGCTTCCACTTCGGCAGGGCTATTCAAGGCTTTACCTTGAGGAAAGGACTCACGTCAAGTTTCCTTTTAGCTCTAGAGCGTATCAGGAGGAGCTCCCACCCAGGTTTTGAAATCATCCTGTTGATGTAGAGAAAACTCGTTCCTTTCCCAGAGCCCTGCCTGCAGTGACTAGAGAGCCGTCCTAAAACTGTTATTTAGGTAGCTTCAAGGCAGCATGAATGGAGCACTCAAAATGAGAAAGCAAGGCTTGTGCCTTTAGGCTCCCGTTTCCAGCGAACACGCAGCCTACCTCCTTGTGATTTCTACCAAGTAAGTATACACTCTTGCTAAACACTGGTCCCTTCCTTGAATGAAGTTTATTTGGCACTGAGTTCTGCGTGTAGCCAACAGCCTCCCCCAAGGAGCGCTCTTGCTAGGCTCTCGGGCTTAGTTTCTTCTAAAACCCTGCAGTGTAAGAGGAAGAACTGTTCTTTGGTTACAGCAGGAACGCAAGCCGACTTTCTCCTGTAAGGATGGGGTCGTAAAGTATGACTTTGTGGAAGGAATGCGAAGCAGTTTTTGTTTCTCAGTGCCGCTCAGCCTAGGGCAATGAGGCAGATTTGCATGACATGTAGGACGTAAGAGAACACAGTTCCTGGAGCTGTTGGAGTGCTGAGGAAATCTAGCTCTCCCAGGGAAGAGGGCAGTGTGTTGCCCTACACTCAACATACATTGAGTGACTGGGAAAGTTTTCCGGGCCTGGAAGTTTCTTAGCAGCCTAGTGGAGCCTGCCGGTGCTCGGTGTTCGTGCAGGGAATAGGGTGGCCAGGCGAGGTCCTCCGTTTCCAGAAATGCTTACTAACGTTAAAGAAAGCAGACCTAAAGCTAATGCCTCAAGGACTCTCCTCCAAGCTTCCACTTCGGCAGGGCTATTCAAGGCTTTACCTTGAGGAAAGGACTCACGTCAAGTTTCCTTTTAGCTCTAGAGCGTATCAGGAGGAGCTCCCACCCAGGTTTTGAAATCATCCTGTTGATGTAGAGAAGACTCGTTCCTTTCCCAGAGCCCTGCCTGCAGTGACTAGAGAGCCGTCCTAAAACTGTTATTTAGGTAGCTTCAAGGCAGCATGAATGGAGCACTCAAAATGGGAAAGCAAGGCTTGTGCCATAAGGCCCCCGTTTCCAGCGAAAACGCAGCCTACCTCCTTGTGATTTCTACCAAGTAAGTATACACTCTTGCTACACACTGGTCCCTTCCTTGAATAAAGTTTATTTGGCACTGAGTTCTGCGTGTAGCCAACCGCCTCCCCCAAGGAGCGCTCTTGCTAGGCTATCGGGCTTAGTTTCTTCTAAAACCCTGCAGTGTAAGAGGAAGGACTGTGCTTTGGTTACAGCAGGAACGCAAGCCGACATTCTCCTGTAAGGATGGGATCTTAAGGTATGACTTTGTAGAAGGAATGCGAAGCAGTTTTGGTTTCTCAGTGCCGCTCAGCTTAGGGCAATGAGGCAGATGTGTATGACAGGTAGGACGTGAGAGAACACAGTTCCTGGAGCTGTTGGAGTGCTGAGGAAATCTAGCTCTCCCAGGGAAGAGTGCAGTGTGTTGCCCTACACTCAGCATACACAGAGCGACTGGGAATGTTTTCCGGGCCTGGAAGTTTCTTAGCAGCCTAGTGGAGCCTGCCGGTGCTCGGTATTCGTGCAGGGAATAGGGTGCCCAGGCGAGGTCCTCCGTTTCCTGAAAAGCTTACTAACGTTAAAGAAAGCAGACCTAAAGCTAATGCCTCAAGGACTCTGCTCCAAGCTTCCACTTCGGCAGGGCTATTCAAGGCTTTACCTTGAGGAAAGGACTCACGTCAAGTTTCCTTTTAGCTCTAGAGTGTATCAGGAGGAGCTCCCACCCAGGCTATGAAAGCACCCTGTTGATGTAGAGAAGACTCGTTCCTTTCCCAGAGCCCTGCCTGCAGTGCCTAGAGACCCGTCCTAAAACTGTGATTTAGGTAGCTTCAAGGCAGCATGAATGGAGCACTCAAAATGGGAAAACAAGGCTTGTGCCATAAGGCCCCCGGTTCCAGCGAACACGCAGCCTACTTCCTTGTGATTTCTACCAAGTAAGTATACACTCTTGCTACACACTGGTCCCTTCCTTGAATAAAGTTTATTTGGCACTGAGTTCTGCGTGTAGCCAACCGCCTCCCCCAAGGAACGCTCTTGCTAGGCTATCGGGCTTAGTTTCTTCTAAAACCCTGCAGTGTAAGAGGAAGAACTGTGCTTTGGTTACAGCAGGAACGCAAGCCGACTTTCTCCTGTAAGGATGGGGTCGTAAAGTATGACTTTGTGGAAGGAATGCGAAGCAGTTTTTGTTTCTCAGTGCCGCTCAGCCTAGGGCAATGAGGCAGATTTGCATGACATGTAGGACGTGAGAGAACACAGTTCCTGGAGCTGTTGGAGTGCTGAGGAAATCTAGCTCTCCCAGGGAAGAGTGCAGTGTGTTGCCCTACACTCAACATACACTGAGTGACTGGGAAAGTTTTCCGGGCCTGGAAGTTTCTTAGCAGCCTAGTGGAGCCTGCCGGTGCTCAGTGTTCGTGCAGGGAATAGGGTGCCCAGCCGAGGTCCTTCGTTTCCTGAAAACCTTACTAACGTTAAAGAAAGCAGACCTAAAGCTAATGCCTCAAGGACTCTGCTCCAAGCTTCCACTTCGGCAGGGTTATTCAAGGCTTTACCTTGAGGAAAGGACTCACGTCAAGTTTCCTTTTAGCTCTAGAGTGTATCAGGAGGAGCTCCCACCCAGGCTATGAAAGCACCCTGTTGATGTAGAGAACACTCGTTCCTTTCCCAGAGCCCTGCCTGCAGTGACTAGAGAGCCGTCCTAAAACTGTTATTTAGGGAGCTTCAAGGCAGCATGAATGGAGCACTCAAAATGGGAAAGCAAGGCTTGTGCCATAAGGCCCCCGGTTCCAGCGAACACGCAGCCTACCTCCTTGTGATTTCTACCAAGTAAGTATACACTCTTGCTAAACACTGGTCCCTTCCTTGAATAGAGTTTATTTGGCACGGAGTTCTGCGTGTAGCCAACCGCCTCCCCCAAGGAGCGCTCTTGCTAGGCTATCGGGCTTAGCTTCTTCTAAAACCCTGCAGTGTAAGAGGAAGGACTGAGCTTTGGTTACAGCAGGAACGCAAGCCGACACTCTCCTGTAAGGATGGGGTCTTAAGGTATGATTTTGTAGAAGGAATGCGAAGCAGTTTTGGTTTCTCAGTGCCGCTCAGCCTAGGGCAATGAGGCAGATGTGTATGACATGTAGGACGTGAGAGAACACAGTTCCTGGAGCTGTTGGAGTGCTGAGGAAATCTAGCTCTCCCAGGGAAGAGTGCAGTGTGTTGCCCTACACTCAGCATACACAGAGTGACTGGGAAAGGTTTCTGGGCCTGGAAGTTTCTTAGCAGCCTAGTGGAGCCTGCCGGTGCTCGGTATTCGTGCAGGGAATAGGGTGCCCAGGCGAGGTCCTCGGTTTCCTGAAAAGCTTACTAACGTTAAAGAAAGCAGACTTAAAGCTAATGCCTCAAGGACTCTGCTCCAAGCTTCCACTTCGGCAGGGTTATTCAAGGCTTTACCTTGAGGAAAGGACTCACGTCAAGTTTCCTTTTAGCTCTAGAGTGTATCAGGAGGAGCTCCCACCCAGGCTATGAAAGCACCCTGTTGATGTAGAGAACACTCGTTCCTTTCCCAGAGCCCTGCCTGCAGTGACTAGAGACCCGTCCTAAACTGTGATTTAGGTAGCTTCAAGGCAGCATGAATGGAGCACTCAAAATGGGAAAGCAAGGCTTGTGCCATAAGGCCCCCGTTTCCAGCGAAAACGCAGCCTACCTCCTTGTGATTTCTACCAAATAAGTATACACTCTTGCTACACACTGGTCCCTTCCTTGAATAAAGTTTATTTGGCACTGAGTTCTGCGTGTAGCCAACCGCCTCCCCCAAGGAACGCTCTTGCTAGGCTCTCGGCCTTAGCTTCTTCTAAAACCCTGCAGTGTAAGAGGAAGAACTGTGCTTTGGTTACAGCAGGAAGGCAAGCCGACACTCTCCTGTAAGTATGGGGTCTTAAGGTATGACTTTGTAGAAGGAATGCGAAGCAGTTTTTGTTTCTCAGTGCCGCTCAGCCTAGGGCAATGAGGCAGATGTGCATGACATGTAGGATATGAGAGAACACATTTCCTGGAGCTGTTGGAGTGCTGAGGAAATCTAGCTCTCCCAGGGAAGAGTGCAGTGTGTTGCCCTACACTCAACATACACTGAGTGACTGGGAAAGTTTTCCGGGCCTGGAAGTTTCTTAGCAGCCTAGTGGAGCCTGCCGGTGCTCGGTGTTCGTGCAGGGAATAGGGTGGCCAGGCGAGGTCCTCCGTTTCCAGAAATGCTTACTAACGTTAAAGAAAGCAGACCTAAAGCTAATGCCTCAAGGACTCTGCTCCAAGCTTCCACTTCGGCAGGGCTATTCAAGGCTTTACCTTGAGGAAAGGACTCACGTCAAGTTTCCTTTTAGCTCTAGAGCGTATCAGGAGGAGCTCCCACCCAGGTTTTGAAATCATCCTTTTGATGTAGAAAAGACTCGTTCCTTTCCCAGAGCCCTGCCTGCAGTGACTAGAGAGCCGTCCTAAAACTGTTATTTAGGTAGCTTCAAGGCAGCATGAATGGAGCACTCAAAATGAGAAAGCAAGGCTTGTGCCATTAGGCCCCCGTTTCCAGCGAAAACGCAGCCTACCTCCTTGTGATTTCTACCAAGTAAGTATACACTCTTGCTAAACACTGGTCCCTTTCATGAATAAAGTTTATTTGGCACGGAGTTCTGCGTGTAGCCAACCGCCTCCCGCAAGGAGCTCTCTTGCTAGGCTATCGGGCTTAGCTTCTTCTAAAACCCTGCAGTGTAAGAGGAAGGACTGTGCTTTGGTTACAGCAGGAACGCAAGCCGACATTCTCCTGTAAGGATGGGGTCTTAAGGTATGACTTTGTAGAAGGAATGCGAAGCAGTTTTGGTTTCTCAGTGCCGCTCAGCTTAGGGCAATGAGGCAGATGTGTATGACAGGTAGGACGTGAGAGAACACAGTTCCTGGAGCTGTTGGAGTGCTGAGGAAATCTAGCTCTCCCAGGGAAGAGTGCAGTGTGTTGCCCTACACTCAGCATACACAGAGCGACTGGGAATGTTTTCCGGGCCTGGAAGTTTCTTAGCAGCCTAGTGGAGCCTGCCGGTGCTCGGTATTCGTGCAGGGAATAGGGTGCCCAGGCGAGGTCCTCCGTTTCCTGAAAAGCTTACTAACGTTAAAGAAAGCAGACCTAAAGCTAATGCCTCAAGGACTCTGCTCCAAGCTTCCACTTCGGCAGGGCTATTCAAGGCTTTACCTTGAGGAAAGGACTCACGTCAAGTTTCCTTTTAGCTCTAGAGTGTATCAGGAGGAGCTCCCACCCAGGCTATGAAAGCACCCTGTTGATGTAGAGAACACTCGTTCCTTTCCCAGAGCCCTGCCTGCAGTGACTAGAGAGCCGTCCTAAAACTGTTATTTAGGGAGCTTCAAGGCAGCATGAATGGAGCACTCAAAATGGGAAAGCAAGGCTTGTGCCATAAGGCCCCCGGTTCCAGCGAACACGCAGCCTACCTCCTTGTGATTTCTACCAAGTAAGTATACACTCTTGCTAAACACTGGTCCCTTCCTTGAATAGAGTTTATTTGGCACGGAGTTCTGCGTGTAGCCAACCGCCTCCCCCAAGGAGCGCTCTTGCTAGGCTATCGGGCTTAGCTTCTTCTAAAACCCTGCAGTGTAAGAGGAAGGACTGAGCTTTGGTTACAGCAGGAACGCAAGCCGACTTTCTCCTGTAAGGATGGGGTCTTAAGGTATGATTTTGTAGAAGGAATGCGAAGCAGTTTTGGTTTCTCAGTGCCGCTCAGCCTAGGGCAATGAGGCAGATGTGTATGACATGTAGGACGTGAGAGAACACAGTTCCTGGAGCTGTTGGAGTGCTGAGGAAATCTAGCTCTCCCAGGGAAGAGTGCAGTGTGTTGCCCTACACTCAGCATACACAGAGTGACTGGGAAAGGTTTCTGGGCCTGGAAGTTTCTTAGCAGCCTAGTGGAGCCTGCCGGTGCTCGGTATTCGTGCAGGGAATAGGGTGCCCAGGCGAGGTCCTCGGTTTCCTGAAAAGCTTACTAACGTTAAAGAAAGCAGACTTAAAGCTAATGCCTCAAGGACTCTGCTCCAAGCTTCCACTTCGGCAGGGTTATTCAAGGCTTTACCTTGAGGAAAGGACTCACGTCAAGTTTCCTTTTAGCTCTAGAGTGTATCAGGAGGAGCTCCCACCCAGGCTATGAAAGCACCCTGTTGATGTAGAGAACACTCGTTCCTTTCCCAGAGCCCTGCCTGCAGTGACTAGAGTCCCGTCCTAAACTGTGATTTAGGTAGCTTCAAGGCAGCATGAATGGAGGACTCAAAATGGGAAAGCAAGGCTTGTGCCATAAGGCCCCCGTTTCCAGCGAACACGCAGCCTATCTCCTTGTGATTTCTACCAAGTAAGTATACACTCTTGCTACACACTGGTCCCTTCCTTGAATAAAGTTTATTTGGCACTGAGTTCTGCGTGTAGCCAACCGCCTCCCCCAAGGAGCGCTCTTGCTAGGCTCTCGGGCTTAGTTTCTTCTAAAACCCTGCAGTGTAAGAGGAAGAACTGTGCTTTGGTTACAGCAGGAAGGCAAGCCGACACTCTCCTGTAAGGATGGGGTCTTAAGGTATGACTTTGTAGAAGGAATGCGAAGCAGTTTTGGTTTCTCAGTGCCGCTCAGCCTAGGGCAATGAGGCAGATGTGCATGACATGTAGGACGTGAGAGAACACAGTTCCTGGAGCTGTTGGAGTGCTGAGGAAATCTAGCTCTCCCAGGGAAGAGTGCAGTGTGTTGCCCTACACTCAGCATACACAGAGTGACTGGGAAAGTTTTCCGGGCCTGGAAGTTTCTTAGCAGCCTAGTGGAGCCTGCCGGTGCTCGGTGTTCGAGCAGGGAACAGGGTGCCCAGGAGAGGTCCTCCGTTTCCTGAAAAGCTTACTAACGTTAAAGAAAGCAGACCTAAAGCTAATGCCTCAAGGACTCTGCTCCAAGCTTCCACTTCGGCAGGGCTATTCAAGGCTTTACCTTGAGGAAAGGACTCACGTCAAGTTTCCTTTTAGCTCTAGAGCGTATCAGGAGGAGCTCCCACCCAGGTTTTGAAATCATCCTTTTGATGTAGAAAAGACTCGTTCCTTTCCCAGAGCCCTGCCTGCAGTGACTAGAGAGCCGTCCTAAAACTGTTATTTAGGTAGCTTCAAGGCAGCATGAATGCAGCACTCAAAATGAGAAAGCAAGGCTTGTGCCATTAGGCCCCCGTTTCCAGCAAACACGCAGCCTACCTCCTTGTGATTTCTACCAAGTAAGTATACACTCTTGCTAAACACTGGTCCCTTTCATGAATAAAGTTTATTTGGCACGGAGTTCTGCGTGTAGCCAACCGCCTCCCGCAAGGAGCTCTCTTGCTAGGCTATCGGGCTTAGCTTCTTCTAAAACCCTGCAGTGTAAGAGGAAGGACTGTGCTTTGGTTACAGCAGGAACGCAAGCCGACATTCTCCTGTAAGGATGGGGTCTTAAGGTATGACTTTGTAGAAGGAATGCGAAGCAGTTTTGGTTTCTCAGTGCCGCTCAGCTTAGGGCAATGAGGCAGATGTGTATGACAGGTAGGACGTGAGAGAACACAGTTCCTGGAGCTGTTGGAGTGCTGAGGAAATCTAGCTCTCCCAGGGAAGAGTGCAGTGTGTTGCCCTACACTCAGCATACACAGAGCGACTGGGAATGTTTTCCGGGCCTGGAAGTTTCTTAGCAGCCTAGTGGAGCCTGCCGGTGCTCGGTATTCGTGCAGGGAATAGGGTGCCCAGGCGAGGTCCTCCGTTTCCTGAAAAGCTTACTAACGTTAAAGAAAGCAGACCTAAAGCTAATGCCTCAAGGACTCTGCTCCAAGCTTCCACTTCGGCAGGGCTATTCAAGGCTTTACCTTGAGGAAAGGACTCACGTCAAGTTTCCTTTTAGCTCTAGAGTGTATCAGGAGGAGCTCCCACCCAGGCTATGAAAGCACCCTGTTGATGTAGAGAACACTCGTTCCTTTCCCAGAGCCCTGCCTGCAGTGACTAGAGACCCGTCCTAAACTGTGATTTAGGTAGCTTCAAGGCAGCATGAATGGAGCACTCAAAATGGGAAAGCAAGGCTTGTGCCATAAGGCCCCCGTTTCCAGCGAACACGCAGCCTATCTCCTTGTGATTTCTACCAAGTAAGTATACACTCTTGCTACACACTGGTCCCTTCCTTGAATAAAGTTTATTTGGCACTGAGTTCTGCGTGTAGCCAACCGCCTCCCCCAAGGAGCGCTCTTGCTAGGCTATCGGGCTTAGTTTCTTCTAAAACCCTGCAGTGTAAGAGGAAGAACTGTGCTTTGGTTACAGCAGGAAGGCAAGCCGACACTCTCCTGTAAGGATGGGGTCTTAAGGTATGACTTTGTAGAAGGAATGCGAAGCAGTTTTTGTTTCTCAGTGCCGCTCAGCCTAGGGCAATGAGGCAGATGTGCATGACATGTAGGACGTGAGAGAACACAGTTCCTGGAGCTGTTGGAGTGCTGAGGAAATCTAGCTCTCCCAGGGAAGAGTGCAGTGTGTTGCCCTACACTCAGCATACACAGAGTGACTGGGAAAGTTTTCCGGGCCTGGAAGTTTCTTAGCAGCCTAGTGGAGCCTGCCGGTGCTCGGTGTTCGAGCAGGGAACAGGGTGCCCAGGAGAGGTCCTCCGTTTCCTGAAAAGCTTACTAACGTTAAAGAAAGCAGACCTAAAGCTAATGCCTCAAGGACTCTGCTCCAAGCTTCCACTTCGGCAGGGCTATTCAAGGCTTTACCTTGAGGAAAGGACTCACGTCAAGTTTCCTTTTAGCTCTAGAGTGTATCAGGAGGAGCTCCCACCCAGGCTATGAAAGCACCCTGTTGATGTAGAGAACACTCGTTCCTTTCCCAGAGCCCTGCCTGCAGTGACTAGAGAGCCGTCCTAAAACTGTTATTTAGGGAGCTTCAAGGCAGCATGAATGGAGCACTCAAAATGGGAAAGCAAGGCTTGTGCCATAAGGCCCCCGGTTCCAGCGAACACGCAGCCTACCTCCTTGTGATTTCTACCAAGTAAGTATACACTCTTGCTAAACACTGGTCCCTTCCTTGAATAGAGTTTATTTGGCACGGAGTTCTGCGTGTAGCCAACCGCCTCCCCCAAGGAGCGCTCTTGCTAGGCTATCGGGCTTAGCTTCTTCTAAAACCCTGCAGTGTAAGAGGAAGGACTGAGCTTTGGTTACAGCAGGAACGCAAGCCGACTTTCTCCTGTAAGGATGGGGTCTTAAGGTATGATTTTGTAGAAGGAATGCGAAGCAGTTTTGGTTTCTCAGTGCCGCTCAGCCTAGGGCAATGAGGCAGATGTGTATGACATGTAGGACGTGAGAGAACACAGTTCCTGGAGCTGTTGGAGTGCTGAGGAAATCTAGCTCTCCCAGGGAAGAGTGCAGTGTGTTGCCCTACACTCAGCATACACAGAGTGACTGGGAAAGGTTTCTGGGCCTGGAAGTTTCTTAGCAGCCTAGTGGAGCCTGCCGGTGCTCGGTATTCGTGCAGGGAATAGGGTGCCCAGGCGAGGTCCTCGGTTTCCTGAAAAGCTTACTAACGTTAAAGAAAGCAGACTTAAAGCTAATGCCTCAAGGACTCTGCTCCAAGCTTCCACTTCGGCAGGGTTATTCAAGGCTTTACCTTGAGGAAAGGACTCACGTCAAGTTTCCTTTTAGCTCTAGAGTGTATCAGGAGGAGCTCCCACCCAGGCTATGAAAGCACCCTGTTGATGTAGAGAACACTCGTTCCTTTCCCAGAGCCCTGCCTGCAGTGACTAGAGACCCGTCCTAAACTGTGATTTAGGTAGCTTCAAGGCAGCATGAATGGAGCACTCAAAATGGGAAAGCAAGGCTTGTGCCATAAGGCCCCCGTTTCCAGCGAAAACGCAGCCTACCTCCTTGTGATTTCTACCAAATAAGTATACACTCTTGCTACACACTGGTCCCTTCCTTGAATAAAGTTTATTTGGCACTGAGTTCTGCGTGTAGCCAACCGCCTCCCCCAAGGAACGCTCTTGCTAGGCTCTCGGCCTTATCTTCTTCTAAAACCCTGCAGTGTAAGAGGAAGAACTGTGCTTTGGTTACAGCAGGAAGGCAAGCCGACACTCTCCTGTAAGTATGGGGTCTTAAGGTATGACTTTGTAGAAGGAATGCGAAGCAGTTTTTGTTTCTCAGTGCCGCTCAGCCTAGGGCAATGAGGCAGATGTGCATGACATGTAGGATGTGAGAGAACACATTTCCTGGAGCTGTTGGAGTGCTGAGGAAATCTAGCTCTCCCAGGGAAGAGTGCAGTGTGTTGCCCTACACTCAACATACACTGAGTGACTGGGAAAGTTTTCCGGGCCTGGAAGTTTCTTAGCAGCCTAGTGGAGCCTGCCGGTGCTCGGTGTTCGTGCAGGGAATAGGGTGGCCAGGCGAGGTCCTCCGTTTCCAGAAATGCTTACTAACGTTAAAGAAAGCAGACCTAAAGCTAATGCCTCAAGGACTCTGCTCCAAGCTTCCACTTCGGCAGGGCTATTCAAGGCTTTACCTTGAGGAAAGGACTCACGTCAAGTTTCCTTTTAGCTCTAGAGCGTATCAGGAGGAGCTCCCACCCAGGTTTTGAAATCATCCTTTTGATGTAGAAAAGACTCGTTCCTTTCCCAGAGCCCTGCCTGCAGTGACTAGAGAGCCGTCCTAAAACTGTTATTTAGGTAGCTTCAAGGCAGCATGAATGGAGCACTCAAAATGAGAAAGCAAGGCTTGTGCCATTAGGCCCCCGTTTCCAGCGAAAACGCAGCCTACCTCCTTGTGATTTCTACCAAGTAAGTATACACTCTTGCTAAACACTGGTCCCTTTCATGAATAAAGTTTATTTGGCACGGAGTTCTGCGTGTAGCCAACCGCCTCCCGCAAGGAGCTCTCTTGCTAGGCTATCGGGCTTAGCTTCTTCTAAAACCCTGCAGTGTAAGAGGAAGGACTGTGCTTTGGTTACAGCAGGAACGCAAGCCGACATTCTCCTGTAAGGATGGG
The DNA here is from genome assembly GCF_028023285.1 of Balaenoptera ricei. Classification (NCBI taxonomy): domain Eukaryota; kingdom Metazoa; phylum Chordata; class Mammalia; order Artiodactyla; family Balaenopteridae; genus Balaenoptera; species Balaenoptera ricei. Next base: position 47,600,893 of record NC_082655.1, on the reverse strand, counting down.
GTCTTAAGGTATGACTTTGTAGAAGGAATGCGAAGCAGTTTTGGTTTCTCAGTGCCGCTCAGCTTAGGGCAATGAGGCAGATGTGTATGACAGGTAGGACGTGAGAGAACACAGTTCCTGGAGCTGTTGGAGTGCTGAGGAAATCTAGCTCTCCCAGGGAAGAGTGCAGTGTGTTGCCCTACACTCAGCATACACAGAGCGACTGGGAATGTTTTCCGGGCCTGGAAGTTTCTTAGCAGCCTAGTGGAGCCTGCCGGTGCTCGGTATTCGTGCAGGGAATAGGGTGCCCAGGCGAGGTCCTCCGTTTCCTGAAAAGCTTACTAACGTTAAAGAAAGCAGACCTAAAGCTAATGCCTCAAGGACTCTGCTCCAAGCTTCCACTTCGGCAGGGCTATTCAAGGCTTTACCTTGAGGAAAGGACTCACGTCAAGTTTCCTTTTAGCTCTAGAGTGTATCAGGAGGAGCTCCCACCCAGGCTATGAAAGCACCCTGTTGATGTAGAGAACACTCGTTCCTTTCCCAGAGCCCTGCCTGCAGTGACTAGAGAGCCGTCCTAAAACTGTTATTTAGGGAGCTTCAAGGCAGCATGAATGGAGCACTCAAAATGGGAAAGCAAGGCTTGTGCCATAAGGCCCCCGGTTCCAGCGAACACGCAGCCTACCTCCTTGTGATTTCTACCAAGTAAGTATACACTCTTGCTAAACACTGGTCCCTTCCTTGAATAGAGTTTATTTGGCACGGAGTTCTGCGTGTAGCCAACCGCCTCCCCCAAGGAGCGCTCTTGCTAGGCTATCGGGCTTAGCTTCTTCTAAAACCCTGCAGTGTAAGAGGAAGGACTGAGCTTTGGTTACAGCAGGAACGCAAGCCGACTTTCTCCTGTAAGGATGGGGTCTTAAGGTATGATTTTGTAGAAGGAATGCGAAGCAGTTTTGGTTTCTCAGTGCCGCTCAGCCTAGGGCAATGAGGCAGATGTGTATGACATGTAGGACGTGAGAGAACACAGTTCCTGGAGCTGTTGGAGTGCTGAGGAAATCTAGCTCTCCCAGGGAAGAGTGCAGTGTGTTGCCCTACACTCAGCATACACAGAGTGACTGGGAAAGGTTTCTGGGCCTGGAAGTTTCTTAGCAGCCTAGTGGAGCCTGCCGGTGCTCGGTATTCGTGCAGGGAATAGGGTGCCCAGGCGAGGTCCTCGGTTTCCTGAAAAGCTTACTAACGTTAAAGAAAGCAGACTTAAAGCTAATGCCTCAAGGACTCTGCTCCAAGCTTCCACTTCGGCAGGGTTATTCAAGGCTTTACCTTGAGGAAAGGACTCACGTCAAGTTTCCTTTTAGCTCTAGAGTGTATCAGGAGGAGCTCCCACCCAGGCTATGAAAGCACCCTGTTGATGTAGAGAACACTCGTTCCTTTCCCAGAGCCCTGCCTGCAGTGACTAGAGTCCCGTCCTAAACTGTGATTTAGGTAGCTTCAAGGCAGCATGAATGGAGCACTCAAAATGGGAAAGCAAGGCTTGTGCCATAAGGCCCCCGTTTCCAGCGAACACGCAGCCTATCTCCTTGTGATTTCTACCAAGTAAGTATACACTCTTGCTACACACTGGTCCCTTCCTTGAATAAAGTTTATTTGGCACTGAGTTCTGCGTGTAGCCAACCGCCTCCCCCAAGGAGCGCTCTTGCTAGGCTCTCGGGCTTAGTTTCTTCTAAAACCCTGCAGTGTAAGAGGAAGAACTGTGCTTTGGTTACAGCAGGAAGGCAAGCCGACACTCTCCTGTAAGGATGGGGTCTTAAGGTATGACTTTGTAGAAGGAATGCGAAGCAGTTTTTGTTTCTCAGTGCCGCTCAGCCTAGGGCAATGAGGCAGATGTGCATGACATGTAGGACGTGAGAGAACACAGTTCCTGGAGCTGTTGGAGTGCTGAGGAAATCTAGCTCTCCCAGGGAAGAGTGCAGTGTGTTGCCCTACACTCAGCATACACAGAGTGACTGGGAAAGTTTTCCGGGCCTGGAAGTTTCTTAGCAGCCTAGTGGAGCCTGCCGGTGCTCGGTGTTCGAGCAGGGAACAGGGTGCCCAGGAGAGGTCCTCCGTTTCCTGAAAAGCTTACTAACGTTAAAGAAAGCAGACCTAAAGCTAATGCCTCAAGGACTCTGCTCCAAGCTTCCACTTCGGCAGGGCTATTCAAGGCTTTACCTTGAGGAAAGGACTCACGTCAAGTTTCCTTTTAGCTCTAGAGCGTATCAGGAGGAGCTCCCACCCAGGTTTTGAAATCATCCTTTTGATGTAGAAAAGACTCGTTCCTTTCCCAGAGCCCTGCCTGCAGTGACTAGAGAGCCGTCCTAAAACTGTTATTTAGGTAGCTTCAAGGCAGCATGAATGCAGCACTCAAAATGAGAAAGCAAGGCTTGTGCCATTAGGCCCCCGTTTCCAGCAAACACGCAGCCTACCTCCTTGTGATTTCTACCAAGTAAGTATACACTCTTGCTAAACACTGGTCCCTTTCATGAATAAAGTTTATTTGGCACGGAGTTCTGCTTGTAGCCAACCGCCTCCCGCAAGGAGCTCTCTTGCTAGGCTATCGGGCTTAGCTTCTTCTAAAACCCTGCAGTGTAAGAGGAAGGACTGTGCTTTGGTTACAGCAGGAACGCAAGCCGACATTCTCCTGTAAGGATGGGGTCTTAAGGTATGACTTTGTAGAAGGAATGCGAAGCAGTTTTGGTTTCTCAGTGCCGCTCAGCTTAGGGCAATGAGGCAGATGTGTATGACAGGTAGGACGTGAGAGAACACAGTTCCTGGAGCTGTTGGAGTGCTGAGGAAATCTAGCTCTCCCAGGGAAGAGTGCAGTGTGTTGCCCTACACTCAGCATACACAGAGCGACTGGGAATGTTTTCCGGGCCTGGAAGTTTCTTAGCAGCCTAGTGGAGCCTGCCGGTGCTCGGTATTCGTGCAGGGAATAGGGTGCCCAGGCGAGGTCCTCCGTTTCCTGAAAAGCTTACTAACGTTAAAGAAAGCAGACCTAAAGCTAATGCCTCAAGGACTCTGCTCCAAGCTTCCACTTCGGCAGGGCTATTCAAGGCTTTACCTTGAGGAAAGGACTCACGTCAAGTTTCCTTTTAGCTCTAGAGTGTATCAGGAGGAGCTCCCACCCAGGCTATGAAAGCACCCTGTTGATGTAGAGAACACTCGTTCCTTTCCCAGAGCCCTGCCTGCAGTGACTAGAGAGCCGTCCTAAAACTGTTATTTAGGGAGCTTCAAGGCAGCATGAATGGAGCACTCAAAATGGGAAAGCAAGGCTTGTGCCATAAGGCCCCCGGTTCCAGCGAACACGCAGCCTACCTCCTTGTGATTTCTACCAAGTAAGTATACACTCTTGCTAAACACTGGTCCCTTCCTTGAATAGAGTTTATTTGGCACGGAGTTCTGCGTGTAGCCAACCGCCTCCCCCAAGGAGCGCTCTTGCTAGGCTATCGGGCTTAGCTTCTTCTAAAACCCTGCAGTGTAAGAGGAAGGACTGAGCTTTGGTTACAGCAGGAACGCAAGCCGACATTCTCCTGTAAGGATGGGGTCTTAAGGTATGATTTTGTAGAAGGAATGCGAAGCAGTTTTGGTTTCTCAGTGCCGCTCAGCCTAGGGCAATGAGGCAGATGTGTATGACATGTAGGACGTGAGAGAACACAGTTCCTGGAGCTGTTGGAGTGCTGAGGAAATCTAGCTCTCCCAGGGAAGAGTGCAGTGTGTTGCCCTACACTCAGCATACACAGAGTGACTGGGAAAGGTTTCTGGGCCTGGAAGTTTCTTAGCAACCTAGTGGAGCCTGCCGGTGCTCGGTATTCGTGCAGGGAATAGGGTGCCCAGGCGAGGTCCTCGGTTTCCTGAAAAGCTTACTAACGTTAAAGAAAGCAGACTTAAAGCTAATGCCTCAAGGACTCTGCTCCAAGCTTCCACTTCGGCAGGGTTATTCAAGGCTTTACCTTGAGGAAAGGACTCACGTCAAGTTTCCTTTTAGCTCTAGAGTGTATCAGGAGGAGCTCCCACCCAGGCTATGAAAGCACCCTGTTGATGTAGAGAACACTCGTTCCTTTCCCAGAGCCCTGCCTGCAGTGACTAGAGACCCGTCCTAAACTGTGATTTAGGTAGCTTCAAGGCAGCATGAATGGAGCACTCAAAATGGGAAAGCAAGGCTTGTGCCATAAGGCCCCCGTTTCCAGCGAACACGCAGCCTATCTCCTTGTGATTTCTACCAAGTAAGTATACACTCTTGCTACACACTGGTCCCTTCCTTGAATAAAGTTTATTTGGCACTGAGTTCTGCGTGTAGCCAACCGCCTCCCCCAAGGAGCGCTCTTGCTAGGCTCTCGGGCTTAGTTTCTTCTAAAACCCTGCAGTGTAAGAGGAAGAACTGTGCTTTGGTTACAGCAGGAAGGCAAGCCGACACTCTCCTGTAAGGATGGGGTCTTAAGGTATGACTTTGTAGAAGGAATGCGAAGCAGTTTTTGTTTCTCAGTGCCGCTCAGCCTAGGGCAATGAGGCAGATGTGCATGACATGTAGGACGTGAGAGAACACAGTTCCTGGAGCTGTTGGAGTGCTGAGGAAATCTAGCTCTCCCAGGGAAGAGTGCAGTGTGTTGCCCTACACTCAGCATACACAGAGTGACTGGGAAAGTTTTCCGGGCCTGGAAGTTTCTTAGCAGCCTAGTGGAGCCTGCCGGTGCTCGGTGTTCGAGCAGGGAACAGGGTGCCCAGGAGAGGTCCTCCGTTTCCTGAAAAGCTTACTAACGTTAAAGAAAGCAGACCTAAAGCTAATGCCTCAAGGACTCTGCTCCAAGCTTCCACTTCGGCAGGGCTATTCAAGGCTTTACCTTGAGGAAAGGACTCACGTCAAGTTTCCTTTTAGCTCTAGAGCGTATCAGGAGGAGCTCCCACCCAGGTTTTGAAATCATCCTTTTGATGTAGAAAAGACTCGTTCCTTTCCCAGAGCCCTGCCTGCAGTGACTAGAGAGCCGTCCTAAAACTGTTATTTAGGTAGCTTCAAGGCAGCATGAATGCAGCACTCAAAATGAGAAAGCAAGGCTTGTGCCATTAGGCCCCCGTTTCCAGCAAACACGCAGCCTACCTCCTTGTGATTTCTACCAAGTAAGTATACACTCTTGCTAAACACTGGTCCCTTTCATGAATAAAGTTTATTTGGCACGGAGTTCTGCGTGTAGCCAACCGCCTCCCGCAAGGAGCTCTCTTGCTAGGCTATCGGGCTTAGCTTCTTCTAAAACCCTGCAGTGTAAGAGGAAGGACTGTGCTTTGGTTACAGCAGGAACGCAAGCCGACATTCTCCTGTAAGGATGGGGTCTTAAGGTATGACTTTGTAGAAGGAATGCGAAGCAGTTTTGGTTTCTCAGTGCCGCTCAGCTTAGGGCAATGAGGCAGATGTGTATGACAGGTAGGACGTGAGAGAACACAGTTCCTGGAGCTGTTGGAGTGCTGAGGAAATCTAGCTCTCCCAGGGAAGAGTGCAGTGTGTTGCCCTACACTCAGCATACACAGAGCGACTGGGAATGTTTTCCGGGCCTGGAAGTTTCTTAGCAGCCTAGTGGAGCCTGCCGGTGCTCGGTATTCGTGCAGGGAATAGGGTGCCCAGGCGAGGTCCTCCGTTTCCTGAAAAGCTTACTAACGTTAAAGAAAGCAGACCTAAAGCTAATGCCTCAAGGACTCTGCTCCAAGCTTCCACTTCGGCAGGGCTATTCAAGGCTTTACCTTGAGGAAAGGACTCACGTCAAGTTTCCTTTTAGCTCTAGAGTGTATCAGGAGGAGCTCCCACCCAGGCTATGAAAGCACCCTGTTGATGTAGAGAACACTCGTTCCTTTCCCAGAGCCCTGCCTGCAGTGACTAGAGAGCCGTCCTAAAACTGTTATTTAGGGAGCTTCAAGGCAGCATGAATGGAGCACTCAAAATGGGAAAGCAAGGCTTGTGCCATAAGGCCCCCGGTTCCAGCGAACACGCAGCCTACCTCCTTGTGATTTCTACCAAGTAAGTATACACTCTTGCTAAACACTGGTCCCTTCCTTGAATAGAGTTTATTTGGCACGGAGTTCTGCGTGTAGCCAACCGCCTCCCCCAAGGAGCGCTCTTGCTAGGCTATCGGGCTTAGCTTCTTCTAAAACCCTGCAGTGTAAGAGGAAGGACTGAGCTTTGGTTACAGCAGGAACGCAAGCCGACTTTCTCCTGTAAGGATGGGGTCTTAAGGTATGATTTTGTAGAAGGAATGCGAAGCAGTTTTGGTTTCTCAGTGCCGCTCAGCCTAGGGCAATGAGGCAGATGTGTATGACATGTAGGACGTGAGAGAACACAGTTCCTGGAGCTGTTGGAGTGCTGAGGAAATCTAGCTCTCCCAGGGAAGAGTGCAGTGTGTTGCCCTACACTCAGCATACACAGAGTGACTGGGAAAGGTTTCTGGGCCTGGAAGTTTCTTAGCAGCCTAGTGGAGCCTGCCGGTGCTCGGTATTCGTGCAGGGAATAGGGTGCCCAGGCGAGGTCCTCGGTTTCCTGAAAAGCTTACTAACGTTAAAGAAAGCAGACTTAAAGCTAATGCCTCAAGGACTCTGCTCCAAGCTTCCACTTCGGCAGGGTTATTCAAGGCTTTACCTTGAGGAAAGGACTCACGTCAAGTTTCCTTTTAGCTCTAGAGTGTATCAGGAGGAGCTCCCACCCAGGCTATGAAAGCACCCTGTTGATGTAGAGAACACTCGTTCCTTTCCCAGAGCCCTGCCTGCAGTGACTAGAGACCCGTCCTAAACTGTGATTTAGGTAGCTTCAAGGCAGCATGAATGGAGCACTCAAAATGGGAAAGCAAGGCTTGTGCCATAAGGCCCCCGTTTCCAGCGAACACGCAGCCTATCTCCTTGTGATTTCTACCAAGTAAGTATACACTCTTGCTACACACTGGTCCCTTCCTTGAATAAAGTTTATTTGGCACTGAGTTCTGCGTGTAGCCAACCGCCTCCCCCAAGGAGCGCTCTTGCTAGGCTCTCGGGCTTAGTTTCTTCTAAAACCCTGCAGTGTAAGAGGAAGAACTGTGCTTTGGTTACAGCAGGAAGGCAAGCCGACACTCTCCTGTAAGGATGGGGTCTTAAGGTATGACTTTGTAGAAGGAATGCGAAGCAGTTTTTGTTTCTCAGTGCCGCTCAGCCTAGGGCAATGAGGCAGATGTGCATGACATGTAGGACGTGAGAGAACACAGTTCCTGGAGCTGTTGGAGTGCTGAGGAAATCTAGCTCTCCCAGGGAAGAGTGCAGTGTGTTGCCCTACACTCAGCATACACAGAGTGACTGGGAAAGTTTTCCGGGCCTGGAAGTTTCTTAGCAGCCTAGTGGAGCCTGCCGGTGCTCGGTGTTCGAGCAGGGAACAGGGTGCCCAGGAGAGGTCCTCCGTTTCCTGAAAAGCTTACTAACGTTAAAGAAAGCAGACCTAAAGCTAATGCCTCAAGGACTCTGCTCCAAGCTTCCACTTCGGCAGGGCTATTCAAGGCTTTACCTTGAGGAAAGGACTCACGTCAAGTTTCCTTTTAGCTCTAGAGCGTATCAGGAGGAGCTCCCACCCAGGTTTTGAAATCATCCTTTTGATGTAGAAAAGACTCGTTCCTTTCCCAGAGCCCTGCCTGCAGTGACTAGAGAGCCGTCCTAAAACTGTTATTTAGGTAGCTTCAAGGCAGCATGAATGCAGCACTCAAAATGAGAAAGCAAGGCTTGTGCCATTAGGCCCCCGTTTCCAGCAAACACGCAGCCTACCTCCTTGTGATTTCTACCAAGTAAGTATACACTCTTGCTAAACACTGGTCCCTTTCATGAATAAAGTTTATTTGGCACGGAGTTCTGCGTGTAGCCAACCGCCTCCCGCAAGGAGCTCTCTTGCTAGGCTATCGGGCTTAGCTTCTTCTAAAACCCTGCAGTGTAAGAGGAAGGACTGTGCTTTGGTTACAGCAGGAACGCAAGCCGACATTCTCCTGTAAGGATGGGGTCTTAAGGTATGACTTTGTAGAAGGAATGCGAAGCAGTTTTGGTTTCTCAGTGCCGCTCAGCTTAGGGCAATGAGGCAGATGTGTATGACAGGTAGGACGTGAGAGAACACAGTTCCTGGAGCTGTTGGAGTGCTGAGGAAATCTAGCTCTCCCAGGGAAGAGTGCAGTGTGTTGCCCTACACTCAGCATACACAGAGCGACTGGGAATGTTTTCCGGGCCTGGAAGTTTCTTAGCAGCCTAGTGGAGCCTGCCGGTGCTCGGTATTCGTGCAGGGAATAGGGTGCCCAGGCGAGGTCCTCCGTTTCCTGAAAAGCTTACTAACGTTAAAGAAAGCAGACCTAAAGCTAATGCCTCAAGGACTCTGCTCCAAGCTTCCACTTCGGCAGGGCTATTCAAGGCTTTACCTTGAGGAAAGGACTCACGTCAAGTTTCCTTTTAGCTCTAGAGTGTATCAGGAGGAGCTCCCACCCAGGCTATGAAAGCACCCTGTTGATGTAGAGAACACTCGTTCCTTTCCCAGAGCCCTGCCTGCAGTGACTAGAGAGCCGTCCTAAAACTGTTATTTAGGGAGCTTCAAGGCAGCATGAATGGAGCACTCAAAATGGGAAAGCAAGGCTTGTGCCATAAGGCCCCCGGTTCCAGCGAACACGCAGCCTACCTCCTTGTGATTTCTACCAAGTAAGTATACACTCTTGCTAAACACTGGTCCCTTCCTTGAATAGAGTTTATTTGGCACGGAGTTCTGCGTGTAGCCAACCGCCTCCCCCAAGGAGCGCTCTTGCTAGGCTATCGGGCTTAGCTTCTTCTAAAACCCTGCAGTGTAAGAGGAAGGACTGAGCTTTGGTTACAGCAGGAACGCAAGCCGACTTTCTCCTGTAAGGATGGGGTCTTAAGGTATGATTTTGTAGAAGGAATGCGAAGCAGTTTTGGTTTCTCAGTGCCGCTCAGCCTAGGGCAATGAGGCAGATGTGTATGACATGTAGGACGTGAGAGAACACAGTTCCTGGAGCTGTTGGAGTGCTGAGGAAATCTAGCTCTCCCAGGGAAGAGTGCAGTGTGTTGCCCTACACTCAGCATACACAGAGTGACTGGGAAAGGTTTCTGGGCCTGGAAGTTTCTTAGCAGCCTAGTGGAGCCTGCCGGTGCTCGGTATTCGTGCAGGGAATAGGGTGCCCAGGCGAGGTCCTCGGTTTCCTGAAAAGCTTACTAACGTTAAAGAAAGCAGACTTAAAGCTAATGCCTCAAGGACTCTGCTCCAAGCTTCCACTTCGGCAGGGTTATTCAAGGCTTTACCTTGAGGAAAGGACTCACGTCAAGTTTCCTTTTAGCTCTAGAGTGTATCAGGAGGAGCTCCCACCCAGGCTATGAAAGCACCCTGTTGATGTAGAGAACACTCGTTCCTTTCCCAGAGCCCTGCCTGCAGTGACTAGAGACCCGTCCTAAACTGTGATTTAGGTAGCTTCAAGGCAGCATGAATGGAGCACTCAAAATGGGAAAGCAAGGCTTGTGCCATAAGGCCCCCGTTTCCAGCGAAAACGCAGCCTACCTCCTTGTGATTTCTACCAAATAAGTATACACTCTTGCTACACACTGGTCCCTTCCTTGAATAAAGTTTATTTGGCACTGAGTTCTGCGTGTAGCCAACCGCCTCCCCCAAGGAACGCTCTTGCTAGGCTCTCGGCCTTATCTTCTTCTAAAACCCTGCAGTGTAAGAGGAAGAACTGTGCTTTGGTTACAGCAGGAAGGCAAGCCGACACTCTCCTGTAAGTATGGGGTCTTAAGGTATGACTTTGTAGAAGGAATGCGAAGCAGTTTTTGTTTCTCAGTGCCGCTCAGCCTAGGGCAATGAGGCAGATGTGCATGACATGTAGGATGTGAGAGAACACATTTCCTGGAGCTGTTGGAGTGCTGAGGAAATCTAGCTCTCCCAGGGAAGAGTGCAGTGTGTTGCCCTACACTCAACATACACTGAGTGACTGGGAAAGTTTTCCGGGCCTGGAAGTTTCTTAGCAGCCTAGTGGAGCCTGCCGGTGCTCGGTGTTCGTGCAGGGAATAGGGTGGCCAGGCGAGGTCCTCCGTTTCCAGAAATGCTTACTAACGTTAAAGAAAGCAGACCTAAAGCTAATGCCTCAAGGACTCTGCTCCAAGCTTCCACTTCGGCAGGGCTATTCAAGGCTTTACCTTGAGGAAAGGACTCACGTCAAGTTTCCTTTTAGCTCTAGAGCGTATCAGGAGGAGCTCCCACCCAGGTTTTGAAATCATCCTTTTGATGTAGAAAAGACTCGTTCCTTTCCCAGAGCCCTGCCTGCAGTGACTAGAGAGCCGTCCTAAAACTGTTATTTAGGTAGCTTCAAGGCAGCATGAATGGAGCACTCAAAATGAGAAAGCAAGGCTTGTGCCATTAGGCCCCCGTTTCCAGCGAAAACGCAGCCTACCTCCTTGTGATTTCTACCAAGTAAGTATACACTCTTGCTAAACACTGGTCCCTTTCATGAATAAAGTTTATTTGGCACGGAGTTCTGCGTGTAGCCAACCGCCTCCCGCAAGGAGCTCTCTTGCTAGGCTATCGGGCTTAGCTTCTTCTAAAACCCTGCAGTGTAAGAGGAAGGACTGTGCTTTGGTTACAGCAGGAACGCAAGCCGACATTCTCCTGTAAGGATGGGGTCTTAAGGTATGACTTTGTAGAAGGAATGCGAAGCAGTTTTGGTTTCTCAGTGCCGCTCAGCTTAGGGCAATGAGGCAGATGTGTATGACAGGTAGGACGTGAGAGAACACAGTTCCTGGAGCTGTTGGAGTGCTGAGGAAATCTAGCTCTCCCAGGGAAGAGTGCAGTGTGTTGCCCTACACTCAGCATACACAGAGCGACTGGGAATGTTTTCCGGGCCTGGAAGTTTCTTAGCAGCCTAGTGGAGCCTGCCGGTGCTCGGTATTCGTGCAGGGAATAGGGTGCCCAGGCGAGGTCCTCCGTTTCCTGAAAAGCTTACTAACGTTAAAGAAAGCAGACCTAAAGCTAATGCCTCAAGGACTCTGCTCCAAGCTTCCACTTCGGCAGGGCTATTCAAGGCTTTACCTTGAGGAAAGGACTCACGTCAAGTTTCCTTTTAGCTCTAGAGTGTATCAGGAGGAGCTCCCACCCAGGCTATGAAAGCACCCTGTTGATGTAGAGAACACTCGTTCCTTTCCCAGAGCCCTGCCTGCAGTGACTAGAGAGCCGTCCTAAAACTGTTATTTAGGGAGCTTCAAGGCAGCATGAATGGAGCACTCAAAATGGGAAAGCAAGGCTTGTGCCATAAGGCCCCCGGTTCCAGCGAACACGCAGCCTACCTCCTTGTGATTTCTACCAAGTAAGTATACACTCTTGCTAAACACTGGTCCCTTCCTTGAATAGAGTTTATTTGGCACGGAGTTCTGCGTGTAGCCAACCGCCTCCCCCAAGGAGCGCTCTTGCTAGGCTATCGGGCTTAGCTTCTTCTAAAACCCTGCAGTGTAAGAGGAAGGACTGAGCTTTGGTTACAGCAGGAACGCAAGCCGACTTTCTCCTGTAAGGATGGGGTCTTAAGGTATGATTTTGTAGAAGGAATGCGAAGCAGTTTTGGTTTCTCAGTGCCGCTCAGCCTAGGGCAATGAGGCAGATGTGTATGACATGTAGGACGTGAGAGAACACAGTTCCTGGAGCTGTTGGAGTGCTGAGGAAATCTAGCTCTCCCAGGGAAGAGTGCAGTGTGTTGCCCTACACTCAGCATACACAGAGTGACTGGGAAAGGTTTCTGGGCCTGGAAGTTTCTTAGCAGCCTAGTGGAGCCTGCCGGTGCTCGGTATTCGTGCAGGGAATAGGGTGCCCAGGCGAGGTCCTCGGTTTCCTGAAAAGCTTACTAACGTTAAAGAAAGCAGACTTAAAGCTAATGCCTCAAGGACTCTGCTCCAAGCTTCCACTTCGGCAGGGTTATTCAAGGCTTTACCTTGAGGAAAGGACTCACGTCAAGTTTCCTTTTAGCTCTAGAGTGTATCAGGAGGAGCTCCCACCCAGGCTATGAAAGCACCCTGTTGATGTAGAGAACACTCGTTCCTTTCCCAGAGCCCTGCCTGCAGTGACTAGAGTCCCGTCCTAAACTGTGATTTAGGTAGCTTCAAGGCAGCATGAATGGAGCACTCAAAATGGGAAAGCAAGGCTTGTGCCATAAGGCCCCCGTTTCCAGCGAACACGCAGCCTATCTCCTTGTGATTTCTACCAAGTAAGTATACACTCTTGCTACACACTGGTCCCTTCCTTGAATAAAGTTTATTTGGCACTGAGTTCTGCGTGTAGCCAACCGCCTCCCCCAAGGAGCGCTCTTGCTAGGCTCTCGGGCTTAGTTTCTTCTAAAACCCTGCAGTGTAAGAGGAAGAACTGTGCTTTGGTTACAGCAGGAAGGCAAGCCGACACTCTCCTGTAAGGATGGGGTCTTAAGGTATGACTTTGTAGAAGGAATGCGAAGCAGTTTTTGTTTCTCAGTGCCGCTCAGCCTAGGGCAATGAGGCAGATGTGCATGACATGTAGGACGTGAGAGAACACAGTTCCTGGAGCTGTTGGAGTGCTGAGGAAATCTAGCTCTCCCAGGGAAGAGTGCAGTGTGTTGCCCTACACTCAGCATACACTGAGTGACTGGGAAAGTTTTCCGGGCCTGGAAGTTTCTTAGCAGCCTAGTGGAGCCTGCCGGTGCTCGGTGTTCGAGCAGGGAACAGGGTGCCCAGGAGAGGTCCTCCGTTTCCTGAAAAGCTTACTAACGTTAAAGAAAGCAGACCTAAAGCTAATGCCTCAAGGACTCTGCTCCAAGCTTCCACTTCGGCAGGGCTATTCAAGGCTTTACCTTGAGGAAAGGACTCACGTCAAGTTTCCTTTTAGCTCTAGAGCGTATCAGGAGGAGCTCCCACCCAGGTTTTGAAATCATCCTTTTGATGTAGAAAAGACTCGTTCCTTTCCCAGAGCCCTGCCTGCAGTGACTAGAGAGCCGTCCTAAAACTGTTATTTAGGTAGCTTCAAGGCAGCATGAATGCAGCACTCAAAATGAGAAAGCAAGGCTTGTGCCATTAGGCCCCCGTTTCCAGCAAACACGCAGCCTACCTCCTTGTGATTTCTACCAAGTAAGTATACACTCTTGCTAAACACTGGTCCCTTTCATGAATAAAGTTTATTTGGCACGGAGTTCTGCGTGTAGCCAACCGCCTCCCGCAAGGAGCTCTCTTGCTAGGCTATCGGGCTTAGCTTCTTCTAAAACCCTGCAGTGTAAGAGGAAGGACTGTGCTTTGGTTACAGCAGGAACGCAAGCCGACATTCTCCTGTAAGGATGGGGTCTTAAGGTATGACTTTGTAGAAGGAATGCGAAGCAGTTTTGGTTTCTCAGTGCCGCTCAGCTTAGGGCAATGAGGCAGATGTGTATGACAGGTAGGACGTGAGAGAACACAGTTCCTGGAGCTGTTGGAGTGCTGAGGAAATCTAGCTCTCCCAGGGAAGAGTGCAGTGTGTTGCCCTACACTCAGCATACACAGAGCGACTGGGAATGTTTTCCGGGCCTGGAAGTTTCTTAGCAGCCTAGTGGAGCCTGCCGGTGCTCGGTATTCGTGCAGGGAATAGGGTGCCCAGGCGAGGTCCTCCGTTTCCTGAAAAGCTTACTAACGTTAAAGAAAGCAGACCTAAAGCTAATGCCTCAAGGACTCTGCTCCAAGCTTCCACTTCGGCAGGGCTATTCAAGGCTTTACCTTGAGGAAAGGACTCACGTCAAGTTTCCTTTTAGCTCTAGAGTGTATCAGGAGGAGCTCCCACCCAGGCTATGAAAGCACCCTGTTGATGTAGAGAACACTCGTTCCTTTCCCAGAGCCCTGCCTGCAGTGACTAGAGAGCCGTCCTAAAACTGTTATTTAGGGAGCTTCAAGGCAGCATGAATGGAGCACTCAAAATGGGAAAGCAAGGCTTGTGCCATAAGGCCCCCGGTTCCAGCGAACACGCAGCCTACCTCCTTGTGATTTCTACCAAGTAAGTATACACTCTTGCTAAACACTGGTCCCTTCCTTGAATAGAGTTTATTTGGCACGGAGTTCTGCGTGTAGCCAACCGCCTCCCCCAAGGAGCGCTCTTGCTAGGCTATCGGGCTTAGCTTCTTCTAAAACCCTGCAGTGTAAGAGGAAGGACTGAGCTTTGGTTACAGCAGGAACGCAAGCCGACACTCTCCTGTAAGGATGGGGTCTTAAGGTATGATTTTGTAGAAGGAATGCGAAGCAGTTTTGGTTTCTCAGTGCCGCTCAGCCTAGGGCAATGAGGCAGATGTGTATGACATGTAGGACGTGAGAGAACACAGTTCCTGGAGCTGTTGGAGTGCTGAGGAAATCTAGCTCTCCCAGGGAAGAGTGCAGTGTGTTGCCCTACACTCAGCATACACAGAGTGACTGGGAAAGGTTTCTGGGCCTGGAAGTTTCTTAGCAACCTAGTGGAGCCTGCCGGTGCTCGGTATTCGTGCAGGGAATAGGGTGCCCAGGCGAGGTCCTCGGTTTCCTGAAAAGCTTACTAACGTTAAAGAAAGCAGACTTAAAGCTAATGCCTCAAGGACTCTGCTCCAAGCTTCCACTTCGGCAGGGTTATTCAAGGCTTTACCTTGAGGAAAGGACTCACGTCAAGTTTCCTTTTAGCTCTAGAGTGTATCAGGAGGAGCTCCCACCCAGGCTATGAAAGCACCCTGTTGATGTAGAGAACACTCGTTCCTTTCCCAGAGCCCTGCCTGCAGTGACTAGAGACCCGTCCTAAACTGTGATTTAGGTAGCTTCAAGGCAGCATGAATGGAGCACTCAAAATGGGAAAGCAAGGCTTGTGCCATAAGGCCCCCGTTTCCAGCGAACACGCAGCCTATCTCCTTGTGATTTCTACCAAGTAAGTATACACTCTTGCTACACACTGGTCCCTTCCTTGAATAAAGTTTATTTGGCACTGAGTTCTGCGTGTAGCCAACCGCCTCCCCCAAGGAGCGCTCTTGCTAGGCTCTCGGGCTTAGTTTCTTCTAAAACCCTGCAGTGTAAGAGGAAGAACTGTGCTTTGGTTACAGCAGGAAGGCAAGCCGACACTCTCCTGTAAGGATGGGGTCTTAAGGTATGACTTTGTAGAAGGAATGCGAAGCAGTTTTTGTTTCTCAGTGCCGCTCAGCCTAGGGCAATGAGGCAGATGTGCATGACATGTAGGACGTGAGAGAACACAGTTCCTGGAGCTGTTGGAGTGCTGAGGAAATCTAGCTCTCCCAGGGAAGAGTGCAGTGTGTTGCCCTACACTCAGCATACACAGAGTGACTGGGAAAGTTTTCCGGGCCTGGAAGTTTCTTAGCAGCCTAGTGGAGCCTGCCGGTGCTCGGTGTTCGAGCAGGGAACAGGGTGCCCAGGAGAGGTCCTCCGTTTCCTGAAAAGCTTACTAACGTTAAAGAAAGCAGACCTAAAGCTAATGCCTCAAGGACTCTGCTCCAAGCTTCCACTTCGGCAGGGCTATTCAAGGCTTTACCTTGAGGAAAGGACTCACGTCAAGTTTCCTTTTAGCTCTAGAGCGTATCAGGAGGAGCTCCCACCCAGGTTTTGAAATCATCCTTTTGATGTAGAAAAGACTCGTTCCTTTCCCAGAGCCCTGCCTGCAGTGACTAGAGAGCCGTCCTAAAACTGTTATTTAGGTAGCTTCAAGGCAGCATGAATGCAGCACTCAAAATGAGAAAGCAAGGCTTGTGCCATTAGGCCCCCGTTTCCAGCAAACACGCAGCCTACCTCCTTGTGATTTCTACCAAGTAAGTATACACTCTTGCTAAACACTGGTCCCTTTCATGAATAAAGTTTATTTGGCACGGAGTTCTGCGTGTAGCCAACCGCCTCCCGCAAGGAGCTCTCTTGCTAGGCTATCGGGCTTAGCTTCTTCTAAAACCCTGCAGTGTAAGAGGAAGGACTGTGCTTTGGTTACAGCAGGAACGCAAGCCGACATTCTCCTGTAAGGATGGGGTCTTAAGGTATGACTTTGTAGAAGGAATGCGAAGCAGTTTTGGTTTCTCAGTGCCGCTCAGCTTAGGGCAATGAGGCAGATGTGTATGACAGGTAGGACGTGAGAGAACACAGTTCCTGGAGCTGTTGGAGTGCTGAGGAAATCTAGCTCTCCCAGGGAAGAGTGCAGTGTGTTGCCCTACACTCAGCATACACAGAGCGACTGGGAATGTTTTCCGGGCCTGGAAGTTTCTTAGCAGCCTAGTGGAGCCTGCCGGTGCTCGGTATTCGTGCAGGGAATAGGGTGCCCAGGCGAGGTCCTCCGTTTCCTGAAAAGCTTACTAACGTTAAAGAAAGCAGACCTAAAGCTAATGCCTCAAGGACTCTGCTCCAAGCTTCCACTTCGGCAGGGCTATTCAAGGCTTTACCTTGAGGAAAGGACTCACGTCAAGTTTCCTTTTAGCTCTAGAGTGTATCAGGAGGAGCTCCCACCCAGGCTATGAAAGCACCCTGTTGATGTAGAGAACACTCGTTCCTTTCCCAGAGCCCTGCCTGCAGTGACTAGAGAGCCGTCCTAAAACTGTTATTTAGGGAGCTTCAAGGCAGCATGAATGGAGCACTCAAAATGGGAAAGCAAGGCTTGTGCCATAAGGCCCCCGGTTCCAGCGAACACGCAGCCTACCTCCTTGTGATTTCTACCAAGTAAGTATACACTCTTGCTAAACACTGGTCCCTTCCTTGAATAGAGTTTATTTGGCACGGAGTTCTGCGTGTAGCCAACCGCCTCCCCCAAGGAGCGCTCTTGCTAGGCTATCGGGCTTAGCTTCTTCTAAAACCCTGCAGTGTAAGAGGAAGGACTGAGCTTTGGTTACAGCAGGAACGCAAGCCGACTTTCTCCTGTAAGGATGGGGTCTTAAGGTATGATTTTGTAGAAGGAATGCGAAGCAGTTTTGGTTTCTCAGTGCCGCTCAGCCTAGGGCAATGAGGCAGATGTGTATGACATGTAGGACGTGAGAGAACACAGTTCCTGGAGCTGTTGGAGTGCTGAGGAAATCTAGCTCTCCCAGGGAAGAGTGCAGTGTGTTGCCCTACACTCAGCATACACAGAGTGACTGGGAAAGGTTTCTGGGCCTGGAAGTTTCTTAGCAGCCTAGTGGAGCCTGCCGGTGCTCGGTATTCGTGCAGGGAATAGGGTGCCCAGGCGAGGTCCTCGGTTTCCTGAAAAGCTTACTAACGTTAAAGAAAGCAGACTTAAAGCTAATGCCTCAAGGACTCTGCTCCAAGCTTCCACTTCGGCAGGGTTATTCAAGGCTTTACCTTGAGGAAAGGACTCACGTCAAGTTTCCTTTTAGCTCTAGAGTGTATCAGGAGGAGCTCCCACCCAGGCTATGAAAGCACCCTGTTGATGTAGAGAACACTCGTTCCTTTCCCAGAGCCCTGCCTGCAGTGACTAGAGTCCCGTCCTAAACTGTGATTTAGGTAGCTTCAAGGCAGCATGAATGGAGCACTCAAAATGGGAAAGCAAGGCTTGTGCCATAAGGCCCCCGTTTCCAGCGAACACGCAGCCTATCTCCTTGTGATTTCTACCAAGTAAGTATACACTCTTGCTACACACTGGTCCCTTCCTTGAATAAAGTTTATTTGGCACTGAGTTCTGCGTGTAGCCAACCGCCTCCCCCAAGGAGCGCTCTTGCTAGGCTCTCGGGCTTAGTTTCTTCTAAAACCCTGCAGTGTAAGAGGAAGAACTGTGCTTTGGTTACAGCAGGAAGGCAAGCCGACACTCTCCTGTAAGGATGGGGTCTTAAGGTATGACTTTGTAGAAGGAATGCGAAGCAGTTTTGGTTTCTCAGTGCCGCTCAGCCTAGGGCAATGAGGCAGATGTGCATGACATGTAGGACGTGAGAGAACACAGTTCCTGGAGCTGTTGGAGTGCTGAGGAAATCTAGCTCTCCCAGGGAAGAGTGCAGTGTGTTGCCCTACACTCAGCATACACAGAGTGACTGGGAAAGTTTTCCGGGCCTGGAAGTTTCTTAGCAGCCTAGTGGAGCCTGCCGGTGCTCGGTGTTCGAGCAGGGAACAGGGTGCCCAGGAGAGGTCCTCCGTTTCCTGAAAAGCTTACTAACGTTAAAGAAAGCAGACCTAAAGCTAATGCCTCAAGGACTCTGCTCCAAGCTTCCACTTCGGCAGGGCTATTCAAGGCTTTACCTTGAGGAAAGGACTCACGTCAAGTTTCCTTTTAGCTCTAGAGCGTATCAGGAGGAGCTCCCACCCAGGTTTTGAAATCATCCTTTTGATGTAGAAAAGACTCGTTCCTTTCCCAGAGCCCTGCCTGCAGTGACTAGAGAGCCGTCCTAAAACTGTTATTTAGGTAGCTTCAAGGCAGCATGAATGCAGCACTCAAAATGAGAAAGCAAGGCTTGTGCCATTAGGCCCCCGTTTCCAGCAAACACGCAGCCTACCTCCTTGTGATTTCTACCAAGTAAGTATACACTCTTGCTAAACACTGGTCCCTTTCATGAATAAAGTTTATTTGGCACGGAGTTCTGCGTGTAGCCAACCGCCTCCCGCAAGGAGCTCTCTTGCTAGGCTATCGGGCTTAGCTTCTTCTAAAACCCTGCAGTGTAAGAGGAAGGACTGTGCTTTGGTTACAGCAGGAACGCAAGCCGACATTCTCCTGTAAGGATGGGGTCTTAAGGTATGACTTTGTAGAAGGAATGCGAAGCAGTTTTGGTTTCTCAGTGCCGCTCAGCTTAGGGCAATGAGGCAGATGTGTATGACAGGTAGGACGTGAGAGAACACAGTTCCTGGAGCTGTTGGAGTGCTGAGGAAATCTAGCTCTCCCAGGGAAGAGTGCAGTGTGTTGCCCTACACTCAGCATACACAGAGCGACTGGGAATGTTTTCCGGGCCTGGAAGTTTCTTAGCAGCCTAGTGGAGCCTGCCGGTGCTCGGTATTCGTGCAGGGAATAGGGTGCCCAGGCGAGGTCCTCCGTTTCCTGAAAAGCTTACTAACGTTAAAGAAAGCAGACCTAAAGCTAATGCCTCAAGGACTCTGCTCCAAGCTTCCACTTCGGCAGGGCTATTCAAGGCTTTACCTTGAGGAAAGGACTCACGTCAAGTTTCCTTTTAGCTCTAGAGTGTATCAGGAGGAGCTCCCACCCAGGCTATGAAAGCACCCTGTTGATGTAGAGAACACTCGTTCCTTTCCCAGAGCCCTGCCTGCAGTGACTAGAGAGCCGTCCTAAAACTGTTATTTAGGGAGCTTCAAGGCAGCATGAATGGAGCACTCAAAATGGGAAAGCAAGGCTTGTGCCATAAGGCCCCCGGTTCCAGCGAACACGCAGCCTACCTCCTTGTGATTTCTACCAAGTAAGTATACACTCTTGCTAAACACTGGTCCCTTCCTTGAATAGAGTTTATTTGGCACGGAGTTCTGCGTGTAGCCAACCGCCTCCCCCAAGGAGCGCTCTTGCTAGGCTATCGGGCTTAGCTTCTTCTAAAACCCTGCAGTGTAAGAGGAAGGACTGAGCTTTGGTTACAGCAGGAACGCAAGCCGACACTCTCCTGAAAGGATGGGGTCTTAAGGTATGATTTTGTAGAAGGAATGCGAAGCAGTTTTGGTTTCTCAGTGCCGCTCAGCCTAGGGCAATGAGGCAGATGTGTATGACATGTAGGACGTGAGAGAACACAGTTCCTGGAGCTGTTGGAGTGCTGAGGAAATCTAGCTCTCCCAGGGAAGAGTGCAGTGTGTTGCCCTACACTCAGCATACACAGAGTGACTGGGAAAGGTTTCTGGGCCTGGAAGTTTCTTAGCAGCCTAGTGGAGCCTGCCGGTGCTCGGTATTCGTGCAGGGAATAGGGTGCCCAGGCGAGGTCCTCGGTTTCCTGAAAAGCTTACTAACGTTAAAGAAAGCAGACTTAAAGCTAATGCCTCAAGGACTCTGCTCCAAGCTTCCACTTCGGCAGGGTTATTCAAGGCTTTACCTTGAGGAAAGGACTCACGTCAAGTTTCCTTTTAGCTCTAGAGTGTATCAGGAGGAGCTCCCACCCAGGCTATGAAAGCACCCTGTTGATGTAGAGAACACTCGTTCCTTTCCCAGAGCCCTGCCTGCAGTGACTAGAGTCCCGTCCTAAACTGTGATTTAGGTAGCTTCAAGGCAGCATGAATGGAGCACTCAAAATGGGAAAGCAAGGCTTGTGCCATAAGGCCCCCGTTTCCAGCGAACACGCAGCCTATCTCCTTGTGATTTCTACCAAGTAAGTATACACTCTTGCTACACACTGGTCCCTTCCTTGAATAAAGTTTATTTGGCACTGAGTTCTGCGTGTAGCCAACCGCCTCCCCCAAGGAGCGCTCTTGCTAGGCTCTCGGGCTTAGTTTCTTCTAAAACCCTGCAGTGTAAGAGGAAGAACTGTGCTTTGGTTACAGCAGGAAGGCAAGCCGACACTCTCCTGTAAGGATGGGGTCTTAAGGTATGACTTTGTAGAAGGAATGCGAAGCAGTTTTTGTTTCTCAGTGCCGCTCAGCCTAGGGCAATGAGGCAGATGTGCATGACATGTAGGACGTGAGAGAACACAGTTCCTGGAGCTGTTGGAGTGCTGAGGAAATCTAGCTCTCCCAGGGAAGAGTGCAGTGTGTTGCCCTACACTCAGCATACACTGAGTGACTGGGAAAGTTTTCCGGGCCTGGAAGTTTCTTAGCAGCCTAGTGGAGCCTGCCGGTGCTCGGTGTTCGAGCAGGGAACAGGGTGCCCAGGAGAGGTCCTCCGTTTCCTGAAAAGCTTACTAACGTTAAAGAAAGCAGACCTAAAGCTAATGCCTCAAGGACTCTGCTCCAAGCTTCCACTTCGGCAGGGCTATTCAAGGCTTTACCTTGAGGAAAGGACTCACGTCAAGTTTCCTTTTAGCTCTAGAGCGTATCAGGAGGAGCTCCCACCCAGGTTTTGAAATCATCCTTTTGATGTAGAAAAGACTCGTTCCTTTCCCAGAGCCCTGCCTGCAGTGACTAGAGAGCCGTCCTAAAACTGTTATTTAGGTAGCTTCAAGGCAGCATGAATGCAGCACTCAAAATGAGAAAGCAAGGCTTGTGCCATTAGGCCCCCGTTTCCAGCAAACACGCAGCCTACCTCCTTGTGATTTCTACCAAGTAAGTATACACTCTTGCTAAACACTGGTCCCTTTCATGAATAAAGTTTATTTGGCACGGAGTTCTGCGTGTAGCCAACCGCCTCCCGCAAGGAGCTCTCTTGCTAGGCTATCGGGCTTAGCTTCTTCTAAAACCCTGCAGTGTAAGAGGAAGGACTGTGCTTTGGTTACAGCAGGAACGCAAGCCGACATTCTCCTGTAAGGATGGGGTCTTAAGGTATGACTTTGTAGAAGGAATGCGAAGCAGTTTTGGTTTCTCAGTGCCGCTCAGCTTAGGGCAATGAGGCAGATGTGTATGACAGGTAGGACGTGAGAGAACACAGTTCCTGGAGCTGTTGGAGTGCTGAGGAAATCTAGCTCTCCCAGGGAAGAGTGCAGTGTGTTGCCCTACACTCAGCATACACAGAGCGACTGGGAATGTTTTCCGGGCCTGGAAGTTTCTTAGCAGCCTAGTGGAGCCTGCCGGTGCTCGGTATTCGTGCAGGGAATAGGGTGCCCAGGCGAGGTCCTCCGTTTCCTGAAAAGCTTACTAACGTTAAAGAAAGCAGACCTAAAGCTAATGCCTCAAGGACTCTGCTCCAAGCTTCCACTTCGGCAGGGCTATTCAAGGCTTTACCTTGAGGAAAGGACTCACGTCAAGTTTCCTTTTAGCTCTAGAGTGTATCAGGAGGAGCTCCCACCCAGGCTATGAAAGCACCCTGTTGATGTAGAGAACACTCGTTCCTTTCCCAGAGCCCTGCCTGCAGTGACTAGAGAGCCGTCCTAAAACTGTTATTTAGGGAGCTTCAAGGCAGCATGAATGGAGCACTCAAAATGGGAAAGCAAGGCTTGTGCCATAAGGCCCCCGGTTCCAGCGAACACGCAGCCTACCTCCTTGTGATTTCTACCAAGTAAGTATACACTCTTGCTAAACACTGGTCCCTTCCTTGAATAGAGTTTATTTGGCACGGAGTTCTGCGTGTAGCCAACCGCCTCCCCCAAGGAGCGCTCTTGCTAGGCTATCGGGCTTAGCTTCTTCTAAAACCCTGCAGTGTAAGAGGAAGGACTGAGCTTTGGTTACAGCAGGAACGCAAGCCGACTTTCTCCTGTAAGGATGGGGTCTTAAGGTATGATTTTGTAGAAGGAATGCGAAGCAGTTTTGGTTTCTCAGTGCCGCTCAGCCTAGGGCAATGAGGCAGATGTGTATGACATGTAGGACGTGAGAGAACACAGTTCCTGGAGCTGTTGGAGTGCTGAGGAAATCTAGCTCTCCCAGGGAAGAGTGCAGTGTGTTGCCCTACACTCAGCATACACAGAGTGACTGGGAAAGGTTTCTGGGCCTGGAAGTTTCTTAGCAGCCTAGTGGAGCCTGCCGGTGCTCGGTATTCGTGCAGGGAATAGGGTGCCCAGGCGAGGTCCTCGGTTTCCTGAAAAGCTTACTAACGTTAAAGAAAGCAGACTTAAAGCTAATGCCTCAAGGACTCTGCTCCAAGCTTCCACTTCGGCAGGGTTATTCAAGGCTTTACCTTGAGGAAAGGACTCACGTCAAGTTTCCTTTTAGCTCTAGAGTGTATCAGGAGGAGCTCCCACCCAGGCTATGAAAGCACCCTGTTGATGTAGAGAACACTCGTTCCTTTCCCAGAGCCCTGCCTGCAGTGACTAGAGACCCGTCCTAAACTGTGATTTAGGTAGCTTCAAGGCAGCATGAATGGAGCACTCAAAATGGGAAAGCAAGGCTTGTGCCATAAGGCCCCCGTTTCCAGCGAACACGCAGCCTATCTCCTTGTGATTTCTACCAAGTAAGTATACACTCTTGCTACACACTGGTCCCTTCCTTGAATAAAGTTTATTTGGCACTGAGTTCTGCGTGTAGCCAACCGCCTCCCCCAAGGAGCGCTCTTGCTAGGCTCTCGGGCTTAGTTTCTTCTAAAACCCTGCAGTGTAAGAGGAAGAACTGTGCTTTGGTTACAGCAGGAAGGCAAGCCGACACTCTCCTGTAAGGATGGGGTCTTAAGGTATGACTTTGTAGAAGGAATGCGAAGCAGTTTTGGTTTCTCAGTGCCGCTCAGCCTAGGGCAATGAGGCAGATGTGCATGACATGTAGGACGTGAGAGAACACAGTTCCTGGAGCTGTTGGAGTGCTGAGGAAATCTAGCTCTCCCAGGGAAGAGTGCAGTGTGTTGCCCTACACTCAGCATACACAGAGTGACTGGGAAAGTTTTCCGGGCCTGGAAGTTTCTTAGCAGCCTAGTGGAGCCTGCCGGTGCTCGGTGTTCGAGCAGGGAACAGGGTGCCCAGGAGAGGTCCTCCGTTTCCTGAAAAGCTTACTAACGTTAAAGAAAGCAGACCTAAAGCTAATGCCTCAAGGACTCTGCTCCAAGCTTCCACTTCGGCAGGGCTATTCAAGGCTTTACCTTGAGGAAAGGACTCACGTCAAGTTTCCTTTTAGCTCTAGAGCGTATCAGGAGGAGCTCCCACCCAGGTTTTGAAATCATCCTTTTGATGTAGAAAAGACTCGTTCCTTTCCCAGAGCCCTGCCTGCAGTGACTAGAGAGCCGTCCTAAAACTGTTATTTAGGTAGCTTCAAGGCAGCATGAATGCAGCACTCAAAATGAGAAAGCAAGGCTTGTGCCATTAGGCCCCCGTTTCCAGCAAACACGCAGCCTACCTCCTTGTGATTTCTACCAAGTAAGTATACACTCTTGCTAAACACTGGTCCCTTTCATGAATAAAGTTTATTTGGCACGGAGTTCTGCGTGTAGCCAACCGCCTCCCGCAAGGAGCTCTCTTGCTAGGCTATCGGGCTTAGCTTCTTCTAAAACCCTGCAGTGTAAGAGGAAGGACTGTGCTTTGGTTACAGCAGGAACGCAAGCCGACATTCTCCTGTAAGGATGGGGTCTTAAGGTATGACTTTGTAGAAGGAATGCGAAGCAGTTTTGGTTTCTCAGTGCCGCTCAGCTTAGGGCAATGAGGCAGATGTGTATGACAGGTAGGACGTGAGAGAACACAGTTCCTGGAGCTGTTGGAGTGCTGAGGAAATCTAGCTCTCCCAGGGAAGAGTGCAGTGTGTTGCCCTACACTCAGCATACACAGAGCGACTGGGAATGTTTTCCGGGCCTGGAAGTTTCTTAGCAGCCTAGTGGAGCCTGCCGGTGCTCGGTATTCGTGCAGGGAATAGGGTGCCCAGGCGAGGTCCTCCGTTTCCTGAAAAGCTTACTAACGTTAAAGAAAGCAGACCTAAAGCTAATGCCTCAAGGACTCTGCTCCAAGCTTCCACTTCGGCAGGGCTATTCAAGGCTTTACCTTGAGGAAAGGACTCACGTCAAGTTTCCTTTTAGCTCTAGAGTGTATCAGGAGGAGCTCCCACCCAGGCTATGAAAGCACCCTGTTGATGTAGAGAACACTCGTTCCTTTCCCAGAGCCCTGCCTGCAGTGACTAGAGAGCCGTCCTAAAACTGTTATTTAGGGAGCTTCAAGGCAGCATGAATGGAGCACTCAAAATGGGAAAGCAAGGCTTGTGCCATAAGGCCCCCGGTTCCAGCGAACACGCAGCCTACCTCCTTGTGATTTCTACCAAGTAAGTATACACTCTTGCTAAACACTGGTCCCTTCCTTGAATAGAGTTTATTTGGCACGGAGTTCTGCGTGTAGCCAACCGCCTCCCCCAAGGAGCGCTCTTGCTAGGCTATCGGGCTTAGCTTCTTCTAAAACCCTGCAGTGTAAGAGGAAGGACTGAGCTTTGGTTACAGCAGGAACGCAAGCCGACACTCTCCTGAAAGGATGGGGTCTTAAGGTATGATTTTGTAGAAGGAATGCGAAGCAGTTTTGGTTTCTCAGTGCCGCTCAGCCTAGGGCAATGAGGCAGATGTGTATGACATGTAGGACGTGAGAGAACACAGTTCCTGGAGCTGTTGGAGTGCTGAGGAAATCTAGCTCTCCCAGGGAAGAGTGCAGTGTGTTGCCCTACACTCAGCATACACAGAGTGACTGGGAAAGGTTTCTGGGCCTGGAAGTTTCTTAGCAGCCTAGTGGAGCCTGCCGGTGCTCGGTATTCGTGCAGGGAATAGGGTGCCCAGGCGAGGTCCTCGGTTTCCTGAAAAGCTTACTAACGTTAAAGAAAGCAGACTTAAAGCTAATGCCTCAAGGACTCTGCTCCAAGCTTCCACTTCGGCAGGGTTATTCAAGGCTTTACCTTGAGGAAAGGACTCACGTCAAGTTTCCTTTTAGCTCTAGAGTGTATCAGGAGGAGCTCCCACCCAGGCTATGAAAGCACCCTGTTGATGTAGAGAACACTCGTTCCTTTCCCAGAGCCCTGCCTGCAGTGACTAGAGACCCGTCCTAAACTGTGATTTAGGTAGCTTCAAGGCAGCATGAATGGAGCACTCAAAATGGGAAAGCAAGGCTTGTGCCATAAGGCCCCCGTTTCCAGCGAACACGCAGCCTATCTCCTTGTGATTTCTACCAAGTAAGTATACACTCTTGCTACACACTGGTCCCTTCCTTGAATAAAGTTTATTTGGCACTGAGTTCTGCGTGTAGCCAACCGCCTCCCCCAAGGAGCGCTCTTGCTAGGCTCTCGGGCTTAGTTTCTTCTAAAACCCTGCAGTGTAAGAGGAAGAACTGTGCTTTGGTTACAGCAGGAAGGCAAGCCGACACTCTCCTGTAAGGATGGGGTCTTAAGGTATGACTTTGTAGAAGGAATGCGAAGCAGTTTTGGTTTCTCAGTGCCGCTCAGCCTAGGGCAATGAGGCAGATGTGCATGACATGTAGGACGTGAGAGAACACAGTTCCTGGAGCTGTTGGAGTGCTGAGGAAATCTAGCTCTCCCAGGGAAGAGTGCAGTGTGTTGCCCTACACTCAGCATACACAGAGTGACTGGGAAAGTTTTCCGGGCCTGGAAGTTTCTTAGCAGCCTAGTGGAGCCTGCCGGTGCTCGGTGTTCGAGCAGGGAACAGGGTGCCCAGGAGAGGTCCTCCGTTTCCTGAAAAGCTTACTAACGTTAAAGAAAGCAGACCTAAAGCTAATGCCTCAAGGACTCTGCTCCAAGCTTCCACTTCGGCAGGGCTATTCAAGGCTTTACCTTGAGGAAAGGACTCACGTCAAGTTTCCTTTTAGCTCTAGAGCGTATCAGGAGGAGCTCCCACCCAGGTTTTGAAATCATCCTTTTGATGTAGAAAAGACTCGTTCCTTTCCCAGAGCCCTGCCTGCAGTGACTAGAGAGCCGTCCTAAAACTGTTATTTAGGTAGCTTCAAGGCAGCATGAATGCAGCACTCAAAATGAGAAAGCAAGGCTTGTGCCATTAGGCCCCCGTTTCCAGCAAACACGCAGCCTACCTCCTTGTGATTTCTACCAAGTAAGTATACACTCTTGCTAAACACTGGTCCCTTTCATGAATAAAGTTTATTTGGCACGGAGTTCTGCGTGTAGCCAACCGCCTCCCGCAAGGAGCTCTCTTGCTAGGCTATCGGGCTTAGCTTCTTCTAAAACCCTGCAGTGTAAGAGGAAGGACTGTGCTTTGGTTACAGCAGGAACGCAAGCCGACATTCTCCTGTAAGGATGGGGTCTTAAGGTATGACTTTGTAGAAGGAATGCGAAGCAGTTTTGGTTTCTCAGTGCCGCTCAGCTTAGGGCAATGAGGCAGATGTGTATGACAGGTAGGACGTGAGAGAACACAGTTCCTGGAGCTGTTGGAGTGCTGAGGAAATCTAGCTCTCCCAGGGAAGAGTGCAGTGTGTTGCCCTACACTCAGCATACACAGAGCGACTGGGAATGTTTTCCGGGCCTGGAAGTTTCTTAGCAGCCTAGTGGAGCCTGCCGGTGCTCGGTATTCGTGCAGGGAATAGGGTGCCCAGGCGAGGTCCTCGGTTTCCTGAAAAGCTTACTAACGTTAAAGAAAGCAGACCTAAAGCTAATGCCTCAAGGACTCTGCTCCAAGCTTCCACTTCGGCAGGGCTATTCAAGGCTTTACCTTGAGGAAAGGACTCACGTCAAGTTTCCTTTTAGCTCTAGAGTGTATCAGGAGGAGCTCCCACCCAGGCTATGAAAGCACCCTGTTGATGTAGAGAACACTCGTTCCTTTCCCAGAGCCCTGCCTGCAGTGACTAGAGAGCCGTCCTAAAACTGTTATTTAGGGAGCTTCAAGGCAGCATGAATGGAGCACTCAAAATGGGAAAGCAAGGCTTGTGCCATAAGGCCCCCGGTTCCAGCGAACACGCAGCCTACCTCCTTGTGATTTCTACCAAGTAAGTATACACTCTTGCTAAACACTGGTCCCTTCCTTGAATAGAGTTTATTTGGCACGGAGTTCTGCGTGTAGCCAACCGCCTCCCCCAAGGAGCGCTCTTGCTAGGCTATCGGGCTTAGCTTCTTCTAAAACCCTGCAGTGTAAGAGGAAGGACTGAGCTTTGGTTACAGCAGGAACGCAAGCCGACACTCTCCTGAAAGGATGGGGTCTTAAGGTATGATTTTGTAGAAGGAATGCGAAGCAGTTTTGGTTTCTCAGTGCCGCTCAGCCTAGGGCAATGAGGCAGATGTGTATGACATGTAGGACGTGAGAGAACACAGTTCCTGGAGCTGTTGGAGTGCTGAGGAAATCTAGCTCTCCCAGGGAAGAGTGCAGTGTGTTGCCCTACACTCAGCATACACAGAGTGACTGGGAAAGGTTTCTGGGCCTGGAAGTTTCTTAGCAGCCTAGTGGAGCCTGCCGGTGCTCGGTATTCGTGCAGGGAATAGGGTGCCCAGGCGAGGTCCTCGGTTTCCTGAAAAGCTTACTAACGTTAAAGAAAGCAGACTTAAAGCTAATGCCTCAAGGACTCTGCTCCAAGCTTCCACTTCGGCAGGGTTATTCAAGGCTTTACCTTGAGGAAAGGACTCACGTCAAGTTTCCTTTTAGCTCTAGAGTGTATCAGGAGGAGCTCCCACCCAGGCTATGAAAGCACCCTGTTGATGTAGAGAACACTCGTTCCTTTCCCAGAGCCCTGCCTGCAGTGACTAGAGACCCGTCCTAAACTGTGATTTAGGTAGCTTCAAGGCAGCATGAATGGAGCACTCAAAATGGGAAAGCAAGGCTTGTGCCATAAGGCCCCCGTTTCCAGCGAACACGCAGCCTATCTCCTTGTGATTTCTACCAAGTAAGTATACACTCTTGCTACACACTGGTCCCTTCCTTGAATAAAGTTTATTTGGCACTGAGTTCTGCGTGTAGCCAACCGCCTCCCCCAAGGAGCGCTCTTGCTAGGCTCTCGGGCTTAGTTTCTTCTAAAACCCTGCAGTGTAAGAGGAAGAACTGTGCTTTGGTTACAGCAGGAAGGCAAGCCGACACTCTCCTGTAAGGATGGGGTCTTAAGGTATGACTTTGTAGAAGGAATGCGAAGCAGTTTTGGTTTCTCAGTGCCGCTCAGCCTAGGGCAATGAGGCAGATGTGCATGACATGTAGGACGTGAGAGAACACAGTTCCTGGAGCTGTTGGAGTGCTGAGGAAATCTAGCTCTCCCAGGGAAGAGTGCAGTGTGTTGCCCTACACTCAGCATACACAGAGTGACTGGGAAAGTTTTCCGGGCCTGGAAGTTTCTTAGCAGCCTAGTGGAGCCTGCCGGTGCTCGGTGTTCGAGCAGGGAACAGGGTGCCCAGGAGAGGTCCTCCGTTTCCTGAAAAGCTTACTAACGTTAAAGAAAGCAGACCTAAAGCTAATGCCTCAAGGACTCTGCTCCAAGCTTCCACTTCGGCAGGGCTATTCAAGGCTTTACCTTGAGGAAAGGACTCACGTCAAGTTTCCTTTTAGCTCTAGAGCGTATCAGGAGGAGCTCCCACCCAGGTTTTGAAATCATCCTTTTGATGTAGAAAAGACTCGTTCCTTTCCCAGAGCCCTGCCTGCAGTGACTAGAGAGCCGTCCTAAAACTGTTATTTAGGTAGCTTCAAGGCAGCATGAATGCAGCACTCAAAATGAGAAAGCAAGGCTTGTGCCATTAGGCCCCCGTTTCCAGCAAACACGCAGCCTACCTCCTTGTGATTTCTACCAAGTAAGTATACACTCTTGCTAAACACTGGTCCCTTTCATGAATAAAGTTTATTTGGCACGGAGTTCTGCGTGTAGCCAACCGCCTCCCGCAAGGAGCTCTCTTGCTAGGCTATCGGGCTTAGCTTCTTCTAAAACCCTGCAGTGTAAGAGGAAGGACTGTGCTTTGGTTACAGCAGGAACGCAAGCCGACATTCTCCTGTAAGGATGGGGTCTTAAGGTATGACTTTGTAGAAGGAATGCGAAGCAGTTTTGGTTTCTCAGTGCCGCTCAGCTTAGGGCAATGAGGCAGATGTGTATGACATGTAGGACGTGAGAGAACACAGTTCCTGGAGCTGTTGGAGTGCTGAGGAAATCTAGCTCTCCCAGGGAAGAGTGCAGTGTGTTGCCCTACACTCAGCATACACAGAGCGACTGGGAATGTTTTCCGGGCCTGGAAGTTTCTTAGCAGCCTAGTGGAGCCTGCCGGTGCTCGGTATTCGTGCAGGGAATAGGGTGCCCAGGCGAGGTCCTCCGTTTCCTGAAAAGCTTACTAACGTTAAAGAAAGCAGACCTAAAGCTAATGCCTCAAGGACTCTGCTCCAAGCTTCCACTTCGGCAGGGCTATTCAAGGCTTTACCTTGAGGAAAGGACTCACGTCAAGTTTCCTTTTAGCTCTAGAGTGTATCAGGAGGAGCTCCCACCCAGGCTATGAAAGCACCCTGTTGATGTAGAGAACACTCGTTCCTTTCCCAGAGCCCTGCCTGCAGTGACTAGAGAGCCGTCCTAAAACTGTTATTTAGGGAGCTTCAAGGCAGCATGAATGGAGCACTCAAAATGGGAAAGCAAGGCTTGTGCCATAAGGCCCCCGGTTCCAGCGAACACGCAGCCTACCTCCTTGTGATTTCTACCAAGTAAGTATACACTCTTGCTAAACACTGGTCCCTTCCTTGAATAGAGTTTATTTGGCACGGAGTTCTGCGTGTAGCCAACCGCCTCCCCCAAGGAGCGCTCTTGCTAGGCTATCGGGCTTAGCTTCTTCTAAAACCCTGCAGTGTAAGAGGAAGGACTGAGCTTTGGTTACAGCAGGAACGCAAGCCGACACTCTCCTGAAAGGATGGGGTCTTAAGGTATGATTTTGTAGAAGGAATGCGAAGCAGTTTTGGTTTCTCAGTGCCGCTCAGCCTAGGGCAATGAGGCAGATGTGTATGACATGTAGGACGTGAGAGAACACAGTTCCTGGAGCTGTTGGAGTGCTGAGGAAATCTAGCTCTCCCAGGGAAGAGTGCAGTGTGTTGCCCTACACTCAGCATACACAGAGTGACTGGGAAAGGTTTCTGGGCCTGGAAGTTTCTTAGCAGCCTAGTGGAGCCTGCCGGTGCTCGGTATTCGTGCAGGGAATAGGGTGCCCAGGCGAGGTCCTCGGTTTCCTGAAAAGCTTACTAACGTTAAAGAAAGCAGACTTAAAGCTAATGCCTCAAGGACTCTGCTCCAAGCTTCCACTTCGGCAGGGTTATTCAAGGCTTTACCTTGAGGAAAGGACTCACGTCAAGTTTCCTTTTAGCTCTAGAGTGTATCAGGAGGAGCTCCCACCCAGGCTATGAAAGCACCCTGTTGATGTAGAGAACACTCGTTCCTTTCCCAGAGCCCTGCCTGCAGTGACTAGAGACCCGTCCTAAACTGTGATTTAGGTAGCTTCAAGGCAGCATGAATGGAGCACTCAAAATGGGAAAGCAAGGCTTGTGCCATAAGGCCCCCGTTTCCAGCGAACACGCAGCCTATCTCCTTGTGATTTCTACCAAGTAAGTATACACTCTTGCTACACACTGGTCCCTTCCTTGAATAAAGTTTATTTGGCACTGAGTTCTGCGTGTAGCCAACCGCCTCCCCCAAGGAGCGCTCTTGCTAGGCTCTCGGGCTTAGTTTCTTCTAAAACCCTGCAGTGTAAGAGGAAGAACTGTGCTTTGGTTACAGCAGGAAGGCAAGCCGACACTCTCCTGTAAGGATGGGGTCTTAAGGTATGACTTTGTAGAAGGAATGCGAAGCAGTTTTGGTTTCTCAGTGCCGCTCAGCCTAGGGCAATGAGGCAGATGTGCATGACATGTAGGACGTGAGAGAACACAGTTCCTGGAGCTGTTGGAGTGCTGAGGAAATCTAGCTCTCCCAGGGAAGAGTGCAGTGTGTTGCCCTACACTCAGCATACACAGAGTGACTGGGAAAGTTTTCCGGGCCTGGAAGTTTCTTAGCAGCCTAGTGGAGCCTGCCGGTGCTCGGTGTTCGAGCAGGGAACAGGGTGCCCAGGAGAGGTCCTCCGTTTCCTGAAAAGCTTACTAACGTTAAAGAAAGCAGACCTAAAGCTAATGCCTCAAGGACTCTGCTCCAAGCTTCCACTTCGGCAGGGCTATTCAAGGCTTTACCTTGAGGAAAGGACTCACGTCAAGTTTCCTTTTAGCTCTAGAGCGTATCAGGAGGAGCTCCCACCCAGGTTTTGAAATCATCCTTTTGATGTAGAAAAGACTCGTTCCTTTCCCAGAGCCCTGCCTGCAGTGACTAGAGAGCCGTCCTAAAACTGTTATTTAGGTAGCTTCAAGGCAGCATGAATGCAGCACTCAAAATGAGAAAGCAAGGCTTGTGCCATTAGGCCCCCGTTTCCAGCAAACACGCAGCCTACCTCCTTGTGATTTCTACCAAGTAAGTATACACTCTTGCTAAACACTGGTCCCTTTCATGAATAAAGTTTATTTGGCACGGAGTTCTGCGTGTAGCCAACCGCCTCCCGCAAGGAGCTCTCTTGCTAGGCTATCGGGCTTAGCTTCTTCTAAAACCCTGCAGTGTAAGAGGAAGGACTGTGCTTTGGTTACAGCAGGAACGCAAGCCGACATTCTCCTGTAAGGATGGGGTCTTAAGGTATGACTTTGTAGAAGGAATGCGAAGCAGTTTTGGTTTCTCAGTGCCGCTCAGCTTAGGGCAATGAGGCAGATGTGTATGACAGGTAGGACGTGAGAGAACACAGTTCCTGGAGCTGTTGGAGTGCTGAGGAAATCTAGCTCTCCCAGGGAAGAGTGCAGTGTGTTGCCCTACACTCATCATACACAGAGTGACTGGGAATGTTTTCCGGGCCTGGAAGTTTCTTAGCAGCCTAGTGGAGCCTGCCGGTGCTCGGTATTCGTGCAGGGAATAGGGTGCCCAGGCGAGGTCCTCCGTTTCCTGAAAAGCTTACTAACGTTAAAGAAAGCAGACCTAAAGCTAATGCCTCAAGGACTCTGCTCCAAGCTTCCACTTCGGCAGGGCTATTCAAGGCTTTACCTTGAGGAAAGGACTCACGTCAAGTTTCCTTTTAGCTCTAGAGTGTATCAGGAGGAGCTCCCACCCAGGCTATGAAAGCACCCTGTTGATGTAGAGAACACTCGTTCCTTTCCCAGAGCCCTGCCTGCAGTGACTAGAGAGCCGTCCTAAAACTGTTATTTAGGGAGCTTCAAGGCAGCATGAATGGAGCACTCAAAATGGGAAAGCAAGGCTTGTGCCATAAGGCCCCCGGTTCCAGCGAACACGCAGCCTACCTCCTTGTGATTTCTACCAAGTAAGTATACACTCTTGCTAAACACTGGTCCCTTCCTTGAATAGAGTTTATTTGGCACGGAGTTCTGCGTGTAGCCAACCGCCTCCCCCAAGGAGCGCTCTTGCTAGGCTATCGGGCTTAGCTTCTTCTAAAACCCTGCAGTGTAAGAGGAAGGACTGAGCTTTGGTTACAGCAGGAACGCAAGCCGACTTTCTCCTGTAAGGATGGGGTCTTAAGGTATGATTTTGTAGAAGGAATGCGAAGCAGTTTTGGTTTCTCAGTGCCGCTCAGCCTAGGGCAATGAGGCAGATGTGTATGACATGTAGGACGTGAGAGAACACAGTTCCTGGAGCTGTTGGAGTGCTGAGGAAATCTAGCTCTCCCAGGGAAGAGTGCAGTGTGTTGCCCTACACTCAGCATACACAGAGTGACTGGGAAAGGTTTCTGGGCCTGGAAGTTTCTTAGCAGCCTAGTGGAGCCTGCCGGTGCTCGGTATTCGTGCAGGGAATAGGGTGCCCAGGCGAGGTCCTCGGTTTCCTGAAAAGCTTACTAACGTTAAAGAAAGCAGACTTAAAGCTAATGCCTCAAGGACTCTGCTCCAAGCTTCCACTTCGGCAGGGTTATTCAAGGCTTTACCTTGAGGAAAGGACTCACGTCAAGTTTCCTTTTAGCTCTAGAGTGTATCAGGAGGAGCTCCCACCCAGGCTATGAAAGCACCCTGTTGATGTAGAGAACACTCGTTCCTTTCCCAGAGCCCTGCCTGCAGTGACTAGAGACCCGTCCTAAACTGTGATTTAGGTAGCTTCAAGGCAGCATGAATGGAGCACTCAAAATGGGAAAGCAAGGCTTGTGCCATAAGGCCCCCGTTTCCAGCGAACACGCAGCCTATCTCCTTGTGATTTCTACCAAGTAAGTATACACTCTTGCTACACACTGGTCCCTTCCTTGAATAAAGTTTATTTGGCACTGAGTTCTGCGTGTAGCCAACCGCCTCCCCCAAGGAGCGCTCTTGCTAGGCTCTCGGGCTTAGTTTCTTCTAAAACCCTGCAGTGTAAGAGGAAGAACTGTGCTTTGGTTACAGCAGGAAGGCAAGCCGACACTCTCCTGTAAGGATGGGGTCTTAAGGTATGACTTTGTAGAAGGAATGCGAAGCAGTTTTGGTTTCTCAGTGCCGCTCAGCCTAGGGCAATGAGGCAGATGTGCATGACATGTAGGACGTGAGAGAACACAGTTCCTGGAGCTGTTGGAGTGCTGAGGAAATCTAGCTCTCCCAGGGAAGAGTGCAGTGTGTTGCCCTACACTCAGCATACACAGAGTGACTGGGAAAGTTTTCCGGGCCTGGAAGTTTCTTAGCAGCCTAGTGGAGCCTGCCGGTGCTCGGTGTTCGAGCAGGGAACAGGGTGCCCAGGAGAGGTCCTCCGTTTCCTGAAAAGCTTACTAACGTTAAAGAAAGCAGACCTAAAGCTAATGCCTCAAGGACTCTGCTCCAAGCTTCCACTTCGGCAGGGCTATTCAAGGCTTTACCTTGAGGAAAGGACTCACGTCAAGTTTCCTTTTAGCTCTAGAGCGTATCAGGAGGAGCTCCCACCCAGGTTTTGAAATCATCCTTTTGATGTAGAAAAGACTCGTTCCTTTCCCAGAGCCCTGCCTGCAGTGACTAGAGAGCCGTCCTAAAACTGTTATTTAGGTAGCTTCAAGGCAGCATGAATGGAGCCCTCAAAATGAGAAAGCAAGGCTTGTGCCATTAGGCCCCCGTTTCCAGCAAACACGCAGCCTACCTCCTTGTGATTTCTACCAAGTAAGTATACACTCTTGCTAAACACTGGTCCCTTTCATGAATAAAGTTTATTTGGCACGGAGTTCTGCGTGTAGCCAACCGCCTCCCGCAAGGAGCTCTCTTGCTAGGCTATCGGGCTTAGCTTCTTCTAAAACCCTGCAGTGTAAGAGGAAGGACTGTGCTTTGGTTACAGCAGGAACGCAAGCCGACATTCTCCTGTAAGGATGGGGTCTTAAGGTATGACTTTGTAGAAGGAATGCGAAGCAGTTTTGGTTTCTCAGTGCCGCTCAGCTTAGGGCAATGAGGCAGATGTGTATGACAGGTAGGACGTGAGAGAACACAGTTCCTGGAGCTGTTGGAGTGCTGAGGAAATCTAGCTCTCCCAGGGAAGAGTGCAGTGTGTTGCCCTACACTCAGCATACACAGAGCGACTGGGAATGTTTTCCGGGCCTGGAAGTTTCTTAGCAGCCTAGTGGAGCCTGCCGGTGCTCGGTATTCGTGCAGGGAATAGGGTGCCCAGGCGAGGTCCTCCGTTTCCTGAAAAGCTTACTAACGTTAAAGAAAGCAGACCTAAAGCTAATGCCTCAAGGACTCTGCTCCAAGCTTCCACTTCGGCAGGGCTATTCAAGGCTTTACCTTGAGGAAAGGACTCACGTCAAGTTTCCTTTTAGCTCTAGAGTGTATCAGGAGGAGCTCCCACCCAGGCTATGAAAGCACCCTGTTGATGTAGAGAACACTCGTTCCTTTCCCAGAGCCCTGCCTGCAGTGACTAGAGAGCCGTCCTAAAACTGTTATTTAGGGAGCTTCAAGGCAGCATGAATGGAGCACTCAAAATGGGAAAGCAAGGCTTGTGCCATAAGGCCCCCGGTTCCAGCGAACACGCAGCCTACCTCCTTGTGATTTCTACCAAGTAAGTATACACTCTTGCTAAACACTGGTCCCTTCCTTGAATAGAGTTTATTTGGCACGGAGTTCTGCGTGTAGCCAACCGCCTCCCCCAAGGAGCGCTCTTGCTAGGCTATCGGGCTTAGCTTCTTCTAAAACCCTGCAGTGTAAGAGGAAGGACTGAGCTTTGGTTACAGCAGGAACGCAAGCCGACACTCTCCTGAAAGGATGGGGTCTTAAGGTATGATTTTGTAGAAGGAATGCGAAGCAGTTTTGGTTTCTCAGTGCCGCTCAGCCTAGGGCAATGAGGCAGATGTGCATGACATGTAGGACGTGAGAGAACACAGTTCCTGGAGCTGTTGGAGTGCTGAGGAAATCTAGCTCTCCCAGGGAAGAGTGCAGTGTGTTGCCCTACACTCAGCATACACAGAGTGACTGGGAAAGTTTTCCGGGCCTGGAAGTTTCTTAGCAGCCTAGTGGAGCCTGCCGGTGCTCGGTGTTCGAGCAGGGAACAGGGTGCCCAGGAGAGGTCCTCCGTTTCCTGAAAAGCTTACTAACGTTAAAGAAAGCAGACCTAAAGCTAATGCCTCAAGGACTCTGCTCCAAGCTTCCACTTCGGCAGGGCTATTCAAGGCTTTACCTTGAGGAAAGGACTCACGTCAAGTTTCCTTTTAGCTCTAGAGCGTATCAGGAGGAGCTCCCACCCAGGTTTTGAAATCATCCTTTTGATGTAGAAAAGACTCGTTCCTTTCCCAGAGCCCTGCCTGCAGTGACTAGAGAGCCGTCCTAAAACTGTTATTTAGGTAGCTTCAAGGCAGCATGAATGCAGCACTCAAAATGAGAAAGCAAGGCTTGTGCCATTAGGCCCCCGTTTCCAGCAAACACGCAGCCTACCTCCTTGTGATTTCTACCAAGTAAGTATACACTCTTGCTAAACACTGGTCCCTTTCATGAATAAAGTTTATTTGGCACGGAGTTCTGCGTGTAGCCAACCGCCTCCCGCAAGGAGCTCTCTTGCTAGGCTATCGGGCTTAGCTTCTTCTAAAACCCTGCAGTGTAAGAGGAAGGACTGTGCTTTGGTTACAGCAGGAACGCAAGCCGACATTCTCCTGTAAGGATGGGGTCTTAAGGTATGACTTTGTAGAAGGAATGCGAAGCAGTTTTGGTTTCTCAGTGCCGCTCAGCTTAGGGCAATGAGGCAGATGTGTATGACAGGTAGGACGTGAGAGAACACAGTTCCTGGAGCTGTTGGAGTGCTGAGGAAATCTAGCTCTCCCAGGGAAGAGTGCAGTGTGTTGCCCTACACTCATCATACACAGAGTGACTGGGAATGTTTTCCGGGCCTGGAAGTTTCTTAGCAGCCTAGTGGAGCCTGCCGGTGCTCGGTATTCGTGCAGGGAATAGGGTGCCCAGGCGAGGTCCTCCGTTTCCTGAAAAGCTTACTAACGTTAAAGAAAGCAGACCTAAAGCTAATGCCTCAAGGACTCTGCTCCAAGCTTCCACTTCGGCAGGGCTATTCAAGGCTTTACCTTGAGGAAAGGACTCACGTCAAGTTTCCTTTTAGCTCTAGAGTGTATCAGGAGGAGCTCCCACCCAGGCTATGAAAGCACCCTGTTGATGTAGAGAACACTCGTTCCTTTCCCAGAGCCCTGCCTGCAGTGACTAGAGAGCCGTCCTAAAACTGTTATTTAGGGAGCTTCAAGGCAGCATGAATGGAGCACTCAAAATGGGAAAGCAAGGCTTGTGCCATAAGGCCCCCGGTTCCAGCGAACACGCAGCCTACCTCCTTGTGATTTCTACCAAGTAAGTATACACTCTTGCTAAACACTGGTCCCTTCCTTGAATAGAGTTTATTTGGCACGGAGTTCTGCGTGTAGCCAACCGCCTCCCCCAAGGAGCGCTCTTGCTAGGCTATCGGGCTTAGCTTCTTCTAAAACCCTGCAGTGTAAGAGGAAGGACTGAGCTTTGGTTACAGCAGGAACGCAAGCCGACTTTCTCCTGTAAGGATGGGGTCTTAAGGTATGATTTTGTAGAAGGAATGCGAAGCAGTTTTGGTTTCTCAGTGCCGCTCAGCCTAGGGCAATGAGGCAGATGTGTATGACATGTAGGACGTGAGAGAACACAGTTCCTGGAGCTGTTGGAGTGCTGAGGAAATCTAGCTCTCCCAGGGAAGAGTGCAGTGTGTTGCCCTACACTCAGCATACACAGAGTGACTGGGAAAGGTTTCTGGGCCTGGAAGTTTCTTAGCAGCCTAGTGGAGCCTGCCGGTGCTCGGTATTCGTGCAGGGAATAGGGTGCCCAGGCGAGGTCCTCGGTTTCCTGAAAAGCTTACTAACGTTAAAGAAAGCAGACTTAAAGCTAATGCCTCAAGGACTCTGCTCCAAGCTTCCACTTCGGCAGGGTTATTCAAGGCTTTACCTTGAGGAAAGGACTCACGTCAAGTTTCCTTTTAGCTCTAGAGTGTATCAGGAGGAGCTCCCACCCAGGCTATGAAAGCACCCTGTTGATGTAGAGAACACTCGTTCCTTTCCCAGAGCCCTGCCTGCAGTGACTAGAGACCCGTCCTAAACTGTGATTTAGGTAGCTTCAAGGCAGCATGAATGGAGCACTCAAAATGGGAAAGCAAGGCTTGTGCCATAAGGCCCCCGTTTCCAGCGAACACGCAGCCTATCTCCTTGTGATTTCTACCAAGTAAGTATACACTCTTGCTACACACTGGTCCCTTCCTTGAATAAAGTTTATTTGGCACTGAGTTCTGCGTGTAGCCAACCGCCTCCCCCAAGGAGCGCTCTTGCTAGGCTCTCGGGCTTAGTTTCTTCTAAAACCCTGCAGTGTAAGAGGAAGAACTGTGCTTTGGTTACAGCAGGAAGGCAAGCCGACACTCTCCTGTAAGGATGGGGTCTTAAGGTATGACTTTGTAGAAGGAATGCGAAGCAGTTTTGGTTTCTCAGTGCCGCTCAGCCTAGGGCAATGAGGCAGATGTGCATGACATGTAGGACGTGAGAGAACACAGTTCCTGGAGCTGTTGGAGTGCTGAGGAAATCTAGCTCTCCCAGGGAAGAGTGCAGTGTGTTGCCCTACACTCAGCATACACAGAGTGACTGGGAAAGTTTTCCGGGCCTGGAAGTTTCTTAGCAGCCTAGTGGAGCCTGCCGGTGCTCGGTGTTCGAGCAGGGAACAGGGTGCCCAGGAGAGGTCCTCCGTTTCCTGAAAAGCTTACTAACGTTAAAGAAAGCAGACCTAAAGCTAATGCCTCAAGGACTCTGCTCCAAGCTTCCACTTCGGCAGGGCTATTCAAGGCTTTACCTTGAGGAAAGGACTCACGTCAAGTTTCCTTTTAGCTCTAGAGCGTATCAGGAGGAGCTCCCACCCAGGTTTTGAAATCATCCTTTTGATGTAGAAAAGACTCGTTCCTTTCCCAGAGCCCTGCCTGCAGTGACTAGAGAGCCGTCCTAAAACTGTTATTTAGGTAGCTTCAAGGCAGCATGAATGCAGCACTCAAAATGAGAAAGCAAGGCTTGTGCCATTAGGCCCCCGTTTCCAGCAAACACGCAGCCTACCTCCTTGTGATTTCTACCAAGTAAGTATACACTCTTGCTAAACACTGGTCCCTTTCATGAATAAAGTTTATTTGGCACGGAGTTCTGCGTGTAGCCAACCGCCTCCCGCAAGGAGCTCTCTTGCTAGGCTATCGGGCTTAGCTTCTTCTAAAACCCTGCAGTGTAAGAGGAAGGACTGTGCTTTGGTTACAGCAGGAACGCAAGCCGACATTCTCCTGTAAGGATGGGGTCTTAAGGTATGACTTTGTAGAAGGAATGCGAAGCAGTTTTGGTTTCTCAGTGCCGCTCAGCTTAGGGCAATGAGGCAGATGTGTATGACAGGTAGGACGTGAGAGAACACAGTTCCTGGAGCTGTTGGAGTGCTGAGGAAATCTAGCTCTCCCAGGGAAGAGTGCAGTGTGTTGCCCTACACTCAGCATACACAGAGCGACTGGGAATGTTTTCCGGGCCTGGAAGTTTCTTAGCAGCCTAGTGGAGCCTGCCGGTGCTCGGTATTCGTGCAGGGAATAGGGTGCCCAGGCGAGGTCCTCCGTTTCCTGAAAAGCTTACTAACGTTAAAGAAAGCAGACCTAAAGCTAATGCCTCAAGGACTCTGCTCCAAGCTTCCACTTCGGCAGGGCTATTCAAGGCTTTACCTTGAGGAAAGGACTCACGTCAAGTTTCCTTTTAGCTCTAGAGTGTATCAGGAGGAGCTCCCACCCAGGCTATGAAAGCACCCTGTTGATGTAGAGAACACTCGTTCCTTTCCCAGAGCCCTGCCTGCAGTGACTAGAGAGCCGTCCTAAAACTGTTATTTAGGGAGCTTCAAGGCAGCATGAATGGAGCACTCAAAATGGGAAAGCAAGGCTTGTGCCATAAGGCCCCCGGTTCCAGCGAACACGCAGCCTACCTCCTTGTGATTTCTACCAAGTAAGTATACACTCTTGCTAAACACTGGTCCCTTCCTTGAATAGAGTTTATTTGGCACGGAGTTCTGCGTGTAGCCAACCGCCTCCCCCAAGGAGCGCTCTTGCTAGGCTATCGGGCTTAGCTTCTTCTAAAACCCTGCAGTGTAAGAGGAAGGACTGAGCTTTGGTTACAGCAGGAACGCAAGCCGACTTTCTCCTGTAAGGATGGGGTCTTAAGGTATGATTTTGTAGAAGGAATGCGAAGCAGTTTTGGTTTCTCAGTGCCGCTCAGCCTAGGGCAATGAGGCAGATGTGTATGACATGTAGGACGTGAGAGAACACAGTTCCTGGAGCTGTTGGAGTGCTGAGGAAATCTAGCTCTCCCAGGGAAGAGTGCAGTGTGTTGCCCTACACTCAGCATACACAGAGTGACTGGGAAAGGTTTCTGGGCCTGGAAGTTTCTTAGCAGCCTAGTGGAGCCTGCCGGTGCTCGGTATTCGTGCAGGGAATAGGGTGCCCAGGCGAGGTCCTCGGTTTCCTGAAAAGCTTACTAACGTTAAAGAAAGCAGACTTAAAGCTAATGCCTCAAGGACTCTGCTCCAAGCTTCCACTTCGGCAGGGTTATTCAAGGCTTTACCTTGAGGAAAGGACTCACGTCAAGTTTCCTTTTAGCTCTAGAGTGTATCAGGAGGAGCTCCCACCCAGGCTATGAAAGCACCCTGTTGATGTAGAGAACACTCGTTCCTTTCCCAGAGCCCTGCCTGCAGTGACTAGAGACCCGTCCTAAACTGTGATTTAGGTAGCTTCAAGGCAGCATGAATGGAGCACTCAAAATGGGAAAGCAAGGCTTGTGCCATAAGGCCCCCGTTTCCAGCGAACACGCAGCCTATCTCCTTGTGATTTCTACCAAGTAAGTATACACTCTTGCTACACACTGGTCCCTTCCTTGAATAAAGTTTATTTGGCACTGAGTTCTGCGTGTAGCCAACCGCCTCCCCCAAGGAGCGCTCTTGCTAGGCTCTCGGGCTTAGTTTCTTCTAAAACCCTGCAGTGTAAGAGGAAGAACTGTGCTTTGGTTACAGCAGGAAGGCAAGCCGACACTCTCCTGTAAGGATGGGGTCTTAAGGTATGACTTTGTAGAAGGAATGCGAAGCAGTTTTGGTTTCTCAGTGCCGCTCAGCCTAGGGCAATGAGGCAGATGTGCATGACATGTAGGACGTGAGAGAACACAGTTCCTGGAGCTGTTGGAGTGCTGAGGAAATCTAGCTCTCCCAGGGAAGAGTGCAGTGTGTTGCCCTACACTCAGCATACACAGAGTGACTGGGAAAGTTTTCCGGGCCTGGAAGTTTCTTAGCAGCCTAGTGGAGCCTGCCGGTGCTCGGTGTTCGAGCAGGGAACAGGGTGCCCAGGAGAGGTCCTCCGTTTCCTGAAAAGCTTACTAACGTTAAAGAAAGCAGACCTAAAGCTAATGCCTCAAGGACTCTGCTCCAAGCTTCCACTTCGGCAGGGCTATTCAAGGCTTTACCTTGAGGAAAGGACTCACGTCAAGTTTCCTTTTAGCTCTAGAGCGTATCAGGAGGAGCTCCCACCCAGGTTTTGAAATCATCCTTTTGATGTAGAAAAGACTCGTTCCTTTCCCAGAGCCCTGCCTGCAGTGACTAGAGAGCCGTCCTAAAACTGTTATTTAGGTAGCTTCAAGGCAGCATGAATGCAGCACTCAAAATGAGAAAGCAAGGCTTGTGCCATTAGGCCCCCGTTTCCAGCAAACACGCAGCCTACCTCCTTGTGATTTCTACCAAGTAAGTATACACTCTTGCTAAACACTGGTCCCTTTCATGAATAAAGTTTATTTGGCACGGAGTTCTGCGTGTAGCCAACCGCCTCCCGCAAGGAGCTCTCTTGCTAGGCTATCGGGCTTAGCTTCTTCTAAAACCCTGCAGTGTAAGAGGAAGGACTGTGCTTTGGTTACAGCAGGAACGCAAGCCGACATTCTCCTGTAAGGATGGGGTCTTAAGGTATGACTTTGTAGAAGGAATGCGAAGCAGTTTTGGTTTCTCAGTGCCGCTCAGCTTAGGGCAATGAGGCAGATGTGTATGACAGGTAGGACGTGAGAGAACACAGTTCCTGGAGCTGTTGGAGTGCTGAGGAAATCTAGCTCTCCCAGGGAAGAGTGCAGTGTGTTGCCCTACACTCAGCATACACAGAGCGACTGGGAATGTTTTCCGGGCCTGGAAGTTTCTTAGCAGCCTAGTGGAGCCTGCCGGTGCTCGGTATTCGTGCAGGGAATAGGGTGCCCAGGCGAGGTCCTCCGTTTCCTGAAAAGCTTACTAACGTTAAAGAAAGCAGACCTAAAGCTAATGCCTCAAGGACTCTGCTCCAAGCTTCCACTTCGGCAGGGCTATTCAAGGCTTTACCTTGAGGAAAGGACTCACGTCAAGTTTCCTTTTAGCTCTAGAGTGTATCAGGAGGAGCTCCCACCCAGGCTATGAAAGCACCCTGTTGATGTAGAGAACACTCGTTCCTTTCCCAGAGCCCTGCCTGCAGTGACTAGAGAGCCGTCCTAAAACTGTTATTTAGGGAGCTTCAAGGCAGCATGAATGGAGCACTCAAAATGGGAAAGCAAGGCTTGTGCCATAAGGCCCCCGGTTCCAGCGAACACGCAGCCTACCTCCTTGTGATTTCTACCAAGTAAGTATACACTCTTGCTAAACACTGGTCCCTTCCTTGAATAGAGTTTATTTGGCACGGAGTTCTGCGTGTAGCCAACCGCCTCCCCCAAGGAGCGCTCTTGCTAGGCTATCGGGCTTAGCTTCTTCTAAAACCCTGCAGTGTAAGAGGAAGGACTGAGCTTTGGTTACAGCAGGAACGCAAGCCGACTTTCTCCTGTAAGGATGGGGTCTTAAGGTATGATTTTGTAGAAGGAATGCGAAGCAGTTTTGGTTTCTCAGTGCCGCTCAGCCTAGGGCAATGAGGCAGATGTGTATGACATGTAGGACGTGAGAGAACACAGTTCCTGGAGCTGTTGGAGTGCTGAGGAAATCTAGCTCTCCCAGGGAAGAGTGCAGTGTGTTGCCCTACACTCAGCATACACAGAGTGACTGGGAAAGGTTTCTGGGCCTGGAAGTTTCTTAGCAGCCTAGTGGAGCCTGCCGGTGCTCGGTATTCGTGCAGGGAATAGGGTGCCCAGGCGAGGTCCTCGGTTTCCTGAAAAGCTTACTAACGTTAAAGAAAGCAGACTTAAAGCTAATGCCTCAAGGACTCTGCTCCAAGCTTCCACTTCGGCAGGGTTATTCAAGGCTTTACCTTGAGGAAAGGACTCACGTCAAGTTTCCTTTTAGCTCTAGAGTGTATCAGGAGGAGCTCCCACCCAGGCTATGAAAGCACCCTGTTGATGTAGAGAACACTCGTTCCTTTCCCAGAGCCCTGCCTGCAGTGACTAGAGACCCGTCCTAAACTGTGATTTAGGTAGCTTCAAGGCAGCATGAATGGAGCACTCAAAATGGGAAAGCAAGGCTTGTGCCATAAGGCCCCCGTTTCCAGCGAACACGCAGCCTACCTCCTTGTGATTTCTACCAAGTAAGTATACACTCTTGCTACACACTGGTCCCTTCCTTGAATAAAGTTTATTTGGCACTGAGTTCTGCGTGTAGCCAACCGCCTCCCCCAAGGAGCGCTCTTGCTAGGCTCTCGGGCTTAGTTTCTTCTAAAACCCTGCAGTGTAAGAGGAAGAACTGTGCTTTGGTTACAGCAGGAAGGCAAGCCGACACTCTCCTGTAAGGATGGGGTCTTAAGGTATGACTTTGTAGAAGGAATGCGAAGCAGTTTTGGTTTCTCAGTGCCGCTCAGCCTAGGGCAATGAGGCAGATGTGCATGACATGTAGGACGTGAGAGAACACAGTTCCTGGAGCTGTTGGAGTGCTGAGGAAATCTAGCTCTCCCAGGGAAGAGTGCAGTGTGTTGCCCTACACTCAGCATACACAGAGTGACTGGGAAAGTTTTCCGGGCCTGGAAGTTTCTTAGCAGCCTAGTGGAGCCTGCCGGTGCTCGGTGTTCGAGCAGGGAACAGGGTGCCCAGGAGAGGTCCTCCGTTTCCTGAAAAGCTTA
The DNA here is from genome assembly GCF_028023285.1 of Balaenoptera ricei. NCBI lineage: Eukaryota > Metazoa > Chordata > Mammalia > Artiodactyla > Balaenopteridae > Balaenoptera > Balaenoptera ricei. Next base: position 47,557,028 of record NC_082655.1, on the reverse strand, counting down.
CTAACGTTAAAGAAAGCAGACCTAAAGCTAATGCCTCAAGGACTCTGCTCCAAGCTTCCACTTCGGCAGGGCTATTCAAGGCTTTACCTTGAGGAAAGGACTCACGTCAAGTTTCCTTTTAGCTCTAGAGCGTATCAGGAGGAGCTCCCACCCAGGTTTTGAAATCATCCTTTTGATGTAGAAAAGACTCGTTCCTTTCCCAGAGCCCTGCCTGCAGTGACTAGAGAGCCGTCCTAAAACTGTTATTTAGGTAGCTTCAAGGCAGCATGAATGCAGCACTCAAAATGAGAAAGCAAGGCTTGTGCCATTAGGCCCCCGTTTCCAGCAAACACGCAGCCTACCTCCTTGTGATTTCTACCAAGTAAGTATACACTCTTGCTAAACACTGGTCCCTTTCATGAATAAAGTTTATTTGGCACGGAGTTCTGCGTGTAGCCAACCGCCTCCCGCAAGGAGCTCTCTTGCTAGGCTATCGGGCTTAGCTTCTTCTAAAACCCTGCAGTGTAAGAGGAAGGACTGTGCTTTGGTTACAGCAGGAACGCAAGCCGACATTCTCCTGTAAGGATGGGGTCTTAAGGTATGACTTTGTAGAAGGAATGCGAAGCAGTTTTGGTTTCTCAGTGCCGCTCAGCTTAGGGCAATGAGGCAGATGTGTATGACAGGTAGGACGTGAGAGAACACAGTTCCTGGAGCTGTTGGAGTGCTGAGGAAATCTAGCTCTCCCAGGGAAGAGTGCAGTGTGTTGCCCTACACTCAGCATACACAGAGCGACTGGGAATGTTTTCCGGGCCTGGAAGTTTCTTAGCAGCCTAGTGGAGCCTGCCGGTGCTCGGTATTCGTGCAGGGAATAGGGTGCCCAGGCGAGGTCCTCCGTTTCCTGAAAAGCTTACTAACGTTAAAGAAAGCAGACCTAAAGCTAATGCCTCAAGGACTCTGCTCCAAGCTTCCACTTCGGCAGGGCTATTCAAGGCTTTACCTTGAGGAAAGGACTCACGTCAAGTTTCCTTTTAGCTCTAGAGTGTATCAGGAGGAGCTCCCACCCAGGCTATGAAAGCACCCTGTTGATGTAGAGAACACTCGTTCCTTTCCCAGAGCCCTGCCTGCAGTGACTAGAGAGCTGTCCTAAAACTGTTATTTAGGGAGCTTCAAGGCAGCATGAATGGAGCACTCAAAATGGGAAAGCAAGGCTTGTGCCATAAGGCCCCCGGTTCCAGCGAACACGCAGCCTACCTCCTTGTGATTTCTACCAAGTAAGTATACACTCTTGCTAAACACTGGTCCCTTCCTTGAATAGAGTTTATTTGGCACGGAGTTCTGCGTGTAGCCAACCGCCTCCCCCAAGGAGCGCTCTTGCTAGGCTATCGGGCTTAGCTTCTTCTAAAACCCTGCAGTGTAAGAGGAAGGACTGAGCTTTGGTTACAGCAGGAACGCAAGCCGACTTTCTCCTGTAAGGATGGGGTCTTAAGGTATGATTTTGTAGAAGGAATGCGAAGCAGTTTTGGTTTCTCAGTGCCGCTCAGCCTAGGGCAATGAGGCAGATGTGTATGACATGTAGGACGTGAGAGAACACAGTTCCTGGAGCTGTTGGAGTGCTGAGGAAATCTAGCTCTCCCAGGGAAGAGTGCAGTGTGTTGCCCTACACTCAGCATACACAGAGTGACTGGGAAAGGTTTCTGGGCCTGGAAGTTTCTTAGCAGCCTAGTGGAGCCTGCCGGTGCTCGGTATTCGTGCAGGGAATAGGGTGCCCAGGCGAGGTCCTCGGTTTCCTGAAAAGCTTACTAACGTTAAAGAAAGCAGACTTAAAGCTAATGCCTCAAGGACTCTGCTCCAAGCTTCCACTTCGGCAGGGTTATTCAAGGCTTTACCTTGAGGAAAGGACTCACGTCAAGTTTCCTTTTAGCTCTAGAGTGTATCAGGAGGAGCTCCCACCCAGGCTATGAAAGCACCCTGTTGATGTAGAGAACACTCGTTCCTTTCCCAGAGCCCTGCCTGCAGTGACTAGAGACCCGTCCTAAACTGTGATTTAGGTAGCTTCAAGGCAGCATGAATGGAGCACTCAAAATGGGAAAGCAAGGCTTGTGCCATAAGGCCCCCGTTTCCAGCGAACACGCAGCCTATCTCCTTGTGATTTCTACCAAGTAAGTATACACTCTTGCTACACACTGGTCCCTTCCTTGAATAAAGTTTATTTGGCACTGAGTTCTGCGTGTAGCCAACCGCCTCCCCCAAGGAGCGCTCTTGCTAGGCTCTCGGGCTTAGTTTCTTCTAAAACCCTGCAGTGTAAGAGGAAGAACTGTGCTTTGGTTACAGCAGGAAGGCAAGCCGACACTCTCCTGTAAGGATGGGGTCTTAAGGTATGACTTTGTAGAAGGAATGCGAAGCAGTTTTGGTTTCTCAGTGCCGCTCAGCCTAGGGCAATGAGGCAGATGTGCATGACATGTAGGACGTGAGAGAACACAGTTCCTGGAGCTGTTGGAGTGCTGAGGAAATCTAGCTCTCCCAGGGAAGAGTGCAGTGTGTTGCCCTACACTCAGCATACACAGAGTGACTGGGAAAGTTTTCCGGGCCTGGAAGTTTCTTAGCAGCCTAGTGGAGCCTGCCGGTGCTCGGTGTTCGAGCAGGGAACAGGGTGCCCAGGAGAGGTCCTCCGTTTCCTGAAAAGCTTACTAACGTTAAAGAAAGCAGACCTAAAGCTAATGCCTCAAGGACTCTGCTCCAAGCTTCCACTTCGGCAGGGCTATTCAAGGCTTTACCTTGAGGAAAGGACTCACGTCAAGTTTCCTTTTAGCTCTAGAGCGTATCAGGAGGAGCTCCCACCCAGGTTTTGAAATCATCCTTTTGATGTAGAAAAGACTCGTTCCTTTCCCAGAGCCCTGCCTGCAGTGACTAGAGAGCCGTCCTAAAACTGTTATTTAGGTAGCTTCAAGGCAGCATGAATGGAGCCCTCAAAATGAGAAAGCAAGGCTTGTGCCATTAGGCCCCCGTTTCCAGCAAACACGCAGCCTACCTCCTTGTGATTTCTACCAAGTAAGTATACACTCTTGCTAAACACTGGTCCCTTTCATGAATAAAGTTTATTTGGCACGGAGTTCTGCGTGTAGCCAACCGCCTCCCGCAAGGAGCTCTCTTGCTAGGCTATCGGGCTTAGCTTCTTCTAAAACCCTGCAGTGTAAGAGGAAGGACTGTGCTTTGGTTACAGCAGGAACGCAAGCCGACATTCTCCTGTAAGGATGGGGTCTTAAGGTATGACTTTGTAGAAGGAATGCGAAGCAGTTTTGGTTTCTCAGTGCCGCTCAGCTTAGGGCAATGAGGCAGATGTGTATGACAGGTAGGACGTGAGAGAACACAGTTCCTGGAGCTGTTGGAGTGCTGAGGAAATCTAGCTCTCCCAGGGAAGAGTGCAGTGTGTTGCCCTACACTCAGCATACACAGAGCGACTGGGAATGTTTTCCGGGCCTGGAAGTTTCTTAGCAGCCTAGTGGAGCCTGCCGGTGCTCGGTATTCGTGCAGGGAATAGGGTGCCCAGGCGAGGTCCTCCGTTTCCTGAAAAGCTTACTAACGTTAAAGAAAGCAGACCTAAAGCTAATGCCTCAAGGACTCTGCTCCAAGCTTCCACTTCGGCAGGGCTATTCAAGGCTTTACCTTGAGGAAAGGACTCACGTCAAGTTTCCTTTTAGCTCTAGAGTGTATCAGGAGGAGCTCCCACCCAGGCTATGAAAGCACCCTGTTGATGTAGAGAACACTCGTTCCTTTCCCAGAGCCCTGCCTGCAGTGACTAGAGAGCCGTCCTAAAACTGTTATTTAGGGAGCTTCAAGGCAGCATGAATGGAGCACTCAAAATGGGAAAGCAAGGCTTGTGCCATAAGGCCCCCGGTTCCAGCGAACACGCAGCCTACCTCCTTGTGATTTCTACCAAGTAAGTATACACTCTTGCTAAACACTGGTCCCTTCCTTGAATAGAGTTTATTTGGCACGGAGTTCTGCGTGTAGCCAACCGCCTCCCCCAAGGAGCGCTCTTGCTAGGCTATCGGGCTTAGCTTCTTCTAAAACCCTGCAGTGTAAGAGGAAGGACTGAGCTTTGGTTACAGCAGGAACGCAAGCCGACTTTCTCCTGTAAGGATGGGGTCTTAAGGTATGATTTTGTAGAAGGAATGCGAAGCAGTTTTGGTTTCTCAGTGCCGCTCAGCCTAGGGCAATGAGGCAGATGTGTATGACATGTAGGACGTGAGAGAACACAGTTCCTGGAGCTGTTGGAGTGCTGAGGAAATCTAGCTCTCCCAGGGAAGAGTGCAGTGTGTTGCCCTACACTCAGCATACACAGAGTGACTGGGAAAGGTTTCTGGGCCTGGAAGTTTCTTAGCAGCCTAGTGGAGCCTGCCGGTGCTCGGTATTCGTGCAGGGAATAGGGTGCCCAGGCGAGGTCCTCGGTTTCCTGAAAAGCTTACTAACGTTAAAGAAAGCAGACTTAAAGCTAATGCCTCAAGGACTCTGCTCCAAGCTTCCACTTCGGCAGGGTTATTCAAGGCTTTACCTTGAGGAAAGGACTCACGTCAAGTTTCCTTTTAGCTCTAGAGTGTATCAGGAGGAGCTCCCACCCAGGCTATGAAAGCACCCTGTTGATGTAGAGAACACTCGTTCCTTTCCCAGAGCCCTGCCTGCAGTGACTAGAGACCCGTCCTAAACTGTGATTTAGGTAGCTTCAAGGCAGCATGAATGGAGCACTCAAAATGGGAAAGCAAGGCTTGTGCCATAAGGCCCCCGTTTCCAGCGAACACGCAGCCTATCTCCTTGTGATTTCTACCAAGTAAGTATACACTCTTGCTACACACTGGTCCCTTCCTTGAATAAAGTTTATTTGGCACTGAGTTCTGCGTGTAGCCAACCGCCTCCCCCAAGGAGCGCTCTTGCTAGGCTCTCGGGCTTAGTTTCTTCTAAAACCCTGCAGTGTAAGAGGAAGAACTGTGCTTTGGTTACAGCAGGAAGGCAAGCCGACACTCTCCTGTAAGGATGGGGTCTTAAGGTATGACTTTGTAGAAGGAATGCGAAGCAGTTTTGGTTTCTCAGTGCCGCTCAGCCTAGGGCAATGAGGCAGATGTGCATGACATGTAGGACGTGAGAGAACACAGTTCCTGGAGCTGTTGGAGTGCTGAGGAAATCTAGCTCTCCCAGGGAAGAGTGCAGTGTGTTGCCCTACACTCAGCATACACAGAGTGACTGGGAAAGTTTTCCGGGCCTGGAAGTTTCTTAGCAGCCTAGTGGAGCCTGCCGGTGCTCGGTGTTCGAGCAGGGAACAGGGTGCCCAGGAGAGGTCCTCCGTTTCCTGAAAAGCTTACTAACGTTAAAGAAAGCAGACCTAAAGCTAATGCCTCAAGGACTCTGCTCCAAGCTTCCACTTCGGCAGGGCTATTCAAGGCTTTACCTTGAGGAAAGGACTCACGTCAAGTTTCCTTTTAGCTCTAGAGCGTATCAGGAGGAGCTCCCACCCAGGTTTTGAAATCATCCTTTTGATGTAGAAAAGACTCGTTCCTTTCCCAGAGCCCTGCCTGCAGTGACTAGAGAGCCGTCCTAAAACTGTTATTTAGGTAGCTTCAAGGCAGCATGAATGGAGCCCTCAAAATGAGAAAGCAAGGCTTGTGCCATTAGGCCCCCGTTTCCAGCAAACACGCAGCCTACCTCCTTGTGATTTCTACCAAGTAAGTATACACTCTTGCTAAACACTGGTCCCTTTCATGAATAAAGTTTATTTGGCACGGAGTTCTGCGTGTAGCCAACCGCCTCCCGCAAGGAGCTCTCTTGCTAGGCTATCGGGCTTAGCTTCTTCTAAAACCCTGCAGTGTAAGAGGAAGGACTGTGCTTTGGTTACAGCAGGAACGCAAGCCGACATTCTCCTGTAAGGATGGGGTCTTAAGGTATGACTTTGTAGAAGGAATGCGAAGCAGTTTTGGTTTCTCAGTGCCGCTCAGCTTAGGGCAATGAGGCAGATGTGTATGACAGGTAGGACGTGAGAGAACACAGTTCCTGGAGCTGTTGGAGTGCTGAGGAAATCTAGCTCTCCCAGGGAAGAGTGCAGTGTGTTGCCCTACACTCAGCATACACAGAGCGACTGGGAATGTTTTCCGGGCCTGGAAGTTTCTTAGCAGCCTAGTGGAGCCTGCCGGTGCTCGGTATTCGTGCAGGGAATAGGGTGCCCAGGCGAGGTCCTCCGTTTCCTGAAAAGCTTACTAACGTTAAAGAAAGCAGACCTAAAGCTAATGCCTCAAGGACTCTGCTCCAAGCTTCCACTTCGGCAGGGCTATTCAAGGCTTTACCTTGAGGAAAGGACTCACGTCAAGTTTCCTTTTAGCTCTAGAGTGTATCAGGAGGAGCTCCCACCCAGGCTATGAAAGCACCCTGTTGATGTAGAGAACACTCGTTCCTTTCCCAGAGCCCTGCCTGCAGTGACTAGAGAGCCGTCCTAAAACTGTTATTTAGGGAGCTTCAAGGCAGCATGAATGGAGCACTCAAAATGGGAAAGCAAGGCTTGTGCCATAAGGCCCCCGGTTCCAGCGAACACGCAGCCTACCTCCTTGTGATTTCTACCAAGTAAGTATACACTCTTGCTAAACACTGGTCCCTTCCTTGAATAGAGTTTATTTGGCACGGAGTTCTGCGTGTAGCCAACCGCCTCCCCCAAGGAGCGCTCTTGCTAGGCTATCGGGCTTAGCTTCTTCTAAAACCCTGCAGTGTAAGAGGAAGGACTGAGCTTTGGTTACAGCAGGAACGCAAGCCGACTTTCTCCTGTAAGGATGGGGTCTTAAGGTATGATTTTGTAGAAGGAATGCGAAGCAGTTTTGGTTTCTCAGTGCCGCTCAGCCTAGGGCAATGAGGCAGATGTGTATGACATGTAGGACGTGAGAGAACACAGTTCCTGGAGCTGTTGGAGTGCTGAGGAAATCTAGCTCTCCCAGGGAAGAGTGCAGTGTGTTGCCCTACACTCAGCATACACAGAGTGACTGGGAAAGGTTTCTGGGCCTGGAAGTTTCTTAGCAGCCTAGTGGAGCCTGCCGGTGCTCGGTATTCGTGCAGGGAATAGGGTGCCCAGGCGAGGTCCTCGGTTTCCTGAAAAGCTTACTAACGTTAAAGAAAGCAGACTTAAAGCTAATGCCTCAAGGACTCTGCTCCAAGCTTCCACTTCGGCAGGGTTATTCAAGGCTTTACCTTGAGGAAAGGACTCACGTCAAGTTTCCTTTTAGCTCTAGAGTGTATCAGGAGGAGCTCCCACCCAGGCTATGAAAGCACCCTGTTGATGTAGAGAACACTCGTTCCTTTCCCAGAGCCCTGCCTGCAGTGACTAGAGACCCGTCCTAAACTGTGATTTAGGTAGCTTCAAGGCAGCATGAATGGAGCACTCAAAATGGGAAAGCAAGGCTTGTGCCATAAGGCCCCCGTTTCCAGCGAACACGCAGCCTACCTCCTTGTGATTTCTACCAAGTAAGTATACACTCTTGCTACACACTGGTCCCTTCCTTGAATAAAGTTTATTTGGCACTGAGTTCTGCGTGTAGCCAACCGCCTCCCCCAAGGAGCGCTCTTGCTAGGCTCTCGGGCTTAGTTTCTTCTAAAACCCTGCAGTGTAAGAGGAAGAACTGTGCTTTGGTTACAGCAGGAAGGCAAGCCGACACTCTCCTGTAAGGATGGGGTCTTAAGGTATGACTTTGTAGAAGGAATGCGAAGCAGTTTTGGTTTCTCAGTGCCGCTCAGCCTAGGGCAATGAGGCAGATGTGCATGACATGTAGGACGTGAGAGAACACAGTTCCTGGAGCTGTTGGAGTGCTGAGGAAATCTAGCTCTCCCAGGGAAGAGTGCAGTGTGTTGCCCTACACTCAGCATACACAGAGTGACTGGGAAAGTTTTCCGGGCCTGGAAGTTTCTTAGCAGCCTAGTGGAGCCTGCCGGTGCTCGGTGTTCGAGCAGGGAACAGGGTGCCCAGGAGAGGTCCTCCGTTTCCTGAAAAGCTTACTAACGTTAAAGAAAGCAGACCTAAAGCTAATGCCTCAAGGACTCTGCTCCAAGCTTCCACTTCGGCAGGGCTATTCAAGGCTTTACCTTGAGGAAAGGACTCACGTCAAGTTTCCTTTTAGCTCTAGAGCGTATCAGGAGGAGCTCCCACCCAGGTTTTGAAATCATCCTTTTGATGTAGAAAAGACTCGTTCCTTTCCCAGAGCCCTGCCTGCAGTGACTAGAGAGCCGTCCTAAAACTGTTATTTAGGTAGCTTCAAGGCAGCATGAATGCAGCACTCAAAATGAGAAAGCAAGGCTTGTGCCATTAGGCCCCCGTTTCCAGCAAACACGCAGCCTACCTCCTTGTGATTTCTACCAAGTAAGTATACACTCTTGCTAAACACTGGTCCCTTTCATGAATAAAGTTTATTTGGCACGGAGTTCTGCGTGTAGCCAACCGCCTCCCGCAAGGAGCTCTCTTGCTAGGCTATCGGGCTTAGCTTCTTCTAAAACCCTGCAGTGTAAGAGGAAGGACTGTGCTTTGGTTACAGCAGGAACGCAAGCCGACATTCTCCTGTAAGGATGGGGTCTTAAGGTATGACTTTGTAGAAGGAATGCGAAGCAGTTTTGGTTTCTCAGTGCCGCTCAGCTTAGGGCAATGAGGCAGATGTGTATGACAGGTAGGACGTGAGAGAACACAGTTCCTGGAGCTGTTGGAGTGCTGAGGAAATCTAGCTCTCCCAGGGAAGAGTGCAGTGTGTTGCCCTACACTCAGCATACACAGAGCGACTGGGAATGTTTTCCGGGCCTGGAAGTTTCTTAGCAGCCTAGTGGAGCCTGCCGGTGCTCGGTATTCGTGCAGGGAATAGGGTGCCCAGGCGAGGTCCTCCGTTTCCTGAAAAGCTTACTAACGTTAAAGAAAGCAGACCTAAAGCTAATGCCTCAAGGACTCTGCTCCAAGCTTCCACTTCGGCAGGGCTATTCAAGGCTTTACCTTGAGGAAAGGACTCACGTCAAGTTTCCTTTTAGCTCTAGAGTGTATCAGGAGGAGCTCCCACCCAGGCTATGAAAGCACCCTGTTGATGTAGAGAACACTCGTTCCTTTCCCAGAGCCCTGCCTGCAGTGACTAGAGAGCCGTCCTAAAACTGTTATTTAGGGAGCTTCAAGGCAGCATGAATGGAGCACTCAAAATGGGAAAGCAAGGCTTGTGCCATAAGGCCCCCGGTTCCAGCGAACACGCAGCCTACCTCCTTGTGATTTCTACCAAGTAAGTATACACTCTTGCTAAACACTGGTCCCTTCCTTGAATAGAGTTTATTTGGCACGGAGTTCTGCGTGTAGCCAACCGCCTCCCCCAAGGAGCGCTCTTGCTAGGCTATCGGGCTTAGCTTCTTCTAAAACCCTGCAGTGTAAGAGGAAGGACTGAGCTTTGGTTACAGCAGGAACGCAAGCCGACTTTCTCCTGTAAGGATGGGGTCTTAAGGTATGATTTTGTAGAAGGAATGCGAAGCAGTTTTGGTTTCTCAGTGCCGCTCAGCCTAGGGCAATGAGGCAGATGTGTATGACATGTAGGACGTGAGAGAACACAGTTCCTGGAGCTGTTGGAGTGCTGAGGAAATCTAGCTCTCCCAGGGAAGAGTGCAGTGTGTTGCCCTACACTCAGCATACACAGAGTGACTGGGAAAGGTTTCTGGGCCTGGAAGTTTCTTAGCAGCCTAGTGGAGCCTGCCGGTGCTCGGTATTCGTGCAGGGAATAGGGTGCCCAGGCGAGGTCCTCGGTTTCCTGAAAAGCTTACTAACGTTAAAGAAAGCAGACTTAAAGCTAATGCCTCAAGGACTCTGCTCCAAGCTTCCACTTCGGCAGGGTTATTCAAGGCTTTACCTTGAGGAAAGGACTCACGTCAAGTTTCCTTTTAGCTCTAGAGTGTATCAGGAGGAGCTCCCACCCAGGCTATGAAAGCACCCTGTTGATGTAGAGAACACTCGTTCCTTTCCCAGAGCCCTGCCTGCAGTGACTAGAGACCCGTCCTAAACTGTGATTTAGGTAGCTTCAAGGCAGCATGAATGGAGCACTCAAAATGGGAAAGCAAGGCTTGTGCCATAAGGCCCCCGTTTCCAGCGAACACGCAGCCTACCTCCTTGTGATTTCTACCAAGTAAGTATACACTCTTGCTACACACTGGTCCCTTCCTTGAATAAAGTTTATTTGGCACTGAGTTCTGCGTGTAGCCAACCGCCTCCCCCAAGGAGCGCTCTTGCTAGGCTCTCGGGCTTAGTTTCTTCTAAAACCCTGCAGTGTAAGAGGAAGAACTGTGCTTTGGTTACAGCAGGAAGGCAAGCCGACACTCTCCTGTAAGGATGGGGTCTTAAGGTATGACTTTGTAGAAGGAATGCGAAGCAGTTTTGGTTTCTCAGTGCCGCTCAGCCTAGGGCAATGAGGCAGATGTGCATGACATGTAGGACGTGAGAGAACACAGTTCCTGGAGCTGTTGGAGTGCTGAGGAAATCTAGCTCTCCCAGGGAAGAGTGCAGTGTGTTGCCCTACACTCAGCATACACAGAGTGACTGGGAAAGTTTTCCGGGCCTGGAAGTTTCTTAGCAGCCTAGTGGAGCCTGCCGGTGCTCGGTGTTCGAGCAGGGAACAGGGTGCCCAGGAGAGGTCCTCCGTTTCCTGAAAAGCTTACTAACGTTAAAGAAAGCAGACCTAAAGCTAATGCCTCAAGGACTCTGCTCCAAGCTTCCACTTCGGCAGGGCTATTCAAGGCTTTACCTTGAGGAAAGGACTCACGTCAAGTTTCCTTTTAGCTCTAGAGCGTATCAGGAGGAGCTCCCACCCAGGTTTTGAAATCATCCTTTTGATGTAGAAAAGACTCGTTCCTTTCCCAGAGCCCTGCCTGCAGTGACTAGAGAGCCGTCCTAAAACTGTTATTTAGGTAGCTTCAAGGCAGCATGAATGGAGCCCTCAAAATGAGAAAGCAAGGCTTGTGCCATTAGGCCCCCGTTTCCAGCAAACACGCAGCCTACCTCCTTGTGATTTCTACCAAGTAAGTATACACTCTTGCTAAACACTGGTCCCTTTCATGAATAAAGTTTATTTGGCACGGAGTTCTGCGTGTAGCCAACCGCCTCCCGCAAGGAGCTCTCTTGCTAGGCTATCGGGCTTAGCTTCTTCTAAAACCCTGCAGTGTAAGAGGAAGGACTGTGCTTTGGTTACAGCAGGAACGCAAGCCGACATTCTCCTGTAAGGATGGGGTCTTAAGGTATGACTTTGTAGAAGGAATGCGAAGCAGTTTTGGTTTCTCAGTGCCGCTCAGCTTAGGGCAATGAGGCAGATGTGTATGACAGGTAGGACGTGAGAGAACACAGTTCCTGGAGCTGTTGGAGTGCTGAGGAAATCTAGCTCTCCCAGGGAAGAGTGCAGTGTGTTGCCCTACACTCAGCATACACAGAGCGACTGGGAATGTTTTCCGGGCCTGGAAGTTTCTTAGCAGCCTAGTGGAGCCTGCCGGTGCTCGGTATTCGTGCAGGGAATAGGGTGCCCAGGCGAGGTCCTCCGTTTCCTGAAAAGCTTACTAACGTTAAAGAAAGCAGACCTAAAGCTAATGCCTCAAGGACTCTGCTCCAAGCTTCCACTTCGGCAGGGCTATTCAAGGCTTTACCTTGAGGAAAGGACTCACGTCAAGTTTCCTTTTAGCTCTAGAGTGTATCAGGAGGAGCTCCCACCCAGGCTATGAAAGCACCCTGTTGATGTAGAGAACACTCGTTCCTTTCCCAGAGCCCTGCCTGCAGTGACTAGAGAGCCGTCCTAAAACTGTTATTTAGGGAGCTTCAAGGCAGCATGAATGGAGCACTCAAAATGGGAAAGCAAGGCTTGTGCCATAAGGCCCCCGGTTCCAGCGAACACGCAGCCTACCTCCTTGTGATTTCTACCAAGTAAGTATACACTCTTGCTAAACACTGGTCCCTTCCTTGAATAGAGTTTATTTGGCACGGAGTTCTGCGTGTAGCCAACCGCCTCCCCCAAGGAGCGCTCTTGCTAGGCTATCGGGCTTAGCTTCTTCTAAAACCCTGCAGTGTAAGAGGAAGGACTGAGCTTTGGTTACAGCAGGAACGCAAGCCGACTTTCTCCTGTAAGGATGGGGTCTTAAGGTATGATTTTGTAGAAGGAATGCGAAGCAGTTTTGGTTTCTCAGTGCCGCTCAGCCTAGGGCAATGAGGCAGATGTGTATGACATGTAGGACGTGAGAGAACACAGTTCCTGGAGCTGTTGGAGTGCTGAGGAAATCTAGCTCTCCCAGGGAAGAGTGCAGTGTGTTGCCCTACACTCAGCATACACAGAGTGACTGGGAAAGGTTTCTGGGCCTGGAAGTTTCTTAGCAGCCTAGTGGAGCCTGCCGGTGCTCGGTATTCGTGCAGGGAATAGGGTGCCCAGGCGAGGTCCTCGGTTTCCTGAAAAGCTTACTAACGTTAAAGAAAGCAGACTTAAAGCTAATGCCTCAAGGACTCTGCTCCAAGCTTCCACTTCGGCAGGGTTATTCAAGGCTTTACCTTGAGGAAAGGACTCACGTCAAGTTTCCTTTTAGCTCTAGAGTGTATCAGGAGGAGCTCCCACCCAGGCTATGAAAGCACCCTGTTGATGTAGAGAACACTCGTTCCTTTCCCAGAGCCCTGCCTGCAGTGACTAGAGACCCGTCCTAAACTGTGATTTAGGTAGCTTCAAGGCAGCATGAATGGAGCACTCAAAATGGGAAAGCAAGGCTTGTGCCATAAGGCCCCCGTTTCCAGCGAACACGCAGCCTATCTCCTTGTGATTTCTACCAAGTAAGTATACACTCTTGCTACACACTGGTCCCTTCCTTGAATAAAGTTTATTTGGCACTGAGTTCTGCGTGTAGCCAACCGCCTCCCCCAAGGAGCGCTCTTGCTAGGCTCTCGGGCTTAGTTTCTTCTAAAACCCTGCAGTGTAAGAGGAAGAACTGTGCTTTGGTTACAGCAGGAAGGCAAGCCGACACTCTCCTGTAAGGATGGGGTCTTAAGGTATGACTTTGTAGAAGGAATGCGAAGCAGTTTTTGTTTCTCAGTGCCGCTCAGCCTAGGGCAATGAGGCAGATGTGCATGACATGTAGGACGTGAGAGAACACAGTTCCTGGAGCTGTTGGAGTGCTGAGGAAATCTAGCTCTCCCAGGGAAGAGTGCAGTGTGTTGCCCTACACTCAGCATACACAGAGTGACTGGGAAAGTTTTCCGGGCCTGGAAGTTTCTTAGCAGCCTAGTGGAGCCTGCCGGTGCTCGGTGTTCGAGCAGGGAACAGGGTGCCCAGGAGAGGTCCTCCGTTTCCTGAAAAGCTTACTAACGTTAAAGAAAGCAGACCTAAAGCTAATGCCTCAAGGACTCTGCTCCAAGCTTCCACTTCGGCAGGGCTATTCAAGGCTTTACCTTGAGGAAAGGACTCACGTCAAGTTTCCTTTTAGCTCTAGAGCGTATCAGGAGGAGCTCCCACCCAGGTTTTGAAATCATCCTTTTGATGTAGAAAAGACTCGTTCCTTTCCCAGAGCCCTGCCTGCAGTGACTAGAGAGCCGTCCTAAAACTGTTATTTAGGTAGCTTCAAGGCAGCATGAATGGAGCCCTCAAAATGAGAAAGCAAGGCTTGTGCCATTAGGCCCCCGTTTCCAGCAAACACGCAGCCTACCTCCTTGTGATTTCTACCAAGTAAGTATACACTCTTGCTAAACACTGGTCCCTTTCATGAATAAAGTTTATTTGGCACGGAGTTCTGCGTGTAGCCAACCGCCTCCCGCAAGGAGCTCTCTTGCTAGGCTATCGGGCTTAGCTTCTTCTAAAACCCTGCAGTGTAAGAGGAAGGACTGTGCTTTGGTTACAGCAGGAACGCAAGCCGACATTCTCCTGTAAGGATGGGGTCTTAAGGTATGACTTTGTAGAAGGAATGCGAAGCAGTTTTGGTTTCTCAGTGCCGCTCAGCTTAGGGCAATGAGGCAGATGTGTATGACAGGTAGGACGTGAGAGAACACAGTTCCTGGAGCTGTTGGAGTGCTGAGGAAATCTAGCTCTCCCAGGGAAGAGTGCAGTGTGTTGCCCTACACTCAGCATACACAGAGCGACTGGGAATGTTTTCCGGGCCTGGAAGTTTCTTAGCAGCCTAGTGGAGCCTGCCGGTGCTCGGTATTCGTGCAGGGAATAGGGTGCCCAGGCGAGGTCCTCCGTTTCCTGAAAAGCTTACTAACGTTAAAGAAAGCAGACCTAAAGCTAATGCCTCAAGGACTCTGCTCCAAGCTTCCACTTCGGCAGGGCTATTCAAGGCTTTACCTTGAGGAAAGGACTCACGTCAAGTTTCCTTTTAGCTCTAGAGTGTATCAGGAGGAGCTCCCACCCAGGCTATGAAAGCACCCTGTTGATGTAGAGAACACTCGTTCCTTTCCCAGAGCCCTGCCTGCAGTGACTAGAGAGCCGTCCTAAACTGTGATTTAGGTAGCTTCAAGGCAGCATGAATGGAGCACTCAAAATGGGAAAGCAAGGCTTGTGCCATAAGGCCCCCGTTTCCAGCGAAAACGCAGCCTACCTCCTTGTGATTACTACCAAGTAAGTATACACTCTTGCTACACACTGGTCCCTTCCTTGAATAAAGTTTATTTGGCACTGAGTTCTGCGTGTAGCCAACCGCCTCCCCCAAGGAGCGCTCTTGCTAGGCTCTCGGGCTTAGTTTCTTCTAAAACCCTGCAGTGTAAGAGGAAGAACTGTGCTTTGGTTACAGCAGGAAGGCAAGCCGACACTCTCCTGTAAGGATGGGGTCTTAAGGTATGACTTTGTAGAAGGAATGCGAAGCAGTTTTTGTTTCTCAGTGCCGCTCAGCCTAGGGCAATGAGGCAGATGTGCATGACATGTAGGACGTGAGAGAACACAGTTCCTGGAGCTGTTGGAGTGCTGAGGAAATCTAGCTCTCCCAGGGAAGAGTGCAGTGTGTTGCCCTACACTCAGCATACACAGAGTGACTGAGAAAGTTTTCCGGGCCTGGAAGTTTCTTAGCAGCCTAGTGGAGCCTGCCGGTGCTCGGTGTTCGAGCAGGGAACAGGGTGCCCATGAGAGGTCCTTTGTTTCCTGAAAAGCTTACTAACGTTAAAGAAAGCAGACCTAAAGCTAATGCCTCAAGGACTCTGCTCCAAGCTTCCACTTCGGCAGGGCTATTCAAGGCTTTACCTTGAGGAAAGGACTCACGTCAAGTTTCCTTTTAGCTCTAGAGCGTATCAGGAGGAG
This sequence comes from Balaenoptera ricei, assembly GCF_028023285.1. Classification (NCBI taxonomy): domain Eukaryota; kingdom Metazoa; phylum Chordata; class Mammalia; order Artiodactyla; family Balaenopteridae; genus Balaenoptera; species Balaenoptera ricei. The sequence continues at coordinate 47,541,777 of NC_082655.1, read as the reverse complement.
CTCCCACCCAGGTTTTGAAATCATCCTTTTGATGTAGAGAAGACTCGTTCCTTTCCCAGAGCCCTGCCTGCAGTGACTATAGAGCCGTCCTAAAACTGTTATTTAGGTAGCTTCAAGGCAGCATGAATGGAGCACTCAAAATGAGAAAGCAAGGCTTGTGCCATTAGGCCCCCGTTGCCAGCGAACACGCAGCCTACCTCCTTGTGATTTCTACCAAGTCAGTATACACTCTTGCTAAACACTGGTCCCTTCCTTGAATAAAGTTTATTTGGCACGGAGTTCTGTGTGTAGCCAACCGCCTCCCACAAGGAGCGCTCTTGCTAGGCTATCGGGCTTAGCTTCTTCTAAAACCCTGCAGTGTAAGAGGAAGGACTGTGCTTTGGTTACAGCAGGAACGCAAGCCGACATTCTCCTGTAAGGATGGGGTCTTAAGGTATGACTTTGTAGAAGGAATGCGAAGCAGTTTTGGTTTCTCAGTGCCGCTCAGCCTAGGGCAATGAGGCAGATGTGCATGACATGTAGGACGTGAGAGAACACAGTTCCTGGAGCTGTTGGAGTGCTGAGGAAATCTAGCTCTCCCAGGGAAGAGTGCAGTGTGTTGCCCTACACTCAGCATACACAGAGTGACTGGGAAAGTTTTCCGGGCCTGGAAGTTTCTTAGCAGCCTAGTGGAGCCTGCCGGTGCTCGGTGTTCGAGCAGGGAACAGGGTGCCCATGAGAGGTCCTTTGTTTCCTGAAAAGCTTACTAACGTTAAAGAAAGCAGACCTAAAGCTAATGCCTCAAGGACTCTGCTCCAAGCTTCCACTTCGGCAGGGCTATTCAAGGCTTTACCTTGAGGAAAGGACTCACGTCAAGTTTCCTTTTAGCTCTAGAGCGTATCAGGAGGAGCTCCCACCCAGGTTTTGAAATCATCCTTTTGATGTAGAGAAGACTCGTTCCTTTCCCAGAGCCCTGCCTGCAGTGACTATAGAGCCGTCCTAAAACTGTTATTTAGGTAGCTTCAAGGCAGCATGAATGGAGCACTCAAAATGAGAAAGCAAGGCTTGTGCCATTAGGCCCCCGTTGCCAGCGAACACGCAGCCTACCTCCTTGTGATTTCTACCAAGTCAGTATACACTCTTGCTAAACACTGGTCCCTTCCTTGAATAAAGTTTATTTAGCACGGAGTTCTGCGTGTAGCCAACCGCCTCCCACAAGGAGCGCTCTTGCTAGGCTATCGGGCTTAGCTTCTTCTAAAACCCTGCAGTGTAAGAGGAAGGACTGTGCTTTGGTTACAGCAGGAACGCAAGCCGACATTCTCCTGTAAGGATGGGGTCTTAAGGTATGACTTTGTAGAAGGAATGCGAAGCAGTTTTGGTTTCTCAGTGCCGCTCAACCTAGGGCAATGAGGCAGATGTGCATGACATGTAGGACGTGAGAGAACACAGTTCCTGGAGCTGTTGGAGGGCTGAGGAAATCTAGCTCTCCCAGGGAAGAGTGCAGTGTGTTGCCCTACACTCAGCATACACAGAGCGACTGGGAATGTTTTCCGGGCCTGGAAGTTTCTTAGCAGCCTAGTGGAGCCTGCCGGTGCTGGGTATTCGTGCAGGGAATAGGGTGCCCAGGCGAGGTCCTCCGTTTCCTGAAAAGCTTACTAACGTTAAAGAAAGCAGACCTAAAGCTAATGCCTCAAGGACTCTGCTCCAAGCTTCCACTTCGGCAGGGCTATTCAAGGCTTTACCTTGAGGAAAGGACTCACGTCAAGTTTCCTTTTAGCTCTAGAGTGTATCAGGAGGAGCTCCCACCCAGGCTATGAAAGCACCCTGTTGATGTAGAGAACACTCGTTCCTTTCCCAGAGCCCTGCCTGCAGTGACTAGAGACCCGTCCTAAACTTTGATTTAGGTAGCTTCAAGGCAGCATGAATGGAGCACTCAAAATGGGAAAACAAGGCTTGTGCCATAAGGCCCCCGGTTCCAGCGAACACGCAGCCTACTTCCTTGTGATTTCTACCAAGTAAGTATACACTCTTGCTACACACTGGTCCCTTCCTTGAATAAAGTTTATTTGGCACTGAGTTCTGCGTGTAGCCAACCGCCTCCCCCAAGGAACGCTCTAGCTAGGCTCTCGGGCTTAGCTTCTTCTAAAACCCTGCAGTGTAAGAGGAAGAACTGTGCTTTGGTTACAGCAGGAAGGCAAGCCGACACTCTCCTGTAAGGATGGGGTCTTAAGGTATGACTTTGTAGAAGGAATGCGAAGCAGTTTTTGTTTCTCAGTGCCGCTCAGCCTAGGGCAATGAGGCAGATGTGCATGACATGTAGGACGTAAGAGAACACAGTTCCTGGAGCTGTTGGAGTGCTGAGGAAATCTAGCTCTCCCAGGGAAGAGTGCAGTGTGTTGCCCTACACTCAACATACACTGAGTGACTGGGAAAGTTTTCCGGACCTGGAAGTTTCTTAGCAGCCTAGTGGAGCCTGCCGGTGCTCGGTGTTCGTGCAGGGAATAGGGTGGCCAGGCGAGGTCCTCCGTTTCCAGAAATGCTCACTAACGTTAAAGAAAGCAGACCTAAAGCTAATGCCTCAAGGACTCTGCTCCAAGCTTCCACTTCGGCAGGGCTATTCAAGGCTTTACCTTGAGGAAAGGACTCACGTCAAGTTTCCTTTTAGCTCTAGAGCGTATCAGGAGGAGCTCCCACCCAGGTTTTGAAATCATCCTGTTGATGTAGAGAAGACTCGTTCCTTTCCCAGAGCCCTGCCTGCAGTGACTAGAGAGCCGTCCTAAAACTGTTATTTAGGTAGCTTCAAGGCAGCATGAATGGAGCACTCAAAATGAGAAAGCAAGGCTTGTGCCATTAGGCCCCCGTTGCCAGCGAACACGCAGCCTACCTCCTTGTGATTTCTACCAAGTAAGTATACACTCTTGCTAAACACTGGTCCCTTCCTTGAATAAAGTTTATTTGGCACGGAGTTCTGCGTGTAGCCAACCGCCTCCCCCAAGGAGCGCTCTTGCTAGGCTATCGGGCTTAGCTTCTTCTAAAACCCTGCAGTGTAAGAGGAAGGACTGTGCTTTGGTTACAGCAGGAACGCAAGCCGACTTTCTCCTGTAAGGATGGGGTCTTAAGGTATGACTTTGTAGAAGGAATGCGAAGCAGTTTTGGTTTCTCAGTGCTGCTCAGCCTAGGGCAATGAGGCAGATGTGTATGACATGTAGGACGTGAGAGAACACAGTTCCTGGAGCTGTTGGAGTGCTGAGGAAATCTAGCTCTCCCAGGGAAGAGTGCAGTGTGTTGCCCTACACTCAGCATACACAGAGCGACTGGGAATGTTTTCCGGACCTGGAAGTTTCTTAGCAGCCTAGTGGAGCCTGCCGGTGCTCGGTATTCGTGCAGGGAATAGGGTGCCCAGGCGAGGTCCTCCGTTTCCTGAAAAGCTTACTAACGTTAAAGAAAGCAGACCTAAAGCTAATGCCTCAAGGACTCTGCTCCAAGCTTCCACTTCGGCAGGGCTATTCAAGGCTTTACCTTGAGGAAAGGACTCACGTCAAGTTTCCTTTTAGCTCTAGAGTGTATCAGGAGGAGCTCCCACCCAGGCTATGAAAGCACCCTGTTGATGTAGAGAACACTCGTTCCTTTCCCAGAGCCCTGCCTGCAGTGACTAGAGAGCCGTCCTAAACTGTGATTTAGGTAGCTTCAAGGCAGCATGAATGGAGCACTCAAAATGGGAAAGCAAGGCTTGTGCCATAAGGCCCCCGTTTCCAGCGAAAACGCAGCCTACCTCCTTGTGATTACTACCAAGTAAGTATTCACTCTTGCTACACACTGGTCCCTTCCTTGAATAAAGTTTATTTGGCACTGAGTTCTGCGTGTAGCCAACCGCCTCCCCAAAGGAGCGCTCTTGCTAGGCTCTCGGGCTTAGTTTCTTCTAAAACCCTGCAGTGTAAGAGGAAGAACTGTGCTTTGGTTACAGCAGGAAGGCAAGCCGACACTCTCCTGTAAGGATGGGGACTTAAGGTATGACTTTGTAGAAGGAATGCGAAGCAGTTTTGGTTTCTCAGTGCCGCTCAGCCTAGGGCAATGAGGCAGATTTGCATGACATGTAGGACGTGAGAGAACACAGTTCCTGGAGCTGTTGGAGTGCTGAGGAAATCTAGCTCTCCCAGGGAAGAGTGCAGTGTGTTGCCCTACACTCAGCTAACACTGAGTGACTGGGAACGTTTTCCGGGCCTGGAAGTTTCTTAGCAGCCTAGTGGAGCATGCCGGTGCTCGGTGTTCGAGCAGGGAATAGGGTGCCCAGGAGAGGTCCTCCGTTTCCTGAAACGCTTACTAACGTTAAAGAAAGCAGACCTAAAGCTAATGCCTCAAGGACTCTGCTCCAAGCTTCCACTTCGGCAGGGCTATTGAAGGCTTTACCTTGAGGAAAGGACTCACGTCAAGTTTCCTTTTAGCTCTAGAGTGTATCAGGAGGAGCTCCCACCCAGGCTATGAAAGCACCCTGTTGATGTAGAGAACACTCGTTCCTTTCCCAGAGCCCTGCCTGCAGTGACTAGAGAGCCGTCCTAAACTGTGATTTAGGTAGCTTCAAGGCAGCATGAATGGAGCACTCAAAATGGGAAAGCAAGGCTTGTGCCATAAGGCCCCCGTTTCCAGCGAAAACGCAGCCTACCTCCTTGTGATTTCTACCAAGTAAGTATACACTCTTGCTACACACTGGTCCCTTCCTTGAATAAAGTTTATTTGGCACTAAGTTCTGCGTGTAGCCAACCGCCTCCCCCAAGGAGCGCTCTTGCTAGGCTCTCGGGCTTAGTTTCTTCTAAAACCCTGCAGTGTAAGAGGAAGAACTGTGCTTTGGTTACAGCAGGAAGGCAAGCCGACACTCTCCTGTAAGGATGGGGTCTTAAGGTATGACTTTGTAGAAGGAATGCGAAGCAGTTTTGGTTTCTCAGTGCCGCTCAGCCTAGGGCAATGAGGCAGATTTGCATGACATGTAGGACGTGAGAGAACACAGTTCCTGGAGCTGTTGGAGTGCTGAGGAAATCTAGCTCTCCCAGGGAAGAGTGCAGTGTGTTGCCCTACACTCAGCATACAATGAGTGACTGGGAATGTTTTCCGGGCCTGGAAGTTTCTTAGCAGCCTAGTGGAGCCTGCCGGTGCTCGGTGTTCGAGCAGGGAATAGGGTGCCCAGGAGAGGTCCTCCGTTTCCTGAAACGCTTACTAACGTTAAAGAAAGCAGACCTAAAGCTAATGCCTCAAGGACTCTGCTCCAAGCTTCCACTTCGGCAGGGCTATTCAAGGCTTTACCTTGAGGAAAGGACTCACGTCAAGTTTCCTTTTAGCTCCAGAGTGTATCAGGAGGAGCTCCCACCCAGGCTATGAAAGCACCCTGTTGATGTAGAGAACACTCGTTCCTTTCCCAGAGCCCTGCCTGCAGTGCCTAGAGACCCGTCCTAAAACTGTGATTTAGGTAGCTTCAAGGCAGCATGAATGGAGCACTCAAAATGGGAAAACAAGGCTTGTGCCATAAGGCCCCCGGATCCAGCGAACACGCAGCCTACTTCCTTGTGATTTCTACCAAGTAAGTATACACTCTTGCTACACACTGGTCCCTTCCTTGAATAAAGTTTATTTGGCACTGAGTTCTGCGTGTAGCCAACCGCCTCCCCCAAGGAACGCTCTTGCTAGGCTCTCGGGCTTAGTTTCTTCTAAAACCCTGCAGTGTAAGAGGAAGAACTGTGCTTTGGTTACAGCAGGAACGCAAGCCGACTTTCTCCTGTAAGGATGGGGTCGTAAAGTATGACTTTGTGGAAGGAATGCGAAGCAGTTTTTGTTTCTCAGTGCCGCTCAGCCTAGGGCAATGAGGCAGATTTGCATGACATGTAGGACGTAAGAGAACACAGTTCCTGGAGCTGTTGGAGTGCTGAGGAAATCTAGCTCTCCCAGGGAAGAGGGCAGTGTGTTGCCCTACACTCAACATACATTGAGTGACTGGGAAAGTTTTCCGGGCCTGGAAGTTTCTTAGCAGCCTAGTGGAGCCTGCCGGTGCTCGGTGTTCGTGCAGGGAATAGGGTGGCCAGGCGAGGTCCTCCGTTTCCAGAAATGCTTACTAACGTTAAAGAAAGCAGACCTAAAGCTAATGTCTCAAGGACTCTCCTCCAAGCTTCCACTTCGGCAGGGCTATTCAAGGCTTTACCTTGAGGAAAGGACTCACGTCAAGTTTCCTTTTAGCTCTAGAGCGTATCAGGAGGAGCTCCCACCCAGGTTTTGAAATCATCCTGTTGATATAGAGAAAACTCGTTCCTTTCCCAGAGCCCTGCCTGCAGTGACTAGAGAGCCGTCCTAAAACTGTTATTTAGGTAGCTTCAAGGCAGCATGAATGGAGCACTCAAAATGAAAAAGCAAGGCTTGTGCCTTTAGGCTCCCGTTTCCAGCGAACACGCAGCCTACCTCCTTGTGATTTCTACCAAGTAAGTATACACTCTTGCTAAACACTGGTCCCTTCCTTGAATAAAGTTTATTTGGCACGGAGTTCTGCGTGTAGCCAACCGCCTCCCGCAAGGAGCGCTCTTGCTAGGCTATCGGGCTTAGCTTCTTCTAAAACCCTGCAGTGTAAGAGGAAGGACTGTGCTTTGGTTACAGCAGGAACGCAAGCCGACTTTCTCCTGTAAGGATGGGGTCTTAAGGTATGACTTTGTAGAAGGAATGCGAAGCAGTTTTGGTTTCTCAGTGCCGCTCAGCCTAGGGCAATGAGGCAGATGTGTATGACATGTAGGACGTGAGAGAACACAGTTCCTGGAGCTGTTGGAGTGCTGAGGAAATCTAGCTCTCCCAGGGAAGAGTGCAGTGTGTTGCCCTACACTCAGCATACACAGAGTGACTGGGAAAGGTTTCTGGGCCTGGAAGTTTCTTAACAGCCTAGTGGAGCCTGCCGTTGCTCGGTGTTCGAGCAGGGAATAGGGTGCCCAGGAGAGGTCCTCCGTTTCCTGAAACGCTTACTAACGTTAAAGAAAGCAGACCTAAAGCTAATGCCTCAAGGACTCTGCTCCAAGCTTCCACTTCGGCAGGGCTATTCAAGGCTTTACCTTGAGGAAAGGACTCACGTCAAGTTTCCTTTTAGCTCTAGAGTGTATCAGGAGGAGCTCCCACCCAGGCTATGAAAGCACCCTGTTGATGTAGAGAACACTCGTTCCTTTCCCAGAGCCCTGCCTGCAGTGACTAGAGAGCCGTCCTAAACTGTGATTTAGGTAGCTTCAAGGCAGCATGAATGGAGCACTCAAAATGGGAAAGCAAGGCTTGTGCCATAAGGCCCCCGTTTCCAGCGAAAACGCAGCCTACCTCCTTGTGATTACTACCAAGTAAGTATACACTCTTGCTAAACACTGGTCCCTTCCTTGAATAAAGTTTATTTGGCACTGAGTTCTGCGTGTAGCCAACCGCCTCCCCCAAGGAGCGCTCTTGCTAGGCTCTCGGGCTTAGTTTCTTCTAAAACCCTGCAGTGTAAGAGGAAGAACTGTGCTTTGGTTACAGCAGGAAGGCAAGCCGACACTCTCCTGTAAGGATGGGGTCTTAAGGTATGACTTTGTAGAAGGAATGCGAAGCAGTTTTGGTTTCTCAGTGCCGCTCAGCCTAGGGCAATGAGGCAGATGTGCATGACATGTAGGACGTGAGAGAACACAGTTCCTGGAGCTGTTGGAGTGCTGAGGAAATCTAGCTCTCCCAGGGAAGAGTGCAGTGTGTTGCCCTACACTCAGCATACACAGAGTGACTGGGAAAGTTTTCCGGGCCTGGAAGTTTCTTAGCAGCCTAGTGGAGCCTGCCGGTGCTCGGTGTTCGAGCAGGGAACAGGGTGCCCAGGAGAGGTCCTCCGTTTCCTGAAAAGCTTACTAACGTTAAAGAAAGCAGACCTAAAGCTAATGCCTCAAGGACTCTGCTCCAAGCTTCCACTTCGGCAGGGCTATTCAAGGCTTTACCTTGAGGAAAGGACTCACGTCAAGTTTCCTTTTAGCTCTAGAGCGTATCAGGAGGAGCTCCCACCCAGGTTTTGAAATCATCCTTTTGATGTAGAGAAGACTCGTTCCTTTCCCAGAGCCCTGCCTGCAGTGACTAGAGAGCCGTCCTAAAACTGTTATTTAGGTAGCTTCAAGGCAGCATGAATGGAGCACTCAAAATGAGAAAGCAAGGCTTGTGCCATTAGGCCCCCGTTGCCAGCGAACACGCAGCCTACCTCCTTGTGATTTCTACCAAGTAAGTATACACTCTTGCTAAACACTGGTCCCTTCCTTGAATAAAGTTTATTTGGCACGGAGTTCTGCGTGTAGCCAACCGCCTCCCGCAAGGAGCGCTCTTGCTAGGCTATCGGGCTTAGCTTCTTCTAAAACCCTGCAGTGTAAGAGGAAGGACTGTGCTGTGGTTACAGCAGGAACGCAAGCCGACATTCTCCTGTAAGGATGGGGTGTTAAGGTAAGACTTTGTAGAAGGAATGCGAAGCAGTTTTGGTTTCTCAGTGCCGCTCAACCTAGGGCAATGAGGCAGATGTGCATGACATGTAGGACGTGAGAGAACACAGTTCCTGGAGCTGTTGGAGGGCTGAGGAAATCTAGCTCTCCCAGGGAAGAGTGCAGTGTGTTGCCCTACACTCAGCATACACAGAGCGACTGGGAATGTTTTCCGGACCTGGAAGTTTCTTAGCAGCCTAGTGGAGCCTGCCGGTGCTCGGTATTCGTGCAGGGAATAGGGTGCCCAGGCGAGGTCCTCCGTTTCCTGAAAAGCTTACTAACGTTAAAGAAAGCAGACCTAAAGCTAATGCCTCAAGGACTCTGCTCCAAGCTTCCACTTCGGCAGGGCTATTCAAGGCTTTACCTTGAGGAAAGGACTCACGTCAAGTTTCCTTTTAGCTCTAGAGTGTATCAGGAGGAGCTCCCACCCAGGCTATGAAAGCACCCTGTTGATGTAGAGAACACTCGTTCCTTTCCCAGAGCCCTGCCTGCAGTGACTAGAGACCCGTCCTAAACTTTGATTTAGGTAGCTTCAAGGCAGCATGAATGGAGCACTCAAAATGGGAAAACAAGGCTTGTGCCATAAGGTCCCCGGTTCCAGCGAACACGCAGCCTATCTCCTTGTGATTTCTACCAAGTATACACTCTAGCTACACACTGGTCCCTTCCTTGAATAAAGTTTATTTGGCACTGAGTTCTGCGTGTAGCCAACCGCCTCCCCCAAGGAGCGCTCTTGCTAGGCTCTCGGGCTTAGTTTCTTCTAAAACCCTGCAGTGTAAGAGGAAGAACTGTGCTTTGGTTACAGCAGGAACGCAAGCCGACACTCTCCTGTAAGGATGGGGTCTTAAGGTATGACTTTGTAGAAGGAATGCGAAGCAGTTTTGGTTTCTCAGTGCCGCTCAGCCTAGGGCAATGAGGCAGATGTGCATGACATGTAGGACGTGAGAGAACACAGTTCCTGGAGCTGTTGGAGTGCTGAGGAAATCTAGCTCTCCCAGGGAAGAGTGCAGTGTGTTGCCCTACACTCAGCATACACAGAGTGACTGGGAAAGTTTTCCGGGCCTGGAAGTTTCTTAGCAGCCTAGTGGAGCCTGCCGGTGCTCGGTGTTCGAGCAGGGAACAGGGTGCCCAGGAGAGGTCCTCCGTTTCCTGAAAAGCTTACTAACGTTAAAGAAAGCAGACCTAAAGCTAATGCCTCAAGGACTCTGCTCCAAGCTTCCACTTCGGCAGGGCTATTCAAGGCTTTACCTTGAGGAAAGGACTCACGTCAAGTTTCCTTTTAGCTCTAGAGCGTATCAGGAGGAGCTCCCACCCAGGTTTTGAAATCATCCTTTTGATGTAGAGAAGACTCGTTCCTTTCCCAGAGCCCTGCCTGCAGTGACTAGAGAGCCGTCCTAAAACTGTTATTTAGGTAGCTTCAAGGCAGCATGAATGGAGCACTCAAAATGAGAAAGCAAGGCTTGTGCCATTAGGCCCCCGTTGCCAGCGAACACGCAGCCTACCTCCTTGTGATTTCTACCAAGTAAGTATACACTCTTGCTAAACACTGGTCCCTTCCTTGAATAAAGTTTATTTGGCACGGAGTTCTGCGTGTAGCCAACCGCCTCCCGCAAGGAGCGCTCTTGCTAGGCTATCGGGCTTAGCTTCTTCTAAAACCCTGCAGTGTAAGAGGAAGGACTGTGCTTTGGTTACAGCAGGAACGCAAGCCGACATTCTCCTGTAAGGATGGGGTGTTAAGGTATGACTTTGTAGAAGGAATGCGAAGCAGTTTTGGTTTCTCAGTGCCGCTCAACCTAGGGCAATGAGGCAGATGTGCATGACATGTAGGACGTGAGAGAACACAGTTCCTGGAGCTGTTGGAGGGCTGAGGAAATCTAGCTCTCCCAGGGAAGAGTGCAGTGTGTTGCCCTACACTCAGCATACACAGAGCGACTGGGAATGTTTTCCGGACCTGGAAGTTTCTTAGCAGCCTAGTGGAGCCTGCCGGTGCTCGGTATTCGTGCAGGGAATAGGGTGCCCAGGCGAGGTCCTCCGTTTCCTGAAAAGCTTACTAACGTTAAAGAAAGCAGACCTAAAGCTAATGCCTCAAGGACTCTGCTCCAAGCTTCCACTTCGGCAGGGCTATTCAAGGCTTTACCTTGAGGAAAGGACTCACGTCAAGTTTCCTTTTAGCTCTAGAGTGTATCAGGAGGAGCTCCCACCCAGGCTATGAAAGCACCCTGTTGATGTAGAGAACACTCGTTCCTTTCCCAGAGCCCTGCCTGCAGTGACTAGAGACCCGTCCTAAACTTTGATTTAGGTAGCTTCAAGGCAGCATGAATGGAGCACTCAAAATGGGAAAACAAGGCTTGTGCCATAAGGCCCCCGGTTCCAGCGAACACGCAGCCTATCTCCTTGTGATTTCTACCAAGTATACACTCTAGCTACACACTGGTCCCTTCCTTGAATAAAGTTTATTTGGCACTGAGTTCTGCGTGTAGCCAACCGCCTCCCCCAAGGAGCGCTCTTGCTAGGCTCTCGGGCTTAGTTTCTTCTAAAACCCTGCAGTGTAAGAGGAAGAACTGTGCTTTGGTTACAGCAGGAACGCAAGCCGACTTTCTCCTGTAAGGATGGGGTCGTAAAGTATGACTTTGTGGAAGGAATGCGAAGCAGTTTTGGTTTCTCAGTGCTGCTCAGCCTAGGGCAATGAGGCAGATGTGCATGACATGTAGGACGTAAGAGAACACAGTTCCTGGAGCTGTTGGAGTGCTGAGGAAATCTAGCTCTCCCAGGGAAGAGTGCAGTGTGTTGCCCTACACTCAGCATACACAGAGTGACTGGGAAAGTTTTCCGGGCCTGGAAGTTTCTTAGCAGCCTAGTGGAGCCTGCCGGTGCTCGGTGTTCGAGCAGGGAACAGGGTGCCCAGGAGAGGTCCTCCGTTTCCTGAAAAGCTTACTAACGTTAAAGAAAGCAGACCTAAAGCTAATGCCTCAAGGACTCTGCTCCAAGCTTCCACTTCGGCAGGGCTATTCAAGGCTTTACCTTGAGGAAAGGACTCACGTCAAGTTTCCTTTTAGCTCTAGAGCGTATCAGGAGGAGCTCCCACCCAGGTTTTGAAATCATCCTTTTGATGTAGAGAAGACTCGTTCCTTTCCCAGAGCCCTGCCTGCAGTGACTAGAGAGCCGTCCTAAAACTGTTATTTAGGTAGCTTCAAGGCAGCATGAATGGAGCACTCAAAATGAGAAAGCAAGGCTTGTGCCATTAGGCCCCCGTTTCCAGCGAACACGCAGCCTACCTCCTTGTGATTTCTACCAAGTAAGTATACACTCTTGCTAAACACTGGTCCCTTCCTTGAATAAAGTTTATTTGGCACGGAGTTCTGCGTGTAGCCAACCGCCTCCCGCAAGGAGCGCTCTTGCTAGGCTATCGGGCTTAGCTTCTTCTAAAACCCTGCAGTGTAAGAGGAAGGACTGTGCTTTGGTTACAGCAGGAACGCAAGCCGACATTCTCCTGTAAGGATGGGGTGTTAAGGTATGACGTTGTAGAAGGAATGCGAAGCAGTTTTGGTTTCTCAGTGCCGCTCAACCTAGGGCAATGAGGCAGATGTGCATGACATGTAGGACGTGAGAGAACACAGTTCCTGGAGCTGTTGGAGGGCTGAGGAAATCTAGCTCTCCCAGGGAAGAGTGCAGTGTGTTGCCCTACACTCAGCATACACAGAGCGACTGGGAATGTTTTCCGGACCTGGAAGTTTCTTAGCAGCCTAGTGGAGCCTGCCGGTGCTCGGTATTCGTGCAGGGAATAGGGTGCCCAGGCGAGGTCCTCCGTTTCCTGAAAAGCTTACTAACGTTAAAGAAAGCAGACCTAAAGCTAATGCCTCAAGGACTCTGCTCCAAGCTTCCACTTCGGCAGGGCTATTCAAGGCTTTACCTTGAGGAAAGGACTCACGTCAAGTTTCCTTTTAGCTCTAGAGTGTATCAGGAGGAGCTCCCACCCAGGCTATGAAAGCACCCTGTTGATGTAGAGAACACTCGTTCCTTTCCCAGAGCCCTGCCTGCAGTGACTAGAGACCCGTCCTAAACTTTGATTTAGGTAGCTTCAAGGCAGCATGAATGGAGCACTCAAAATGGGAAAACAAGGCTTGTGCCATAAGGCCCCCGGTTCCAGCGAACACGCAGCCTATCTCCTTGTGATTTCTACAAAGTATACACTCTAGCTACACACTGGTCCCTTCCTTGAATAAAGTTTATTTGGCACTGAGTTCTGCGTGTAGCCAACCGCCTCCCCCAAGGAGCGCTCTTGCTAGGCTCTCGGGCTTAGTTTCTTCTAAAACCCTGCAGTGTAAGAGGAAGAACTGTGCTTTGGTTACAGCAGGAACGCAAGCCGACTTTCTCCTGTAAGGATGGGGTCGTAAAGTATGACTTTGTGGAAGGAATGCGAAGCAGTTTTGGTTTCTCAGTGCCGCTCAGCCTAGGGCAATGAGGCAGATGTGCATGACATGTAGGACGTAAGAGAACACAGTTCCTGGAGCTGTTGGAGTGCTGAGGAAATCTAGCTCTCCCAGGGAAGAGTGCAGTGTGTTGCCCTACACTCAACATACACTGAGTGACTGGGAAAGTTTTCCGGGCCTGGAAGTTTCTTAGCAGCCTAGTGGAGCCTGCCGGTGCTCGGTGTTCGTGCAGGGAATAGGGTGGCCAGGCGAGGTCCTCCGTTTCCAGAAATGCTTACTAACGTTAAAGAAAGCAGACCTAAAGCTAATGCCTCAAGGACTCTGCTCCAAGCTTCCACTTCGGCAGGGCTATTCAAGGCTTTACCTTGAGGAAAGGACTCACGTCAAGTTTCCTTTTAGCTCTAGAGCGTATCAGGAGGAGATCCCACCCAGGTTTTGAAATCATCCTGTTGATGTAGAGAAGACTCGTTCCTTTCCCAGAGCCCTGCCTGCAGTGACTAGAGAGCCGTCCTAAAACTGTTATTTAGGTAGCTTCAAGGCAGCATGAATGGAGCACTCAAAATGAGAAAGCAAGGCTTGTGCCATTAGGCCCCCGTTTCCAGCGAACACGCAGCCTACCTCCTTGTGATTTCTACCAAGTAAGTATACACTCTTGCTAAACACTGGTCCCTTCCTTGAATAAAGTTTATTTGGCACGGAGTTCTGCGTGTAGCCAACCGCCTCCCGCAAGGAGCGCTCTTGCTAGGCTATCGGGCTTAGCTTCTTCTAAAACCCTGCAGTGTAAGAGGAAGGACTGTGCTTTGGTTACAGCAGGAACGTAAGCCGACTTTCTCCTGTAAGGATGGGGTCTTAAGGTATGACTTTGTAGAAGGAATGCGAAACAGTTTTGGTTTCTCAGTGCCGCTCAGCCTAGGGCAATGAGGCAGATGTGTATGACATGTAGGACGTGAGAGAACACAGTTCCTGGAGCTGTTGGAGTGCTGAGGAAATCTAGCTCTCCCAGGTAAGAGTGCAGTGTGTTGCCCTACACTCAGCATACACAGAGTGACTGGGAAAGTTTTCCGGGCCTGGAAGTTTCTTAGCAGCCTAGTGGAGCCTGCCAGTGCTCGGTATTCGTGCAGGGAATAGGGTGCCTAGGCGAGGTCCTCCGTTTCCTGAAAAGCTTACTAACGTTAAAGAAAGCAGACCTAAAGCTAATGCCTCAAGGACTCTGCTCCAAGCTTCCACTTCGGCAGGGCTATTCAAGGCTTTACCTTGAGGAAAGGACTCACGTCAAGTTTCCTTTTAGCTCTAGAGTGTATCAGGAGGAGCTCCCACCCAGGCTATGAAAGCACCCTGTTGATGTAGAGAACACTCGTTCCTTTCCCAGAGCCCTGCCTGCAGTGACTAGAGACCCGTCCTAAACTGTGATTTAGGTAGCTTCAAGGCAGCATGAATGGAGCACTCAAAATGGGAAAGCAAGGCTTGTGCCATAAGGCCCCCGTTTCCAGCGAAAACGCAGCCTACCTCCTTGTGATTACTACCAAGTAAGTATACACTCTTGCTACACACTGGTCCCTTCCTTGAATAAAGTTTATTTGGCCCTGAGTTCTGCGTGTAGCCAACCGCCTCCCCCAAGGAGCGCTCTTGCTAGGCTTTCGGGCTTAGTTTCTTCTAAAACCCTGCAGTGTAAGAGGAAGAACTGTGCTTTGGTTACAGCAGGAAGGCAAGCCGACACTCTCCTGTAAGGATGGGGTCTTAAGGTATGACTTTGTAGAAGGAATGCGAAGCAGTTTTGGTTTCTCAGTGCCGCTCAGCCTAGGGCAATGAGGCAGATGTGCATGACATGTAGGACGTGAGAGAACACAGTTCCTGGAGCTGTTGGAGTGCTGAGGAAATCTAGCTCTCCCAGGGAAGAGTGCAGTGTGTTGCCCTACACTCAGCATACACAGAGTGACTGGGAAAGTTTTCCGGGCCTGGAAGTTTCTTAGCAGCCTAGTGGAGCCTGCCGGTGCTCGGTGTTCGAGCAGGGAACAGGGTGCCCAGGAGAGGTCCTTTGTTTCCTGAAAAGCTTACTAACGTTAAAGAAAGCAGACCTAAAGCTAATGCCTCAAGGACTCTGCTCCAAGCTTCCACTTCGGCAGGGCTATTCAAGGCTTTACCTTGAGGAAAGGACTCACGTCAAGTTTCCTTTTAGGTCTAGAGCGTATCAGGAGGAGCTCCCACCCAGGTTTTGAAATCATCCTTTTGATGTAGAGAAGACTCGTTCCTTTCCCAGAGCCCTGCCTGCAGTGACTATAGAGCCGTCCTAAAACTGTTATTTAGGTAGCTTCAAGGCAGCATGAATGGAGCACTCAAAATGAGAAAGCAAGGCTTGTGCCATTAGGCCCCCGTTGCCAGCGAACACGCAGCCTACCTCCTTGTGATTTCTACCAAGTAAGTATACACTCTTGCTAAACACTGGTCCCTTCCTTGAATAAAGTTTATTTGGCACGGAGTTCTGCGTGTAGCCAACCGCCTCCCACAAGGAGCGCTCTTGCTAGGCTATCGGGCTTAGCTTCTTCTAAAACCCTGCAGTGTAAGAGGAAGGACTGTGCTTTGGTTACAGCAGGAACGCAAGCCGACATTCTCCTGTAAGGATGGGGTCTTAAGGTATGACTTTGTAGAAGGAATGCGAAGCAGTTTTGGTTTCTCAGTGCCGCTCAGCCTAGGGCAATGAGGCAGATGTGCATGACATGTAGGACGTGAGAGAACACAGTTCCTGGAGCTGTTGGAGGGCTGAGGAAATCTAGCTCTCCCAGGGAAGAGTGCAGTGTGTTGCCCTACACTCAGCATACACAGAGCGACTGGGAATGTTTTCCGGGCCTGGAAGTTTCTTAGCAGCCTAGTGGAGCCTGCCGGTGCTCGGTATTCGTGCAGGGAATAGGGTGCCCAGGCGAGGTCCTCCGTTTCCTGAAAAGCTTACTAACGTTAAAGAAAGCAGACCTAAAGCTAATGCCTCAAGGACTCTGCTCCAAGCTTCCACTTCGGCAGGGCTATTCAAGGCTTTACCTTGAGGAAAGGACTCACGTCAAGTTTCCTTTTAGCTCTAGAGTGTATCAGGAGGAGCTCCCACCCAGGCTATGAAAGCACCCTGTTGATGTAGAGAACACTCGTTCCTTTCCCAGAGCCCTGCCTGCAGTGACTAGAGACCCGTCCTAAACTGTGATTTAGGTAGCTTCAAGGCAGCATGAATGGAGCACTCAAAATGGGAAAGCAAGGCTTGTGCCATAAGGCCCCCGTTTCCAGCGAAAACGCAGCCTACCTCCTTGTGATTACTACCAAGTAAGTATACACTCTTGCTACACACTGGTCCCTTCCTTGAATAAAGTTTATTTGGCACTGAGTTCTGCGTGTAGCCAACCGCCTCCCCCAAGGAGCGCTCTTGCTAGGCTCTCGGGCTTAGTTTCTTCTAAAACCCTGCAGTGTAAGAGGAAGAACTGTGCTTTGGTTACAGCAGGAAGGCAAGCCGACACTCTCCTGTAAGGATGGGGTCTTAAGGTATGACTTTGTAGAAGGAATGCGAAGCAGTTTTTGTTTCTCAGTGCCGCTCAGCCTAGGGCAATGAGGCAGATGTGCATGACATGTAGGACGTGAGAGAACACAGTTCCTGGAGCTGTTGGAGTGCTGAGGAAATCTAGCTCTCCCAGGGAAGAGTGCAGTGTGTTGCCCTACACTCAGCATACACAGAGTGACTGGGAATGTTTTCCGGGCCTGGAAGTTTCTTAGCAGCCTAGTGGAGCCTGCCGGTGCTCGGTGTTCGAGCAGGGAACAGGGTGCCCAGGAGAGGTCCTTTGTTTCCTGAAAAGCTTACTAACGTTAAAGAAAGCAGACCTAAAGCTAATGCCTCAAGGACTCTGCTCCAAGCTTCCACTTCGGCAGGGCTATTCAAGGCTTTACCTTGAGGAAAGGACTCACGTCAAGTTTCCTTTTAGGTCTAGAGCGTATCAGGAGGAGCTCCCACCCAGGTTTTGAAATCATCCTTTTGATGTAGAGAAGACTCGTTCCTTTCCCAGAGCCCTGCCTGCAGTGACTATAGAGCCGTCCTAAAACTGTTATTTAGGTAGCTTCAAGGCAGCATGAATGGAGCACTCAAAATGAGAAAGCAAGGCTTGTGCCATTAGGCCCCCGTTGCCAGCGAACACGCAGCCTACCTCCTTGTGATTTCTACCAAGTAAGTATACACTCTTGCTAAACACTGGTCCCTTCCTTGAATAAAGTTTATTTGGCACGGAGTTCTGCGTGTAGCCAACCGCCTCCCACAAGGAGCGCTCTTGCTAGGCTATCGGGCTTAGCTTCTTCTAAAACCCTGCAGTGTAAGAGGAAGGACTGTGCTTTGGTTACAGCAGGAACGCAAGCCGACATTCTCCTGTAAGGATGGGGTCTTAAGGTATGACTTTGTAGAAGGAATGCGAAGCAGTTTTGGTTTCTCAGTGCCGCTCAACCTAGGGCAATGAGGCAGATGTGCATGACATGTAGGACGTGAGAGAACACAGTTCCTGGAGCTGTTGGAAGGCTGAGGAAATCTAGCTCTCCCAGCGAAGAGTGCAGTGTGTTGCCCTACACTCAGCATACACAGAGCGACTGGGAATGTTTTCCGGGCCTGGAAGTTTCTTAGCAGCCTAGTGGAGCCTGCCGGTGCTCGGTATTCGTGCAGGGAATAGGGTGCCCAGGCGAGGTCCTCCGTTTCCTGAAAAGCTTACTAACGTTAAAGAAAGCAGACCTAAAGCTAATGCCTCAAGGACTCTGCTCCAAGCTTCCACTTCGGCAGGGCTATTCAAGGCTTTACCTTGAGGAAAGGACTCACGTCAAGTTTCCTTTTAGCTCTAGAGTGTATCAGGAGGAGCTCCCACCCAGGCTATGAAAGCACCCTGTTGATGTAGAGAACACTCGTTCCTTTCCCAGAGCCCTGCCTGCAGTGACTAGAGACCCGTCCTAAACTTTGATTTAGGTAGCTTCAAGGCAGCATGAATGGAGCACTCAAAATGGGAAAACAAGGCTTGTGCCATAAGGCCCCCGTTTCCAGCGAAAACGCAGCCTACCTCCTTGTGATTATTACCAAGTAAGTATACACTCTTGCTACACACTGGTCCCTTCCTTGAATAAAGTTTATTTGGCACTGAGTTCTGCGTGTAGCCAACCGCCTCCCCCAAGGAGCGCTCTTGCTAGGCTCTCGGGCTTAGTTTCTTCTAAAACCCTGCAGTGTAAGAGGAAGAACTGTGCTTTGGTTACAGCAGGAAAGCAAGCCGACACTCTCCTGTAAGGATGGGGACTTAAGGTATGACTTTGTAGAAGGAATGCGAAGCAGTTTTGGTTTCTCAGTGCCGCTCAGCCTAGGGCAATGAGGCAGATTTGCATGACATGTAGGACGTGAGAGAACACAGTTCCTGGAGCTGTTGGAGTGCTGAGGAAATCTAGCTCTCCCAGGGAAGAGTGCAGTGTGTTGCCCTACACTCAGCATACACAGAGTGACTGGGAAAGGTTTCTGGGCCTGGAAGTTTCTTAGCAGCCTAGTGGAGCCTGCCGGTGCTCGGTATTCGTGCAGGGAATAGGGTGCCCAGGCGAGGTCCTCGGTTTCCTGAAAAGCTTACTAACGTTAAAGAAAGCAGACTTAAAGCTAATGCCTCAAGGACTCTGCTCCAAGCTTCCACTTCGGCAGGGTTATTCAAGGCTTTACCTTGAGGAAAGGACTCACGTCAAGTTTCCTTTTAGCTCTAGAGTGTATCAGGAGGAGCTCCCACCCAGGCTATGAAAGCACCCTGTTGATGTAGAGAACACTCGTTCCTTTCCCAGAGCCCTGCCTGCAGTGACTAGAGACCCGTCCTAAACTGTGATTTAGGTAGCTTCAAGGCAGCATGAATGGAGCACTCAAAATGGGAAAGCAAGGCTTGTGCCATAAGGCCCCCGTTTCCAGCGAACACGCAGCCTATCTCCTTGTGATTTCTACCAAGTAAGTATACACTCTTGCTACACACTGGTCCCTTCCTTGAATAAAGTGTATTTGGCACTGAGTTCTGCGTGTAGCCAACCGCCTCCCCCAAGGAGCGCTCTTGCTAGGCTCTCGGGCTTAGTTTCTTCTAAAACCCTGCAGTGTAAGAGGAAGAACTGTGCTTTGGTTACAGCAGGAAGGCAAGCCGACACTCTCCTGTAAGGATGGGGTCTTAAGGTATGACTTTGTAGAAGGAATGCGAAGCAGTTTTTGTTTCTCAGTGCCGCTCAGCCTAGGGCAATGAGGCAGATGTGCATGACATGTAGGACGTGAGAGAACACAGTTCCTGGAGCTGTTGGAGTGCTGAGGAAATCTAGCTCTCCCAGGGAAGAGTGCAGTGTGTTGCCCTACACTCAGCATACACTGAGTGACTGGGAAAGTTTTCCGGGCCTGGAAGTTTCTTAGCAGCCTAGTGGAGCCTGCCGGTGCTCGGTGTTCGAGCAGGGAACAGGGTGCCCAGGAGAGGTCCTCCGTTTCCTGAAAAGCTTACTAACGTTAAAGAAAGCAGACCTAAAGCTAATGCCTCAAGGACTCTGCTCCAAGCTTCCACTTCGGCAGGGCTATTCAAGGCTTTACCTTGAGGAAAGGACTCACGTCAAGTTTCCTTTTAGCTCTAGAGCGTATCAGGAGGAGCTCCCACCCAGGTTTTGAAATCATCCTTTTGATGTAGAAAAGACTCGTTCCTTTCCCAGAGCCCTGCCTGCAGTGACTAGAGAGCCGTCCTAAAACTGTTATTTAGGTAGCTTCAAGGCAGCATGAATGCAGCACTCAAAATGAGAAAGCAAGGCTTGTGCCATTAGGCCCCCGTTTCCAGCAAACACGCAGCCTACCTCCTTGTGATTTCTACCAAGTAAGTATACACTCTTGCTAAACACTGGTCCCTTTCATGAATAAAGTTTATTTGGCACGGAGTTCTGCGTGTAGCCAACCGCCTCCCGCAAGGAGCTCTCTTGCTAGGCTATCGGGCTTAGCTTCTTCTAAAACCCTGCAGTGTAAGAGGAAGGACTGTGCTTTGGTTACAGCAGGAACGCAAGCCGACATTCTCCTGTAAGGATGGGGTCTTAAGGTATGACTTTGTAGAAGGAATGCGAAGCAGTTTTGGTTTCTCAGTGCCGCTCAGCTTAGGGAAATGAGGCAGATGTGTATGACAGGTAGGACGTGAGAGAACACAGTTCCTGGAGCTGTTGGAGTGCTGAGGAAATCTAGCTCTCCCAGGGAAGAGTGCAGTGTGTTGCCCTACACTCAGCATACACAGAGCGACTGGGAATGTTTTCCGGGCCTGGAAGTTTCTTAGCAGCCTAGTGGAGCCTGCCGGTGCTCGGTATTCGTGCAGGGAATAGGGTGCCCAGGCGAGGTCCTCCGTTTCCTGAAAAGCTTACTAACGTTAAAGAAAGCAGACCTAAAGCTAATGCCTCAAGGACTCTGCTCCAAGCTTCCACTTCTGCAGGGCTATTCAAGGCTTTACCTTGAGGAAAGGACTCACGTCAAGTTTCCTTTTAGCTCTAGAGTGTATCAGGAGGAGCTCCCACCCAGGCTATGAAAGCACCCTGTTGATGTAGAGAACACTCGTTCCTTTCCCAGAGCCCTGCCTGCAGTGACTAGAGAGCCGTCCTAAAACTGTTATTTAGGGAGCTTCAAGGCAGCATGAATGGAGCACTCAAAATGGGAAAGCAAGGCTTGTGCCATAAGGCCCCCGGTTCCAGCGAACACGCAGCCTACCTCCTTGTGATTTCTACCAAGTAAGTATACACTCTTGCTAAACACTGGTCCCTTCCTTGAATAGAGTTTATTTGGCACGGAGTTCTGCGTGTAGCCAACCGCCTCCCCCAAGGAGCGCTCTTGCTAGGCTATCGGGCTTAGCTTCTTCTAAAACCCTGCAGTGTAAGAGGAAGGACTGAGCTTTGGTTACAGCAGGAACGCAAGCCGACTTTCTCCTGTAAGGATGGGGTCTTAAGGTATGATTTTGTAGAAGGAATGCGAAGCAGTTTTGGTTTCTCAGTGCCGCTCAGCCTAGGGCAATGAGGCAGATGTGTATGACATGTAGGACGTGAGAGAACACAGTTCCTGGAGCTGTTGGAGTGCTGAGGAAATCTAGCTCTCCCAGGGAAGAGTGCAGTGTGTTGCCCTACACTCAGCATACACAGAGTGACTGGGAAAGGTTTCTGGGCCTGGAAGTTTCTTAGCAGCCTAGTGGAGCCTGCCGGTGCTCGGTATTCGTGCAGGGAATAGGGTGCCCAGGCGAGGTCCTCCGTTTCCTGAAAAGCTTACTAACGTTAAAGAAAGCAGACTTAAAGCTAATGCCTCAAGGACTCTGCTCCAAGCTTCCACTTCGGCAGGGTTATTCAAGGCTTTACCTTGAGGAAAGGACTCACGTCAAGTTTCCTTTTAGCTCTAGAGTGTATCAGGAGGAGCTCCCACCCAGGCTATGAAAGCACCCTGTTGATGTAGAGAACACTCGTTCCTTTCCCAGAGCCCTGCCTGCAGTGACTAGAGACCCGTCCTAAACTGTGATTTAGGTAGCTTCAAGGCAGCATGAATGGAGCACTCAAAATGGGAAAGCAAGGCTTGTGCCATAAGGCCCCCGTTTCCAGCGAACACGCAGCCTACCTCCTTGTGATTTCTACCAAGTAAGTATACAGTCTTGCTACACACTGGTCCCTTCCTTGAATAAAGTTTATTTGGCACTGAGTTCTGCGTGTAGCCAACCGCCTCCCCCAAGGAGCGCTCTTGCTAGGCTCTCGGGCTTAGTTTCTTCTAAAACCCTGCAGTGTAAGAGGAAGAACTGTGCTTTGGTTACAGCAGGAAGGCAAGCCGACACTCTCCTGTAAGGATGGGGTCTTAAGGTATGACTTTGTAGAAGGAATGCGAAGCAGTTTTTGTTTCTCAGTGCCGCTCAGCCTAGGGCAATGAGGCAGATGTGCATGACATGTAGGACGTGAGAGAACACAGTTCCTGGAGCTGTTGGAGTGCTGAGGAAATCTAGCTCTCCCAGGGAAGAGTGCAGTGTGTTGCCCTACACTCAGCATACACTGAGTGACTGGGAAAGTTTTCCGGGCCTGGAAGTTTCTTAGCAGCCTAGTGGAGCCTGCCGGTGCTCGGTGTTCGAGCAGGGAACAGGGTGCCCAGGAGAGGTCCTCCGTTTCCTGAAAAGCTTACTAACGTTAAAGAAAGCAGACCTAAAGCTAATGCCTCAAGGACTCTGCTCCAAGCTTCCACTTCGGCAGGGCTATTCAAGGCTTTACCTTGAGGAAAGGACTCACGTCAAGTTTCCTTTTAGCTCTAGAGCGTATCAGGAGGAGCTCCCACCCAGGTTTTGAAATCATCCTTTTGATGTAGAAAAGACTCGTTCCTTTCCCAGAGCCCTGCCTGCAGTGACTAGAGAGCCGTCCTAAAACTGTTATTTAGGTAGCTTCAAGGCAGCATGAATGCAGCACTCAAAATGAGAAAGCAAGGCTTGTGCCATTAGGCCCCCGTTTCCAGCAAACACGCAGCCTACCTCCTTGTGATTTCTACCAAGTAAGTATACACTCTTGCTAAACACTGGTCCCTTTCATGAATAAAGTTTATTTGGCACGGAGTTCTGCGTGTAGCCAACCGCCTCCCGCAAGGAGCTCTCTTGCTAGGCTATCGGGCTTAGCTTCTTCTAAAACCCTGCAGTGTAAGAGGAAGGACTGTGCTTTGGTTACAGCAGGAACGCAAGCCGACATTCTCCTGTAAGGATGGGGTCTTAAGGTATGACTTTGTAGAAGGAATGCGAAGCAGTTTTGGTTTCTCAGTGCCGCTCAGCTTAGGGAAATGAGGCAGATGTGTATGACAGGTAGGACGTGAGAGAACACAGTTCCTGGAGCTGTTGGAGTGCTGAGGAAATCTAGCTCTCCCAGGGAAGAGTGCAGTGTGTTGCCCTACACTCAGCATACACAGAGCGACTGGGAATGTTTTCCGGGCCTGGAAGTTTCTTAGCAGCCTAGTGGAGCCTGCCTGTGCTCGGTATTCGTGCAGGGAATAGGGTGCCCAGGCGAGGTCCTCCGTTTCCTGAAAAGCTTACTAACGTTAAAGAAAGCAGACCTAAAGCTAATGCCTCAAGGACTCTGCTCCAAGCTTCCACTTCGGCAGGGCTATTCAAGGCTTTACCTTGAGGAAAGGACTCACGTCAAGTTTCCTTTTAGCTCTAGAGTGTATCAGGAGGAGCTCCCACCCAGGCTATGAAAGCACCCTGTTGATGTAGAGAACACTCGTTCCTTTCCCAGAGCCCTGCCTGCAGTGACTAGAGAGCCGTCCTAAAACTGTTATTTAGGGAGCTTCAAGGCAGCATGAATGGAGCACTCAAAATGGGAAAGCAAGGCTTGTGCCATAAGGCCCCCGGTTCCAGCGAACACGCAGCCTACCTCCTTGTGATTTCTACCAAGTAAGTATACACTCTTGCTAAACACTGGTCCCTTCCTTGAATAGAGTTTATTTGGCACGGAGTTCTGCGTGTAGCCAACCGCCTCCCCCAAGGAGCGCTCTTGCTAGGCTATCGGGCTTAGCTTCTTCTAAAACCCTGCAGTGTAAGAGGAAGGACTGAGCTTTGGTTACAGCAGGAACGCAAGCCGACTTTCTCCTGTAAGGATGGGGTCTTAAGGTATGATTTTGTAGAAGGAATGCGAAGCAGTTTTGGTTTCTCAGTGCCGCTCAGCCTAGGGCAATGAGGCAGATGTGTATGACATGTAGGACGTGAGAGAACACAGTTCCTGGAGCTGTTGGAGTGCTGAGGAAATCTAGCTCTCCCAGGGAAGAGTGCAGTGTGTTGCCCTACACTCAGCTTACACAGAGTGACTGGGAAAGGTTTCTGGGCCTGGAAGTTTCTTAGCAGCCTAGTGGAGCCTGCCGGTGCTCGGTATTCGTGCAGGGAATAGGGTGCCCAGGCGAGGTCCTCCGTTTCCTGAAAAGCTTACTAACGTTAAAGAAAGCAGACCTAAAGCTAATGCCTCAAGGACTCTGCTCCAAGCTTCCACTTCGGCAGGGCTATTCAAGGCTTTACCTTGAGGAAAGGACTCACGTCAAGTTTCCTTTTAGCTCTAGAGTGTATCAGGAGGAGCTCCCACCCAGGCTATGAAAGCACCCTGTTGATGTAGAGAACACTCGTTCCTTTCCCAGAGCCCTGCCTGCAGTGACTAGAGAGCCGTCCTAAAACTGTTATTTAGGGAGCTTCAAGGCAGCATGAATGGAGCACTCAAAATGGGAAAGCAAGGCTTGTGCCATAAGGCCCCCGGTTCCAGCGAACACGCAGCCTACCTCCTTGTGATTTCTACCAAGTAAGTATACACTCTTGCTAAACACTGGTCCCTTCCTTGAATAGAGTTTATTTGGCACGGAGTTCTGCGTGTAGCCAACCGCCTCCCCCAAGGAGCGCTCTTGCTAGGCTATCGGGCTTAGCTTCTTCTAAAACCCTGCAGTGTAAGAGGAAGGACTGAGCTTTGGTTACAGCAGGAACGCAAGCCGACTTTCTCCTGTAAGGATGGGGTCTTAAGGTATGATTTTGTAGAAGGAATGCGAAGCAGTTTTGGTTTCTCAGTGCCGCTCAGCCTAGGGCAATGAGGCAGATGTGTATGACATGTAGGACGTGAGAGAACACAGTTCCTGGAGCTGTTGGAGTGCTGAGGAAATCTAGCTCTCCCAGGGAAGAGTGCAGTGTGTTGCCCTACACTCAGCTTACACAGAGTGACTGGGAAAGGTTTCTGGGCCTGGAAGTTTCTTAGCAGCCTAGTGGAGCCTGCCGGTGCTCGGTATTCGTGCAGGGAATAGGGTGCACAGGCGAGGTCCTCCGTTTCCTGAAAAGCTTACTAACGTTAAAGAAAGCAGACCTAAAGCTAATGCCTCAAGGACTCTGCTCCAAGCTTCCACTTCGGCAGGGCTATTCAAGGCTTTACCTTGAGGAAAGGACTCACGTCAAGTTTCCTTTTAGCTCTAGAGCGTATCAGGAGGAGCTCCCACCCAGGTTTTGAAATCATCCTTTTGATGTAGAGAAGACTCGTTCCTTTCCCAGAGCCCTGCCTGCAGTGACTAGAGAGCCGTCCTAAAACTGTTATTTAGGTAGCTTCAAGGCAGCATGAATGGAGCACTCAAAATGAGAAAGCAAGGCTTGTGCCATTAGGCCCCCGTTGCCAGCGAACACGCAGCCTACCTCCTTGTGATTTCTACCAAGTCAGTATACACTCTTGCTAAACACTGGTCCCTTCGTTGAATAGAGTTTATTTGGCACGGAGTTCTGCGTGTAGCCAACCGCCTCCCCCAAGGAGCGCTCTTGCTAGGCTATCGGGCTTAGCTTCTTCTAAAACCCTGCAGTGTAAGAGGAAGGACTGAGCTTTGGTTACAGCAGGTACGCAAGCCGACTTTCTCCTGTAAGGATGGGGTCTTAAGGTATGATTTTGTAGAAGGAATGCGAAGCAGTTTTGGTTTCTCAGTGCCGCTCAGCCTAGGGCAATGAGGCAGATGTGTATGACATGTAGGACGTGAGAGAACACAGTTCCTGGAGCTGTTGGAGTGCTGAGGAAATCTAGCTCTCCCAGGGAAGAGTGCAGTGTGTTGCCCTACACTCAGCTTACACAGAGTGACTGGGAAAGGTTTCTGGGCCTGGAAGTTTCTTAGCAGCCTAGTGGAGCCTGCCGGTGCTCGGTATTCGTGCAGGGAATAGGGTGCCCAGGCGAGGTCCTCCGTTTCCTGAAAAGCTTACTAACGTTAAAGAAAGCAGACCTAAAGCTAATGCCTCAAGGACTCTGCTCCAAGCTTCCACTTCGGCAGGGCTATTCAAGGCTTTACCTTGAGGAAAGGACTCACGTCAAGTTTCCTTTTAGCTCTAGAGTGTATCAGGAGGAGCTCCCACCCAGGCTATGAAAGCACCCTGTTGATGTAGAGAACACTCGTTCCTTTCCCAGAGCCCTGCCTGCAGTGACTAGAGAGCCGTCCTAAAACTGTTATTTAGGGAGCTTCAAGGCAGCATGAATGGAGCACTCAAAATGGGAAAGCAAGGCTTGTGCCATAAGGCCCCCGGTTCCAGCGAACACGCAGCCTACCTCCTTGTGATTTCTACCAAGTAAGTATACACTCTTGCTAAACACTGGTCCCTTCCTTGAATAGAGTTTATTTGGCACGGAGTTCTGCGTGTAGCCAACCGCCTCCCCCAAGGAGCGCTCTTGCTAGGCTATCGGGCTTAGCTTCTTCTAAAACCCTGCAGTGTAAGAGGAAGGACTGAGCTTTGGTTACAGCAGGAACGCAAGCCGACTTTCTCCTGTAAGGATGGGGTCTTAAGGTATGATTTTGTAGAAGGAATGCGAAGCAGTTTTGGTTTCTCAGTGCCGCTCAGCCTAGGGCAATGAGGCAGATGTGTATGACATGTAGGACGTGAGAGAACACAGTTCCTGGAGCTGTTGGAGTGCTGAGGAAATCTAGCTCTCCCAGGGAAGAGTGCAGTGTGTTGCCCTACACTCAGCTTACACAGAGTGACTGGGAAAGGTTTCTGGGCCTGGAAGTTTCTTAGCAGCCTAGTGGAGCCTGCCGGTGCTCGGTATTCGTGCAGGGAATAGGGTGCCCAGGCGAGGTCCTCCGTTTCCTGAAAAGCTTACTAACGTTAAAGAAAGCAGACCTAAAGCTAATGCCTCAAGGACTCTGCTCCAAGCTTCCACTTCGGCAGGGCTATTCAAGGCTTTACCTTGAGGAAAGGACTCACGTCAAGTTTCCTTTTAGCTCTAGAGCGTATCAGGAGGAGCTCCCACCCAGGTTTTGAAATCATCCTTTTGATGTAGAGAAGACTCGTTCCTTTCCCAGAGCCCTGCCTGCAGTGACTATAGAGCCGTCCTAAAACTGTTATTTAGGTAGCTTCAAGGCAGCATGAATGGAGCACTCAAAATGAGAAAGCAAGGCTTGTGCCATTAGGCCCCCGTTGCCAGCGAACACGCAGCCTACCTCCTTGTGATTTCTACCAAGTAAGTATACACTCTTGCTAAACACTGGTCCCTTCCTTGAATAAAGTTTATTTGGCACGGAGTTCTGCGTGTAGCCAACCGCCTCCCACAAGGAGCGCTCTTGCTAGGCTATCGGGCTTAGCTTCTTCTAAAACCCTGCAGTGTAAGAGGAAGGACTGTGCTTTGGTTACAGCAGGAACGCAAGCCGACATTCTCCTGTAAGGATGGGGTCTTAAGGTATGACTTTGTAGAAGGAATGCGAAGCAGTTTTGGTTTCTCAGTGCCGCTCAGCCTAGGGCAATGAGGCAGATGTGCATGACATGTAGGACGTGAGAGAACACAGTTCCTGGAGCTGTTGGAGTGCTGAGGAAATCTAGCTCTCCCAGGGAAGAGTGCAGTGTGTTGCCCTACACTCAGCATACACAGAGTGACTGGGAAAGTTTTCCGGGCCTGGAAGTTTCTTAGCAGCCTAGTGGAGCCTGCCGGTGCTCGGTGTTCGAGCAGGGAACAGGGTGCCCATGAGAGGTCCTTTGTTTCCTGAAAAGCTTACTAACGTTAAAGAAAGCAGACCTAAAGCTAATGCCTCAAGGACTCTGCTCCAAGCTTCCACTTCGGCAGGGCTATTCAAGGCTTTACCTTGAGGAAAGGACTCACGTCAAGTTTCCTTTTAGCTCTAGAGCGTATCAGGAGGAGCTCCCACCCAGGTTTTGAAATCATCCTTTTGATGTAGAGAAGACTCGTTCCTTTCCCAGAGCCCTGCCTGCAGTGACTATAGAGCCGTCCTAAAACTGTTATTTAGGTAGCTTCAAGGCAGCATGAATGGAGCACTCAAAATGAGAAAGCAAGGCTTGTGCCATTAGGCCCCCGTTGCCAGCGAACACGCAGCCTACCTCCTTGTGATTTCTACCAAGTAAGTATACACTCTTGCTAAACACTGGTCCCTTCCTTGAATAAAGTTTATTTAGCACGGAGTTCTGCGTGTAGCCAACCGCCTCCCACAAGGAGCGCTCTTGCTAGGCTATCGGGCTTAGCTTCTTCTAAAACCCTGCAGTGTAAGAGGAAGGACTGTGCTTTGGTTACAGCAGGAACGCAAGCCGACATTCTCCTGTAAGGATGGGGTCTTAAGGTATGACTTTGTAGAAGGAATGCGAAGCAGTTTTGGTTTCTCAGTGCCGCTCAACCTAGGGCAATGAGGCAGATGTGCATGACATGTAGGACGTGAGAGAACACAGTTCCTGGAGCTGTTGGAGGGCTGAGGAAATCTAGCTCTCCCAGGGAAGAGTGCAGTGTGTTGCCCTACACTCAGCATACACAGAGCGACTGGGAATGTTTTCCGGGCCTGGAAGTTTCTTAGCAGCCTAGTGGAGCCTGCCGGTGCTCGGTATTCGTGCAGGGAATAGGGTGCCCAGGCGAGGTCCTCCGTTTCCTGAAAAGCTTACTAACGTTAAAGAAAGCAGACCTAAAGCTAATGCCTCAAGGACTCTGCTCCAAGCTTCCACTTCGGCAGGGCTATTCAAGGCTTTACCTTGAGGAAAGGACTCACGTCAAGTTTCCTTTTAGCTCTAGAGTGTATCAGGAGGAGCTCCCACCCAGGCTATGAAAGCACCCTGTTGATGTAGAGAACACTCGTTCCTTTCCCAGAGCCCTGCCTGCAGTGACTAGAGACCCGTCCTAAACTTTGATTTAGGTAGCTTCAAGGCAGCATGAATGGAGCACTCAAAATGGGAAAACAAGGCTTGTGCCATAAGGCCCCCGGTTCCAGCGAACACGCAGCCTACTTCCTTGTGATTTCTACCAAGTAAGTATACACTCTTGCTACACACTGGTCCCTTCCTTGAAT
Organism: Balaenoptera ricei; assembly: GCF_028023285.1. Lineage (NCBI taxonomy): Eukaryota > Metazoa > Chordata > Mammalia > Artiodactyla > Balaenopteridae > Balaenoptera > Balaenoptera ricei. The sequence goes on along the minus strand of NC_082655.1, from coordinate 47,513,095 downwards.
AAAGTTTATTTGGCACTGAGTTCTGCGTGTAGCCAACCGCCTCCCCCAAGGAACGCTCTAGCTAGGCTCTCGGGCTTAGTTTCTTCTAAAACCCTGCAGTGTAAGAGGAAGAACTGTGCTTTGGTTACAGCAGGAAGGCAAGCCGACACTCTCCTGTAAGGATGGGGTCTTAAGGTATGACTTTGTAGAAGGAATGCGAAGCAGTTTTTGTTTCTCAGTGCCGCTCAGCCTAGGGCAATGAGGCAGATGTGCATGACATGTAGGACGTAAGAGAACACAGTTCCTGGAGCTGTTGGAGTGCTGAGGAAATCTAGCTCTCCCAGGGAAGAGTGCAGTGTGTTGCCCTACACTCAGCTTACACAGAGTGACTGGGAAAGGTTTCTGGGCCTGGAAGTTTCTTAGCAGCCTAGTGGAGCCTGCCGGTGCTCGGTATTCGTGCAGGGAATAGGGTGCCCAGGCGAGGTCCTCCGTTTCCTGAAAAGCTTACTAACGTTAAAGAAAGCAGACCTAAAGCTAATGCCTCAAGGACTCTGCTCCAAGCTTCCACTTCGGCAGGGCTATTCAAGGCTTTACCTTGAGGAAAGGACTCACGTCAAGTTTCCTTTTAGCTCTAGAGCGTATCAGGAGGAGCTCCCACCCAGGTTTTGAAATCATCCTTTTGATGTAGAGAAGACTCGTTCCTTTCCCAGAGCCCTGCCTGCAGTGACTAGAGAGCCGTCCTAAAACTGTTATTTAGGTAGCTTCAAGGCAGCATGAATGGAGCACTCAAAATGAGAAAGCAAGGCTTGTGCCATTAGGCCCCCGTTGCCAGCGAACACGCAGCCTACCTCCTTGTGATTTCTACCAAGTAAGTATACACTCTTGCTAAACACTGGTCCCTTCCTTGAATAAAGTTTATTTGGCACGGAGTTCTGCGTGTAGCCAACCGCCTCCCACAAGGAGCGCTCTTGCTAGGCTATCGGGCTTAGCTTCTTCTAAAACCCTGCAGTGTAAGAGGAAGGACTGTGCTTTGGTTACAGCAGGAACGCAAGCCGACATTCTCCTGTAAGGATGGGGTCTTAAGGTATGACTTTGTAGAAGGAATGCGAAGCAGTTTTGGTTTCTCAGTGCCGCTCAGCCTAGGGCAATGAGGCAGATGTGCATGACATGTAGGACGTGAGAGAACACAGTTGCTGGAGCTGTTGGAGTGCTGAGGAAATCTAGCTCTCCCAGGGAAGAGTGCAGTGTGTTGCCCTACACTCAGCATACACAGAGTGACTGGGAAAGTTTTCCGGGCCTGGAAGTTTCTTAGCAGCCTAGTGGAGCCTGCCGGTGCTCGGTGTTCGAGCAGGGAACAGGGTGCCCATGAGAGGTCCTTTGTTTCCTGAAAAGCTTACTAACGTTAAAGAAAGCAGACCTAAAGCTAATGCCTCAAGGACTCTGCTCCAAGCTTCCACTTCGGCAGGGCTATTCAAGGCTTTACCTTGAGGAAAGGACTCACGTCAAGTTTCCTTTTAGCTCTAGAGCGTATCAGGAGGAGCTCCCACCCAGGTTTTGAAATCATCCTTTTGATGTAGAGAAGACTCGTTCCTTTCCCAGAGCCCTGCCTGCAGTGACTATAGAGCCGTCCTAAAACTGTTATTTAGGTAGCTTCAAGGCAGCATGAATGGAGCACTCAAAATGAGAAAGCAAGGCTTGTGCCATTAGGCCCCCGTTGCCAGCGAACACGCAGCCTACCTCCTTGTGATTTCTACCAAGTCAGTATACACTCTTGCTAAACACTGGTCCATTCCTTGAATAAAGTTTATTTAGCACGGAGTTCTGCGTGTAGCCAACCGCCTCCCACAAGGAGCGCTCTTGCTAGGCTATCGGGCTTAGCTTCTTCTAAAACCCTGCAGTGTAAGAGGAAGGACTGTGCTTTGGTTACAGCAGGAACGCAAGCCGACATTCTCCTGTAAGGATGGGGTCTTAAGGTATGACTTTGTAGAAGGAATGCGAAGCAGTTTTGGTTTCTCAGTGCCGCTCAACCTAGGGCAATGAGGCAGATGTGCATGACATGTAGGAAGTGAGAGAACACAGTTCCTGGAGCTGTTGGAGGGCTGAGGAAATCTAGCTCTCCCAGGGAAGAGTGCAGTGTGTTGCCCTACACTCAGCATACACAGAGCGACTGGGAATGTTTTCCGGGCCTGGAAGTTTCTTAGCAGCCTAGTGGAGCCTGCCGGTGCTCGGTATTCGTGCAGGGAATAGGGTGCCCAGGCGAGGTCCTCCGTTTCCTGAAAAGCTTACTAACGTTAAAGAAAGCAGACCTAAAGCTAATGCCTCAAGGACTCTGCTCCAAGCTTCCACTTCGGCAGGGCTATTCAAGGCTTTACCTTGAGGAAAGGACTCACGTCAAGTTTCCTTTTAGCTCTAGAGTGTATCAGGAGGAGCTCCCACCCAGGCTATGAAAGCACCCTGTTGATGTAGAGAACACTCGTTCCTTTCCCAGAGCCCTGCCTGCAGTGACTAGAGACCCGTCCTAAACTTTGATTTAGGTAGCTTCAAGGCAGCATGAATGGAGCACTCAAAATGGGAAAACAAGGCTTGTGCCATAAGGCCCCCGGTTCCAGCGAACACGCAGCCTACTTCCTTGTGATTTCTACCAAGTAAGTATACACTCTTGCTACACACTGGTCCCTTCCTTGAATAAAGTTTATTTGGCACTGAGTTCTGCGTGTAGCCAACCGCCTCCCCCAAGGAACGCTCTAGCTAGGCTCTCGGGCTTAGTTTCTTCTAAAACCCTGCAGTGTAAGAGGAAGAACTGTGCTTTGGTTACAGCAGGAAGGCAAGCCGACACTCTCCTGTAAGGATGGGGTCTTAAGGTATGACTTTGTAGAAGGAATGCGAAGCAGTTTTTGTTTCTCAGTGCCGCTCAGCCTAGGGCAATGAGGCAGATGTGCATGACATGTAGGACGTAAGAGAACACAGTTCCTGGAGCTGTTGGAGTGCTGAGGAAATCTAGCTCTCCCAGGGAAGAGTGCAGTGTGTTGCCCTACACTCAACATACACTGAGTGACTGGGAAAGTTTTCCGGACCTGGAAGTTTCTTAGCAGCCTAGTGGAGCCTGCCGGTGCTCGGTGTTCGTGCAGGGAATAGGGTGGCCAGGCGAGGTCCTCCGTTTCCAGAAATGCTCACTAACGTTAAAGAAAGCAGACCTAAAGCTAATGCCTCAAGGACTCTGCTCCAAGCTTCCACTTCGGCAGGGCTATTCAAGGCTTTACCTTGAGGAAAGGACTCACGTCAAGTTTCCTTTTAGCTCTAGAGCGTATCAGGAGGAGCTCCCACCCAGATTTTGAAATCATCCTGTTGATGTAGAGAAGACTCGTTCCTTTCCCAGAGCCCTGCCTGCAGTGACTAGAGAGCCGTCCTAAAACTGTTATTTAGGTAGCTTCAAGGCAGCATGAATGGAGCACTCAAAATGAGAAAGCAAGGCTTGTGCCATTAGGCCCCCGTTGCCAGCGAACACGCAGCCTACCTCCTTGTGATTTCTACCAAGTAAGTATACACTCTTGCTAAACACTGGTCCCTTCCTTGAATAAAGTTTATTTGGCACGGAGTTCTGCGTGTAGCCAACCGCCTCCCCCAAGGAGCGCTCTTGCTAGGCTATCGGGCTTAGCTTCTTCTAAAACCCTGCAGTGTAAGAGGAAGGACTGTGCTTTGGTTACAGCAGGAACGCAAGCCGACTTTCTCCTGTAAGGATGGGGTCTTAAGGTATGACTTTGTAGAAGGAATGCGAAGCAGTTTTGGTTTCTCAGTGCTGCTCAGCCTAGGGCAATGAGGCAGATGTGTATGACATGTAGGACGTGAGAGAACACAGTTCCTGGAGCTGTTGGAGTGCTGAGGAAATCTAGCTCTCCCAGGTAAGAGTGCAGTGTGTTGCCCTACACTCAGCATACACAGAGTGACTGGGAAAGTTTTCCGGGCCTGGAAGTTTCTTAGCAGCCTAGTGGAGCCTGCCGGTGCTCGGTATTCGTGCAGGGAATAGGGTGCCCAGGCGAGGTCCTCCGTTTCCTGAAAAGCTTACTAACGTTAAAGAAAGCAGACCTAAAGCTAATGCCTCAAGGACTCTGCTCCAAGCTTCCACTTCGGCAGGGCTATTCAAGGCTTTACCTTGAGGAAAGGACTCACGTCAAGTTTCCTTTTAGCTCTAGAGTGTATCAGGAGGAGCTCCCACCCAGGCTATGAAAGCACCCTGTTGATGTAGAGAACACTCGTTCCTTTCCCAGAGCCCTGCCTGCAGTGACTAGAGAGCCGTCCTAAACTGTGATTTAGGTAGCTTCAAGGCAGCATGAATGGAGCACTCAAAATGGGAAAGCAAGGCTTGTGCCATAAGGCCCCCGTTTCCAGCGAAAACGCAGCCTACCTCCTTGTGATTACTACCAAGTAAGTATTCACTCTTGCTACACACTGGTCCCTTCCTTGAATAAAGTTTATTTGGCACTGAGTTCTGCGTGTAGCCAACCGCCTCCCCAAAGGAGCGCTCTTGCTAGGCTCTCGGGCTTAGTTTCTTCTAAAACCCTGCAGTGTAAGAGGAAGAACTGTGCTTTGGTTACAGCAGGAAGGCAAGCCGACACTCTCCTGTAAGGATGGGGACTTAAGGTATGACTTTGTAGAAGGAATGCGAAGCAGTTTTGGTTTCTCAGTGCCGCTCAGCCTAGGGCAATGAGGCAGATTTGCATGACATGTAGGACGTGAGAGAACACAGTTCCTGGAGCTGTTGGAGTGCTGAGGAAATCTAGCTCTCCCAGGGAAGAGTGCAGTGTGTTGCCCTACACTCAGCTAACACTGAGTGACTGGGAACGTTTTCCGGGCCTGGAAGTTTCTTAGCAGCCTAGTGGAGCATGCCGGTGCTCGGTGTTCGAGCAGGGAATAGGGTGCCCAGGAGAGGTCCTCCGTTTCCTGAAACGCTTACTAACGTTAAAGAAAGCAGACCTAAAGCTAATGCCTCAAGGACTCTGCTCCAAGCTTCCACTTCGGCAGGGCTATTGAAGGCTTTACCTTGAGGAAAGGACTCACGTCAAGTTTCCTTTTAGCTCTAGAGTGTATCAGGAGGAGCTCCCACCCAGGCTATGAAAGCACCCTGTTGATGTAGAGAACACTCGTTCCTTTCCCAGAGCCCTGCCTGCAGTGACTAGAGAGCCGTCCTAAACTGTGATTTAGGTAGCTTCAAGGCAGCATGAATGGAGCACTCAAAATGGGAAAGCAAGGCTTGTGCCATAAGGCCCCCGTTTCCAGCGAAAACGCAGCCTACCTCCTTGTGATTTCTACCAAGTAAGTATACACTCTTGCTACACACTGGTCCCTTCCTTGAATAAAGTTTATTTGGCACTAAGTTCTGCGTGTAGCCAACCGCCTCCCCCAAGGAGCGCTCTTGCTAGGCTCTCGGGCTTAGTTTCTTCTAAAACCCTGCAGTGTAAGAGGAAGAACTGTGCTTTGGTTACAGCAGGAAGGCAAGCCGACACTCTCCTGTAAGGATGGGGTCTTAAGGTATGACTTTGTAGAAGGAATGCGAAGCAGTTTTGGTTTCTCAGTGCCGCTCAGCCTAGGGCAATGAGGCAGATTTGCATGACATGTAGGACGTGAGAGAACACAGTTCCTGGAGCTGTTGGAGTGCTGAGGAAATCTAGCTCTCCCAGGGAAGAGTGCAGTGTGTTGCCCTACACTCAGCATACAATGAGTGACTGGGAATGTTTTCCGGGCCTGGAAGTTTCTTAGCAGCCTAGTGGAGCCTGCCGGTGCTCGGTGTTCGAGCAGGGAATAGGGTGCCCAGGAGAGGTCCTCCGTTTCCTGAAACGCTTACTAACGTTAAAGAAAGCAGACCTAAAGCTAATGCCTCAAGGACTCTGCTCCAAGCTTCCACTTCGGCAGGGCTATTCAAGGCTTTACCTTGAGGAAAGGACTCACGTCAAGTTTCCTTTTAGCTCCAGAGTGTATCAGGAGGAGCTCCCACCCAGGCTATGAAAGCACCCTGTTGATGTAGAGAACACTCGTTCCTTTCCCAGAGCCCTGCCTGCAGTGCCTAGAGACCCGTCCTAAAACTGTGATTTAGGTAGCTTCAAGGCAGCATGAATGGAGCACTCAAAATGGGAAAGCAAGGCTTGTGCCATAAGGCCCCCGGATCCAGCGAACACGCAGCCTACCTCCTTGTGATTTCTACCAAGTAAGTATACACTCTTGCTACACACTGGTCCCTTCCTTGAATAAAGTTTATTTGGCACTGAGTTCTGCGTGTAGCCAACCGCCTCCCCCAAGGAACGCTCTTGCTAGGCTCTCGGGCTTAGTTTCTTCTAAAACCCTGCAGTGTAAGAGGAAGAACTGTGCTTTGGTTACAGCAGGAACGCAAGCCGACTTTCTCCTGTAAGGATGGGGTCGTAAAGTATGACTTTGTGGAAGGAATGCGAAGCAGTTTTTGTTTCTCAGTGCCGCTCAGCCTAGGGCAATGAGGCAGATTTGCATGACATGTAGGACGTAAGAGAACACAGTTCCTGGAGCTGTTGGAGTGCTGAGGAAATCTAGCTCTCCCAGGGAAGAGGGCAGTGTGTTGCCCTACACTCAACATACATTGAGTGACTGGGAAAGTTTTCCGGGCCTGGAAGTTTCTTAGCAGCCTAGTGGAGCCTGCCGGTGCTCGGTGTTCGTGCAGGGAATAGGGTGGCCAGGCGAGGTCCTCCGTTTCCAGAAATGCTTACTAACGTTAAAGAAAGCAGACCTAAAGCTAATGTCTCAAGGACTCTCCTCCAAGCTTCCACTTCGGCAGGGCTATTCAAGGCTTTACCTTGAGGAAAGGACTCACGTCAAGTTTCCTTTTAGCTCTAGAGCGTATCAGGAGGAGCTCCCACCCAGGTTTTGAAATCATCCTGTTGATATAGAGAAAACTCGTTCCTTTCCCAGAGCCCTGCCTGCAGTGACTAGAGAGCCGTCCTAAAACTGTTATTTAGGTAGCTTCAAGGCAGCATGAATGGAGCACTCAAAATGAAAAAGCAAGGCTTGTGCCTTTAGGCTCCCGTTTCCAGCGAACACGCAGCCTACCTCCTTGTGATTTCTACCAAGTAAGTATACACTCTTGCTAAACACTGGTCCCTTCCTTGAATAAAGTTTATTTGGCACGGAGTTCTGCGTGTAGCCAACCGCCTCCCGCAAGGAGCGCTCTTGCTAGGCTATCGGGCTTAGCTTCTTCTAAAACCCTGCAGTGTAAGAGGAAGGACTGTGCTTTGGTTACAGCAGGAACGCAAGCCGACTTTCTCCTGTAAGGATGGGGTCTTAAGGTATGACTTTGTAGAAGGAATGCGAAGCAGTTTTGGTTTCTCAGTGCCGCTCAGCCTAGGGCAATGAGGCAGATGTGTATGACATGTAGGACGTGAGAGAACACAGTTCCTGGAGCTGTTGGAGTGCTGAGGAAATCTAGCTCTCCCAGGGAAGAGTGCAGTGTGTTGCCCTACACTCAGCATACACAGAGTGACTGGGAAAGGTTTCTGGGCCTGGAAGTTTCTTAACAGCCTAGTGGAGCCTGCCGTTGCTCGGTGTTCGAGCAGGGAATAGGGTGCCCAGGAGAGGTCCTCCGTTTCCTGAAACGCTTACTAACGTTAAAGAAAGCAGACCTAAAGCTAATGCCTCAAGGACTCTGCTCCAAGCTTCCACTTCGGCAGGGCTATTCAAGGCTTTACCTTGAGGAAAGGACTCACGTCAAGTTTCCTTTTAGCTCTAGAGTGTATCAGGAGGAGCTCCCACCCAGGCTATGAAAGCACCCTGTTGATGTAGAGAACACTCGTTCCTTTCCCAGAGCCCTGCCTGCAGTGACTAGAGAGCCGTCCTAAACTGTGATTTAGGTAGCTTCAAGGCAGCATGAATGGAGCACTCAAAATGGGAAAGCAAGGCTTGTGCCATAAGGCCCCCGTTTCCAGCGAAAACGCAGCCTACCTCCTTGTGATTACTACCAAGTAAGTATACACTCTTGCTAAACACTGGTCCCTTCCTTGAATAAAGTTTATTTGGCACTGAGTTCTGCGTGTAGCCAACCGCCTCCCCCAAGGAGCGCTCTTGCTAGGATCTCGGGCTTAGTTTCTTCTAAAACCCTGCAGTGTAAGAGGAAGAACTGTGCTTTGGTTACAGCAGGAAGGCAAGCCGACACTCTCCTGTAAGGATGGGGTCTTAAGGTATGACTTTGTAGAAGGAATGCGAAGCAGTTTTGGTTTCTCAGTGCCGCTCAGCCTAGGGCAATGAGGCAGATGTGCATGACATGTAGGACGTGAGAGAACACAGTTCCTGGAGCTGTTGGAGTGCTGAGGAAATCTAGCTCTCCCAGGGAAGAGTGCAGTGTGTTGCCCTACACTCAGCATACACAGAGTGACTGGGAAAGTTTTCCGGGCCTGGAAGTTTCTTAGCAGCCTAGTGGAGCCTGCCGGTGCTCGGTGTTCGAGCAGGGAACAGGGTGCCCAGGAGAGGTCCTCCGTTTCCTGAAAAGCTTACTAACGTTAAAGAAAGCAGACCTAAAGCTAATGCCTCAAGGACTCTGCTCCAAGCTTCCACTTCGGCAGGGCTATTCAAGGCTTTACCTTGAGGAAAGGACTCACGTCAAGTTTCCTTTTAGCTCTAGAGCGTATCAGGAGGAGCTCCCACCCAGGTTTTGAAATCATCCTTTTGATGTAGAGAAGACTCGTTCCTTTCCCAGAGCCCTGCCTGCAGTGACTAGAGAGCCGTCCTAAAACTGTTATTTAGGTAGCTTCAAGGCAGCATGAATGGAGCACTCAAAATGAGAAAGCAAGGCTTGTGCCATTAGGCCCCCGTTGCCAGCGAACACGCAGCCTACCTCCTTGTGATTTCTACCAAGTAAGTATACACTCTTGCTAAACACTGGTCCCTTCCTTGAATAAAGTTTATTTGGCACGGAGTTCTGCGTGTAGCCAACCGCCTCCCGCAAGGAGCGCTCTTGCTAGGCTATCGGGCTTAGCTTCTTCTAAAACCCTGCAGTGTAAGAGGAAGGACTGTGCTTTGGTTACAGCAGGAACGCAAGCCGACATTCTCCTGTAAGGATGGGGTGTTAAGGTATGACTTTGTAGAAGGAATGCGAAGCAGTTTTGGTTTCTCAGTGCCGCTCAACCTAGGGCAATGAGGCAGATGTGCATGACATGTAGGACGTGAGAGAACACAGTTCCTGGAGCTGTTGGAGGGCTGAGGAAATCTAGCTCTCCCAGGGAAGAGTGCAGTGTGTTGCCCTACACTCAGCTAACACTGAGTGACTGGGAACGTTTTCCGGGCCTGGAAGTTTCTTAGCAGCCTAGTGGAGCATGCCGGTGCTCGGTGTTCGAGCAGGGAATAGGGTGCCCAGGAGAGGTCCTCCGTTTCCTGAAACGCTTACTAACGTTAAAGAAAGCAGACCTAAAGCTAATGCCTCAAGGACTCTGCTCCAAGCTTCCACTTCGGCAGGGCTATTCAAGGCTTTACCTTGAGGAAAGGACTCACGTCAAGTTTCCTTTTAGCTCTAGAGTGTATCAGGAGGAGCTCCCACCCAGGCTATGAAAGCACCCTGTTGATGTAGAGAACACTCGTTCCTTTCCCAGAGCCCTGCCTGCAGTGACTAGAGAGCCGTCCTAAACTGTGATTTAGGTAGCTTCAAGGCAGCATGAATGGAGCACTCAAAATGGGAAAGCAAGGCTTGTGCCATAAGGCCCCCGTTTCCAGCGAAAACGCAGCCTACCTCCTTGTGATTACTACCAAGTAAGTATACACTCTTGCTAAACACTGGTCCCTTCCTTGAATAAAGTTTATTTGGCACTGAGTTCTGCGTGTAGCCAACCGCCTCCCCCAAGGAGCGCTCTTGCTAGGATCTCGGGCTTAGTTTCTTCTAAAACCCTGCAGTGTAAGAGGAAGAACTGTGCTTTGGTTACAGCAGGAAGGCAAGCCGACACTCTCCTGTAAGGATGGGGTCTTAAGGTATGACTTTGTAGAAGGAATGCGAAGCAGTTTTGGTTTCTCAGTGCCGCTCAGCCTAGGGCAATGAGGCAGATGTGCATGACATGTAGGACGTGAGAGAACACAGTTCCTGGAGCTGTTGGAGTGCTGAGGAAATCTAGCTCTCCCAGGTAAGAGTGCAGTGTGTTGCCCTACACTCAGCATACACAGAGTGACTGGGAAAGTTTTCCGGGCCTGGAAGTTTCTTAGCAGCCTAGTGGAGCCTGCCGGTGCTCGGTGTTCGAGCAGGGAACAGGGTGCCCAGGAGAGGTCCTCCGTTTCCTGAAAAGCTTACTAACGTTAAAGAAAGCAGACCTAAAGCTAATGCCTCAAGGACTCTGCTCCAAGCTTCCACTTCGGCAGGGCTATTCAAGGCTTTACCTTGAGGAAAGGACTCACGTCAAGTTTCCTTTTAGCTCTAGAGCGTATCAGGAGGAGCTCCCACCCAGGTTTTGAAATCATCCTTTTGATGTAGAGAAGACTCGTTCCTTTCCCAGAGCCCTGCCTGCAGTGACTAGAGAGCCGTCCTAAAACTGTTATTTAGGTAGCTTCAAGGCAGCATGAATGGAGCACTCAAAATGAGAAAGCAAGGCTTGTGCCATTAGGCCCCCGTTGCCAGCGAACACGCAGCCTACCTCCTTGTGATTTCTACCAAGTAAGTATACACTCTTGCTAAACACTGGTCCCTTCCTTGAATAAAGTTTATTTGGCACGGAGTTCTGCGTGTAGCCAACCGCCTCCCGCAAGGAGCGCTCTTGCTAGGCTATCGGGCTTAGCTTCTTCTAAAACCCTGCAGTGTAAGAGGAAAGACTGTGCTTTGGTTACAGCAGGAACGCAAGCCGACATTCTCCTGTAAGGATGGGGTGTTAAGGTATGACTTTGTAGAAGGAATGCGAAGCAGTTTTGGTTTCTCAGTGCCGCTCAACCTAGGGCAATGAGGCAGATGTGCATGACATGTAGGACGTGAGAGAACACAGTTCCTGGAGCTGTTGGAGGGCTGAGGAAATCTAGCTCTCCCAGGGAAGAGTGCAGTGTGTTGCCCTACACTCAGCTAACACTGAGTGACTGGGAACGTTTTCCGGGCCTGGAAGTTTCTTAGCAGCCTAGTGGAGCATGCCGGTGCTCGGTGTTCGAGCAGGGAATAGGGTGCCCAGGAGAGGTCCTCCGTTTCCTGAAACGCTTACTAACGTTAAAGAAAGCAGACCTAAAGCTAATGCCTCAAGGACTCTGCTCCAAGCTTCCACTTCGGCAGGGCTATTGAAGGCTTTACCTTGAGGAAAGGACTCACGTCAAGTTTCCTTTTAGCTCTAGAGTGTATCAGGAGGAGCTCCCACCCAGGCTATGAAAGCACCCTGTTGATGTAGAGAACACTCGTTCCTTTCCCAGAGCCCTGCCTGCAGTGACTAGAGAGCCGTCCTAAACTGTGATTTAGGTAGCTTCAAGGCAGCATGAATGGAGCACTCAAAATGGGAAAGCAAGGCTTGTGCCATAAGGCCCCCGTTTCCAGCGAAAACGCAGCCTACCTCCTTGTGATTTCTACCAAGTAAGTATACACTCTTGCTACACACTTGTCCCTTCCTTGAATAAAGTTTATTTGGCACTAAGTTCTGCGTGTAGCCAACCGCCTCCCCCAAGGAGCGCTCTTGCTAGGCTCTCGGGCTTAGTTTCTTCTAAAACCCTGCAGTGTAAGAGGAAGAACTGTGCTTTGGTTACAGCAGGAAGGCAAGCCGACACTCTCCTGTAAGGATGGGGTCTTAAGGTATGACTTTGTAGAAGGAATGCGAAGCAGTTTTGGTTTCTCAGTGCCGCTCAGCCTAGGGCAATGAGGCAGATTTGCATGACATGTAGGACGTGAGAGAACACAGTTCCTGGAGCTGTTGGAGTGCTGAGGAAATCTAGCTCTCCCAGGGAAGAGTGCAGTGTGTTGCCCTACACTCAGCATACAATGAGTGACTGGGAATGTTTTCCGGGCCTGGAAGTTTCTTAGCAGCCTAGTGGAGCCTGCCGGTGCTCGGTGTTCGAGCAGGGAATAGGGTGCCCAGGAGAGGTCCTCCGTTTCCTGAAACGCTTACTAACGTTAAAGAAAGCAGACCTAAAGCTAATGCCTCAAGGACTCTGCTCCAAGCTTCCACTTCGGCAGGGCTATTCAAGGCTTTACCTTGAGGAAAGGACTCACGTCAAGTTTCCTTTTAGCTCCAGAGTGTATCAGGAGGAGCTCCCACCCAGGCTATGAAAGCACCCTGTTGATGTAGAGAACACTCGTTCCTTTCCCAGAGCCCTGCCTGCAGTGCCTAGAGACCCGTCCTAAAACTGTGATTTAGGTAGCTTCAAGGCAGCATGAATGGAGCACTCAAAATGGGAAAACAAGGCTTGTGCCATAAGGCCCCCGGATCCAGCGAACACGCAGCCTACCTCCTTGTGATTTCTACCAAGTAAGTATACACTCTTGCTACACACTGGTCCCTTCCTTGAATAAAGTTTATTTGGCACTGAGTTCTGCGTGTAGCCAACCGCCTCCCCCAAGGAACGCTCTTGCTAGGCTCTCGGGCTTAGTTTCTTCTAAAACCCTGCAGTGTAAGAGGAAGAACTGTGCTTTGGTTACAGCAGGAACGCAAGCCGACTTTCTCCTGTAAGGATGGGGTCGTAAAGTATGACTTTGTGGAAGGAATGCGAAGCAGTTTTTGTTTCTCAGTGCCGCTCAGCCTAGGGCAATGAGGCAGATTTGCATGACATGTAGGACGTAAGAGAACACAGTTCCTGGAGCTGTTGGAGTGCTGAGGAAATCTAGCTCTCCCAGGGAAGAGGGCAGTGTGTTGCCCTACACTCAACATACATTGAGTGACTGGGAAAGTTTTCCGGGCCTGGAAGTTTCTTAGCAGCCTAGTGGAGCCTGCCGGTGCTCGGTGTTCGTGCAGGGAATAGGGTGGCCAGGCGAGGTCCTCCGTTTCCAGAAATGCTTACTAACGTTAAAGAAAGCAGACCTAAAGCTAATGTCTCAAGGACTCTCCTCCAAGCTTCCACTTCGGCAGGGCTATTCAAGGCTTTACCTTGAGGAAAGGACTCACGTCAAGTTTCCTTTTAGCTCTAGAGCGTATCAGGAGGAGCTCCCACCCAGGTTTTGAAATCATCCTGTTGATATAGAGAAAACTCGTTCCTTTCCCAGAGCCCTGCCTGCAGTGACTAGAGAGCCGTCCTAAAACTGTTATTTAGGTAGCTTCAAGGCAGCATGAATGGAGCACTCAAAATGAAAAAGCAAGGCTTGTGCCTTTAGGCTCCCGTTTCCAGCGAACACGCAGCCTACCTCCTTGTGATTTCTACCAAGTAAGTATACACTCTTGCTAAACACTGGTCCCTTCCTTGAATAAAGTTTATTTGGCACGGAGTTCTGCGTGTAGCCAACCGCCTCCCGCAAGGAGCGCTCTTGCTAGGCTATCGGGCTTAGCTTCTTCTAAAACCCTGCAGTGTAAGAGGAAGGACTGTGCTTTGGTTACAGCAGGAACGCAAGCCGACTTTCTCCTGTAAGGATGGGGTCTTAAGGTATGACTTTGTAGAAGGAATGCGAAGCAGTTTTGGTTTCTCAGTGCCGCTCAGCCTAGGGCAATGAGGCAGATGTGTATGACATGTAGGACGTGAGAGAACACAGTTCCTGGAGCTGTTGGAGGGCTGAGGAAATCTAGCTCTCCCAGGGAAGAGTGCAGTGTGTTGCCCTACACTCAGCATACACAGAGTGACTGGGAAAGGTTTCTGGGCCTGGAAGTTTCTTAACAGCCTAGTGGAGCCTGCCTTTGCTCGGTGTTCGAGCAGGGAATAGGGTGCCCAGGAGAGGTCCTCCGTTTCCTGAAACGCTTACTAACGTTAAAGAAAGCAGACCTAAAGCTAATGCCTCAAGGACTCTGCTCCAAGCTTCCACTTCGGCAGGGCTATTCAAGGCTTTACCTTGAGGAAAGGACTCACGTCAAGTTTCCTTTTAGCTCTAGAGTGTATCAGGAGGAGCTCCCACCCAGGCTATGAAAGCACCCTGTTGATGTAGAGAACACTCGTTCCTTTCCCAGAGCCCTGCCTGCAGTGACTAGAGAGCCGTCCTAAACTGTGATTTAGGTAGCTTCAAGGCAGCATGAATGGAGCACTCAAAATGGGAAAGCAAGGCTTGTGCCATAAGGCCCCCGTTTCCAGCGAAAACGCAGCCTACCTCCTTGTGATTACTACCAAGTAAGTATACACTCTTGCTAAACACTGGTCCCTTCCTTGAATAAAGTTTATTTGGCACTGAGTTCTGCGTGTAGCCAACCGCCTCCCCCAAGGAGCGCTCTTGCTAGGATCTCGGGCTTAGTTTCTTCTAAAACCCTGCAGTGTAAGAGGAAGAACTGTGCTTTGGTTACAGCAGGAAGGCAAGCCGACACTCTCCTGTAAGGATGGGGTCTTAAGGTATGACTTTGTAGAAGGAATGCGAAGCAGTTTTGGTTTCTCAGTGCCGCTCAGCCTAGGGCAATGAGGCAGATGTGCATGACATGTAGGACGTGAGAGAACACAGTTCCTGGAGCTGTTGGAGTGCTGAGGAAATCTAGCTCTCCCAGGGAAGAGTGCAGTGTGTTGCCCTACACTCAGCATACACAGAGTGACTGGGAAAGTTTTCCGGGCCTGGAAGTTTCTTAGCAGCCTAGTGGAGCCTGCCGGTGCTCGGTGTTCGAGCAGGGAACAGGGTGCCCAGGAGAGGTCCTCCGTTTCCTGAAAAGCTTACTAACGTTAAAGAAAGCAGACCTAAAGCTAATGCCTCAAGGACTCTGCTCCAAGCTTCCACTTCGGCAGGGCTATTCAAGGCTTTACCTTGAGGAAAGGACTCACGTCAAGTTTCCTTTTAGCTCTAGAGCGTATCAGGAGGAGCTCCCACCCAGGTTTTGAAATCATCCTTTTGATGTAGAGAAGACTCGTTCCTTTCCCAGAGCCCTGCCTGCAGTGACTAGAGAGCCGTCCTAAAACTGTTATTTAGGTAGCTTCAAGGCAGCATGAATGGAGCACTCAAAATGAGAAAGCAAGGCTTGTGCCATTAGGCCCCCGTTGCCAGCGAACACGCAGCCTACCTCCTTGTGATTTCTACCAAGTAAGTATACACTCTTGCTAAACACTGGTCCCTTCCTTGAATAAAGTTTATTTGGCACGGAGTTCTGCGTGTAGCCAACCGCCTCCCGCAAGGAGCGCTCTTGCTAGGCTATCGGGCTTAGCTTCTTCTAAAACCCTGCAGTGTAAGAGGAAGGACTGTGCTTTGGTTACAGCAGGAACGCAAGCCGACATTCTCCTGTAAGGATGGGGTGTTAAGGTATGACTTTGTAGAAGGAATGCGAAGCAGTTTTGGTTTCTCAGTGCCGCTCAACCTAGGGCAATGAGGCAGATGTGCATGACATGTAGGACGTGAGAGAACACAGTTCCTGGAGCTGTTGGAGGGCTGAGGAAATCTAGCTCTCCCAGGGAAGAGTGCAGTGTGTTGCCCTACACTCAGCATACACAGAGCGACTGGGAATGTTTTCCGGACCTGGAAGTTTCTTAGCAGCCTAGTGGAGCCTGCCGGTGCTCGGTATTCGTGCAGGGAATAGGGTGCCCAGGCGAGGTCCTCCGTTTCCTGAAAAGCTTACTAACGTTAAAGAAAGCAGACCTAAAGCTAATGCCTCAAGGACTCTGCTCCAAGCTTCCACTTCGGCAGGGCTATTCAAGGCTTTACCTTGAGGAAAGGACTCACGTCAAGTTTCCTTTTAGCTCTAGAGTGTATCAGGAGGAGCTCCCACCCAGGCTATGAAAGCACCCTGTTGATGTAGAGAACACTCGTTCCTTTCCCAGAGCCCTGCCTGCAGTGACTAGAGACCCGTCCTAAACTTTGATTTAGGTAGCTTCAAGGCAGCATGAATGGAGCACTCAAAATGGGAAAACAAGGCTTGTGCCATAAGGCCCCCGGTTCCAGCGAACACGCAGCCTATCTCCTTGTGATTTCTACCAAGTATACACTCTAGCTACACACTGGTCCCTTCCTTGAATAAAGTTTATTTGGCACTGAGTTCTGCGTGTAGCCAACCGCCTCCCCCAAGGAGCGCTCTTGCTAGGCTCTCGGGCTTAGTTTCTTCTAAAACCCTGCAGTGTAAGAGGAAGAACTGTGCTTTGGTTACAGCAGGAACGCAAGCCGACACTCTCCTGTAAGGATGGGGTCTTAAGGTATGACTTTGTAGAAGGAATGCGAAGCAGTTTTGGTTTCTCAGTGCCGCTCAGCCTAGGGCAATGAGGCAGATGTGCATGACATGTAGGACGTGAGAGAACACAGTTCCTGGAGCTGTTGGAGTGCTGAGGAAATCTAGCTCTCCCAGGGAAGAGTGCAGTGTGTTGCCCTACACTCAGCATACACAGAGTGACTGGGAAAGTTTTCCGGGCCTGGAAGTTTCTTAGCAGCCTAGTGGAGCCTGCCGGTGCTCGGTGTTCGAGCAGGGAACAGGGTGCCCAGGAGAGGTCCTCCGTTTCCTGAAAAGCTTACTAACGTTAAAGAAAGCAGACCTAAAGCTAATGCCTCAAGGACTCTGCTCCAAGCTTCCACTTCGGCAGGGCTATTCAAGGCTTTACCTTGAGGAAAGGACTCACGTCAAGTTTCCTTTTAGCTCTAGAGCGTATCAGGAGGAGCTCCCACCCAGGTTTTGAAATCATCCTTTTGATGTAGAGAAGACTCGT
Source organism: Balaenoptera ricei (assembly GCF_028023285.1). Classification (NCBI taxonomy): domain Eukaryota; kingdom Metazoa; phylum Chordata; class Mammalia; order Artiodactyla; family Balaenopteridae; genus Balaenoptera; species Balaenoptera ricei. The sequence goes on along the minus strand of NC_082655.1, from coordinate 47,496,427 downwards.
TCCTTTCCCAGAGCCCTGCCTGCAGTGACTAGAGAGCCGTCCTAAAACTGTTATTTAGGTAGCTTCAAGGCAGCATGAATGGAGCACTCAAAATGAGAAAGCAAGGCTTGTGCCATTAGGCCCCCGTTGCCAGCGAACACGCAGCCTACCTCCTTGTGATTTCTACCAAGTAAGTATACACTCTTGCTAAACACTGGTCCCTTCCTTGAATAAAGTTTATTTGGCACGGAGTTCTGCGTGTAGCCAACCGCCTCCCGCAAGGAGCGCTCTTGCTAGGCTATCGGGCTTAGCTTCTTCTAAAACCCTGCAGTGTAAGAGGAAGGACTGTGCTTTGGTTACAGCAGGAACGCAAGCCGACATTCTCCTGTAAGGATGGGGTGTTAAGGTATGACTTTGTAGAAGGAATGCGAAGCAGTTTTGGTTTCTCAGTGCCGCTCAACCTAGGGCAATGAGGCAGATGTGCATGACATGTAGGACGTGAGAGAACACAGTTCCTGGAGCTGTTGGAGGGCTGAGGAAATCTAGCTCTCCCAGGGAAGAGTGCAGTGTGTTGCCCTACACTCAGCATACACAGAGCGACTGGGAATGTTTTCCGGACCTGGAAGTTTCTTAGCAGCCTAGTGGAGCCTGCCGGTGCTCGGTATTCGTGCAGGGAATAGGGTGCCCAGGCGAGGTCCTCCGTTTCCTGAAAAGCTTACTAACGTTAAAGAAAGCAGACCTAAAGCTAATGCCTCAAGGACTCTACTCCAAGCTTCCACTTCGGCAGGGCTATTCAAGGCTTTACCTTGAGGAAAGGACTCACGTCAAGTTTCCTTTTAGCTCTAGAGTGTATCAGGAGGAGCTCCCACCCAGGCTATGAAAGCACCCTGTTGATGTAGAGAACACTCGTTCCTTTCCCAGAGCCCTGCCTGCAGTGACTAGAGACCCGTCCTAAACTTTGATTTAGGTAGCTTCAAGGCAGCATGAATGGAGCACTCAAAATGGGAAAACAAGGCTTGTGCCATAAGGCCCCCGGTTCCAGCGAACACGCAGCCTATCTCCTTGTGATTTCTACCAAGTATACACTCTAGCTACACACTGGTCCCTTCCTTGAATAAAGTTTATTTGGCACTGAGTTCTGCGTGTAGCCAACCGCCTCCCCCAAGGAGCGCTCTTGCTAGGCTCTCGGGCTTAGTTTCTTCTAAAACCCTGCAGTGTAAGAGGAAGAACTGTGCTTTGGTTACAGCAGGAACGCAAGCCGACTTTCTCCTGTAAGGATGGGGTCGTAAAGTATGACTTTGTGGAAGGAATGCGAAGCAGTTTTGGTTTCTCAGTGCCGCTCAGCCTAGGGCAATGAGGCAGATGTGCATGACATGTAGGACGTAAGAGAACACAGTTCCTGGAGCTGTTGGAGTGCTGAGGAAATCTAGCTCTCCCAGGGAAGAGTGCAGTGTGTTGCCCTACACTCAGCATACACAGAGTGACTGGGAAAGTTTTCCGGGCCTGGAAGTTTCTTAGCAGCCTAGTGGAGCCTGCCGGTGCTCGGTGTTCGAGCAGGGAACAGGGTGCCCAGGAGAGGTCCTCCGTTTCCTGAAAAGCTTACTAACGTTAAAGAAAGCAGACCTAAAGCTAATGCCTCAAGGACTCTGCTCCAAGCTTCCACTTCGGCAGGGCTATTCAAGGCTTTACCTTGAGGAAAGGACTCACGTCAAGTTTCCTTTTAGCTCTAGAGCGTATCAGGAGGAGCTCCCACCCAGGTTTTGAAATCATCCTTTTGATGTAGAGAAGACTCGTTCCTTTCCCAGAGCCCTGCCTGCAGTGACTAGAGAGCCGTCCTAAAACTGTTATTTAGGTAGCTTCAAGGCAGCATGAATGGAGCACTCAAAATGAGAAAGCAAGGCTTGTGCCATTAGGCCCCCGTTTCCAGCGAACACGCAGCCTACCTCCTTGTGATTTCTACCAAGTAAGTATACACTCTTGCTAAACACTGGTCCCTTCCTTGAATAAAGTTTATTTGGCACGGAGTTCTGCGTGTAGCCAACCGCCTCCCGCAAGGAGCGCTCTTGCTAGGCTATCGGGCTTAGCTTCTTCTAAAACCCTGCAGTGTAAGAGGAAGGACTGTGCTTTGGTTACAGCAGGAACGCAAGCCGACATTCTCCTGTAAGGATGGGGTGTTAAGGTATGACGTTGTAGAAGGAATGCGAAGCAGTTTTGGTTTCTCAGTGCCGCTCAACCTAGGGCAATGAGGCAGATGTGCATGACATGTAGGACGTGAGAGAACACAGTTCCTGGAGCTGTTGGAGGGCTGAGGAAATCTAGCTCTCCCAGGGAAGAGTGCAGTGTGTTGCCCTACACTCAGCATACACAGAGCGACTGGGAATGTTTTCCGGACCTGGAAGTTTCTTAGCAGCCTAGTGGAGCCTGCCGGTGCTCGGTATTCGTGCAGGGAATAGGGTGCCCAGGCGAGGTCCTCCGTTTCCTGAAAAGCTTACTAACGTTAAAGAAAGCAGACCTAAAGCTAATGCCTCAAGGACTCTGCTCCAAGCTTCCACTTCGGCAGGGCTATTCAAGGCTTTACCTTGAGGAAAGGACTCACGTCAAGTTTCCTTTTAGCTCTAGAGTGTATCAGGAGGAGCTCCCACCCAGGCTATGAAAGCACCCTGTTGATGTAGAGAACACTCGTTCCTTTCCCAGAGCCCTGCCTGCAGTGACTAGAGACCCGTCCTAAACTTTGATTTAGGTAGCTTCAAGGCAGCATGAATGGAGCACTCAAAATGGGAAAACAAGGCTTGTGCCATAAGGCCCCCGGTTCCAGCGAACACGCAGCCTATCTCCTTGTGATTTCTACAAAGTATACACTCTAGCTACACACTGGTCCCTTCCTTGAATAAAGTTTATTTGGCACTGAGTTCTGCGTGTAGCCAACCGCCTCCCCCAAGGAGCGCTCTTGCTAGGCTCTCGGGCTTAGTTTCTTCTAAAACCCTGCAGTGTAAGAGGAAGAACTGTGCTTTGGTTACAGCAGGAACGCAAGCCGACTTTCTCCTGTAAGGATGGGGTCGTAAAGTATGACTTTGTGGAAGGAATGCGAAGCAGTTTTGGTTTCTCAGTGCCGCTCAGCCTAGGGCAATGAGGCAGATGTGCATGACATGTAGGACGTAAGAGAACACAGTTCCTGGAGCTGTTGGAGTGCTGAGGAAATCTAGCTCTCCCAGGGAAGAGTGCAGTGTGTTGCCCTACACTCAACATACACTGAGTGACTGGGAAAGTTTTCCGGGCCTGGAAGTTTCTTAGCAGCCTAGTGGAGCCTGCCGGTGCTCGGTGTTCGTGCAGGGAATAGGGTGGCCAGGCGAGGTCCTCCGTTTCCAGAAATGCTTACTAACGTTAAAGAAAGCAGACCTAAAGCTAATGCCTCAAGGACTCTGCTCCAAGCTTCCACTTCGGCAGGGCTATTCAAGGCTTTACCTTGAGGAAAGGACTCACGTCAAGTTTCCTTTTAGCTCTAGAGCGTATCAGGAGGAGCTCCCACCCAGGTTTTGAAATCATCCTGTTGATGTAGAGAAGACTCGTTCCTTTCCCAGAGCCCTACCTGCAGTGACTAGAGAGCCGTCCTAAAACTGTTATTTAGGTAGCTTCAAGGCAGCATGAATGGAGCACTCAAAATGAGAAAGCAAGGCTTGTGCCATTAGGCCCCCGTTTCCAGCGAACACGCAGCCTACCTCCTTGTGATTTCTACCAAGTAAGTATACACTCTTGCTAAACACTGGTCCCTTCCTTGAATAAAGTTTATTTGGCACGGAGTTCTGCGTGTAGCCAACCGCCTCCCGCAAGGAGCGCTCTTGCTAGGCTATCGGGCTTAGCTTCTTCTAAAACCCTGCAGTGTAAGAGGAAGGACTGTGCTTTGGTTACAGCAGGAACGTAAGCCGACTTTCTCCTGTAAGGATGGGGTCTTAAGGTATGACTTTGTAGAAGGAATGCGAAGCAGTTTTGGTTTCTCAGTGCCGCTCAGCCTAGGGCAATGAGGCAGATGTGTATGACATGTAGGACGTGAGAGAACACAGTTCCTGGAGCTGTTGGAGTGCTGAGGAAATCTAGCTCTCCCAGGTAAGAGTGCAGTGTGTTGCCCTACACTCAGCATACACAGAGTGACTGGGAAAGTTTTCCGGGCCTGGAAGTTTCTTAGCAGCCTAGTGGAGCCTGCCGGTGCTCGGTATTCGTGCAGGGAATAGGGTGCCTAGGCGAGGTCCTCCGTTTCCTGAAAAGCTTACTAACGTTAAAGAAAGCAGACCTAAAGCTAATGCCTCAAGGACTCTGCTCCAAGCTTCCACTTCGGCAGGGCTATTCAAGGCTTTACCTTGAGGAAAGGACTCACGTCAAGTTTCCTTTTAGCTCTAGAGTGTATCAGGAGGAGCTCCCACCCAGGCTATGAAAGCACCCTGTTGATGTAGAGAACACTCGTTCCTTTCCCAGAGCCCTGCCTGCAGTGACTAGAGACCCGTCCTAAACTGTGATTTAGGTAGCTTCAAGGCAGCATGAATGGAGCACTCAAAATGGGAAAGCAAGGCTTGTGCCATAAGGCCCCCGTTTCCAGCGAAAACGCAGCCTACCTCCTTGTGATTACTACCAAGTAAGTATACACTCTTGCTACACACTGGTCCCTTCCTTGAATAAAGTTTATTTGGCACTGAGTTCTGCGTGTAGCCAACCGCCTCCCCCAAGGAGCGCTCTTGCTAGGCTCTCGGGCTTAGTTTCTTCTAAAACCCTGCAGTGTAAGAGGAAGAACTGTGCTTTGGTTACAGCAGGAAGGCAAGCCGACACTCTCCTGTAAGGATGGGGTCTTAAGGTATGACTTTGTAGAAGGAATGCGAAGCAGTTTTGGTTTCTCAGTGCCGCTCAGCCTAGGGCAATGAGGCAGATGTGCATGACATGTAGGACGTGAGAGAACACAGTTCCTGGAGCTGTTGGAGTGCTGAGGAAATCTAGCTCTCCCAGGGAAGAGTGCAGTGTGTTGCCCTACACTCAGCATACACAGAGTGACTGGGAATGTTTTCCGGGCCTGGAAGTTTCTTAGCAGCCTAGTGGAGCCTGCCGGTGCTCGGTGTTCGAGCAGGGAACAGGGTGCCCAGGAGAGGTCCTTTGTTTCCTGAAAAGCTTACTAACGTTAAAGAAAGCAGACCTAAAGCTAATGCCTCAAGGACTCTGCTCCAAGCTTCCACTTCGGCAGGGCTATTCAAGGCTTTACCTTGAGGAAAGGACTCACGTCAAGTTTCCTTTTAGGTCTAGAGCGTATCAGGAGGAGCTCCCACCCAGGTTTTGAAATCATCCTTTTGATGTAGAGAAGACTCGTTCCTTTCCCAGAGCCCTGCCTGCAGTGACTATAGAGCCGTCCTAAAACTGTTATTTAGGTAGCTTCAAGGCAGCATGAATGGAGCACTCAAAATGAGAAAGCAAGGCTTGTGCCATTAGGCCCCCGTTGCCAGCGAACACGCAGCCTACCTCCTTGTGATTTCTACCAAGTAAGTATACACTCTTGCTAAACACTGGTCCCTTCCTTGAATAAAGTTTATTTGGCACGGAGTTCTGCGTGTAGCCAACCGCCTCCCACAAGGAGCGCTCTTGCTAGGCTATCGGGCTTAGCTTCTTCTAAAACCCTGCAGTGTAAGAGGAAGGACTGTGCTTTGGTTACAGCAGGAACGCAAGCCGACATTCTCCTGTAAGGATGGGGTCTTAAGGTATGACTTTGTAGAAGGAATGCGAAGCAGTTTTGGTTTCTCAGTGCCGCTCAACCTAGGGCAATGAGGCAGATGTGCATGACATGTAGGACGTGAGAGAACACAGTTCCTGGAGCTGTTGGAGGGCTGAGGAAATCTAGCTCTCCCAGGGAAGAGTGCAGTGTGTTGCCCTACACTCAGCATACACAGAGCGACTGGGAATGTTTTCCGGGCCTGGAAGTTTCTTAGCAGCCTAGTGGAGCCTGCCGGTGCTCGGTATTCGTGCAGGGAATAGGGTGCCCAGGCGAGGTCCTCCGTTTCCTGAAAAGCTTACTAACGTTAAAGAAAGCAGACCTAAAGCTAATGCCTCAAGGACTCTGCTCCAAGCTTCCACTTCGGCAGGGCTATTCAAGGCTTTACCTTGAGGAAAGGACTCACGTCAAGTTTCCTTTTAGCTCTAGAGTGTATCAGGAGGAGCTCCCACCCAGGCTATGAAAGCACCCTGTTGATGTAGAGAACACTCGTTCCTTTCCCAGAGCCCTGCCTGCAGTGACTAGAGACCCGTCCTAAACTTTGATTTAGGTAGCTTCAAGGCAGCATGAATGGAGCACTCAAAATGGGAAAACAAGGCTTGTGCCATAAGGCCCCCGGTTCCAGCGAACACGCAGCCTACCTCCTTGTGATTTCTCCCAAGTATACACTCTAGCTACACACTGGTCCCTTCCTTGAATAAAGTTTATTTGGCACTGAGTTCTGCGTGTAGCCAACCGCCTCCCCCAAGGAACGCTCTAGCTAGGCTCTCGGGCTTAGTTTCTTCTAAAACCCTGCAGTGTAAGAGGAAGAACTGTGCTTTGGTTACAGCAGGAACGCAAGCCGACTTTCTCCTGTAAGGATGGGGTCGTAAAGTATGACTTTGTGGAAGGAATGCGAAGCAGTTTTGGTTTCTCAGTGCCGCTCAGCCTAGGGCAATGAGGCAGATGTGCATGACATGTAGGACGTAAGAGAACACAGTTCCTGGAGCTGTTGGAGTGCTGAGGAAATCTAGCTCTCCCAGGGAAGAGTGCAGTGTGTTGCCCTACACTCAACATACACTGAGTGACTGGGAAAGTTTTCCGGGCCTGGAAGTTTCTTAGCAGCCTAGTGGAGCCTGCCGGTGCTCGGTGTTCGTGCAGGGAATAGGGTGGCCAGGCGAGGTCCTCCGTTTCCAGAAATGCTTACTAACGTTAAAGAAAGCAGACCTAAAGCTAATGCCTCAAGGACTCTGCTCCAAGCTTCCACTTCGGCAGGGCTATTCAAGGCTTTACCTTGAGGAAAGGACTCACGTCAAGTTTCCTTTTAGCTCTAGAGCGTATCAGGAGGAGCTCCCACCCAGGTTTTGAAATCATCCTGTTGATGTAGAGAAGACTCGTTCCTTTCCCAGAGCCCTGCCTGCAATGACTAGAGAGCCGTCCTAAAACTGTTATTTAGGTAGCTTCAAGGCAGCATGAATGGAGCACTCAAAATGAGAAAGCAAGGCTTGTGCCATTAGGCCCCCGTTGCCAGCGAACACGCAGCCTACCTCCTTGTGATTTCTACCAAGTAAGTATACACTCTTGCTAAACACTGGTCCCTTCCTTGAATAAAGTTTATTTGGCACGGAGTTCTGCGTGTAGCCAACCGCCTCCCCCAAGGAGCGCTCTTGCTAGGCTATCGGGCTTAGCTTCTTCTAAAACCCTGCAGTGTAAGAGGAAGGACTGTGCTTTGGTTACAGCAGGAACGCAAGCCGACTTTCTCCTGTAAGGTTGGGGTCTTAAGGTATGACTTTGTAGAAGGAATGCGAAGCAGTTTTGGTTTCTCAGTGCCGCTCAGCCTAGGGCAATGAGGCAGATGTGCATGACATGTAGGACGTGAGAGAACACAGTTCCTGGAGCTGTTGGAGTGCTGAGGAAATCTAGCTCTCCCAGGGAAGAGTGCAGTGTGTTGCCCTACACTCAGCATACACAGAGTGACTGGGAAAGTTTTCCGGGCCTGGAAGTTTCTTAGCAGCCTAGTGGAGCCTGCCGGTGCTCGGTGTTCGAGCAGGGAACAGGGTGCCCAGGAGAGGTCCTCCGTTTCCTGAAAAGCTTACTAACGTTAAAGAAAGCAGACCTAAAGCTAATGCCTCAAGGACTCTGCTCCAAGCTTCCACTTCGGCAGGGCTATTCAAGGCTTTACCTTGAGGAAAGGACTCACGTCAAGTTTCCTTTTAGCTCTAGAGTGTATCAGGAGGAGCTCCCACCCAGGCTATGAAAGCACCCTGTTGATGTAGAGAACACTCGTTCCTTTCCCAGAGCCCTGCCTGCAGTGACTAGAGAGCCGTCCTAAACTGTGATTTAGGTAGCTTCAAGGCAGCATGAATGGAGCACTCAAAATGGGAAAGCAAGTCTTGTGCCATAAGGCCCCCGTTTCCAGCGAAAACGCAGCCTACCTCCTTGTGATTATTACCAAGTAAGTATACACTCTTGCTACACACTGGTCCCTTCCTTGAATAAAGTTTATTTGGCACTGAGTTCTGCGTGTAGCCAACCGCCTCCCCCAAGGAGCGCTCTTGCTAGGCTCTCGGGCTTAGTTTCTTCTAAAACCCTGCAGTGTAAGAGGAAGAACTGTGCTTTGGTTACAGCAGGAAGGCAAGCCGACACTCTCCTGTAAGGATGGGGACTTAAGGTATGACTTTGTAGAAGGAATGCGAAGCAGTTTTGGTTTCTCAGTGCCGCTCAGCCTAGGGCAATGAGGCAGATTTGCATGACATGTAGGACGTGAGAGAACACAGTTCCTGGAGCTGTTGGAGTGCTAAGGAAATCTAGCTCTCCCAGGGAAGAGTGCAGTGTGTTGCCCTACACTCAGCATACACAGAGTGACTGGGAAAGTTTTCCGGGCCTGGAAGTTTCTTAGCAGCCTAGTGGAGCCTGCCGGTGCTCGGTATTCGTGCAGGGAATAGGGTGCCCAGGCGAGGTCCTCCGTTTCCTGAAAAGCTTACTAACGTTAAAGAAAGCAGACCTAAAGCTAATGCCTCAAGGACTCTGCTCCAAGCTTCCACTTCGGCAGGGCTATTCAAGGCTTTACCTTGAGGAAAGGACTCACGTCAAGTTTCCTTTTAGCTCTAGAGTGTATCAGGAGGAGCTCCCACCCAGGCTATGAAAGCACCCTGTTGATGTAGAGAACACTCGTTCCTTTCCCAGAGCCCTGCCTGCAGTGACTAGAGACCCGTCCTAAACTGTGATTTAGGTAGCTTCAAGGCAGCATGAATGGAGCACTCAAAATGGGAAAGCAAGGCTTGTGCCATAAGGCCCCCGTTTCCAGCGAAAACGCAGCCTACCTCCTTGTGATTACTACCAAGTAAGTATACACTCTTGCTACACACTGGTCCCTTCCTTGAATAAAGTTTATTTGGCACTGAGTTCTGCGTGTAGCCAACCGCCTCCCCCAAGGAGCGCTCTTGCTAGGCTCTCGGGCTTAGTTTCTTCTAAAACCCTGCAGTGTAAGAGGAAGAACTGTGCTTTGGTTACAGCAGGAAGGCAAGCCGACACTCTCCTGTAAGGATGGGGTCTTAAGGTATGACTTTGTAGAAGGAATGCGAAGCAGTTTTGGTTTCTCAGTGCCGCTCAGCCTAGGGCAATGAGGCAGATGTGCATGACATGTAGGACGTGAGAGAACACAGTTCCTGGAGCTGTTGGAGTGCTGAGGAAATCTAGCTCTCCCAGGGAAGAGTGCAGTGTGTTGCCCTACACTCAGCATACACAGAGTGACTGGGAATGTTTTCCGGGCCTGGAAGTTTCTTAGCAGCCTAGTGGAGCCTGCCGGTGCTCGGTGTTCGAGCAGGGAACAGGGTGCCCAGGAGAGGTCCTTTGTTTCCTGAAAAGCTTACTAACGTTAAAGAAAGCAGACCTAAAGCTAATGCCTCAAGGACTCTGCTCCAAGCTTCCACTTCGGCAGGGCTATTCAAGGCTTTACCTTGAGGAAAGGACTCACGTCAAGTTTCCTTTTAGGTCTAGAGCGTATCAGGAGGAGCTCCCACCCAGGTTTTGAAATCATCCTTTTGATGTAGAGAAGACTCGTTCCTTTCCCAGAGCCCTGCCTGCAGTGACTATAGAGCCGTCCTAAAACTGTTATTTAGGTAGCTTCAAGGCAGCATGAATGGAGCACTCAAAATGAGAAAGCAAGGCTTGTGCCATTAGGCCCCCGTTGCCAGCGAACACGCAGCCTACCTCCTTGTGATTTCTACCAAGTAAGTATACACTCTTGCTAAACACTGGTCCCTTCCTTGAATAAAGTTTATTTGGCACGGAGTTCTGCGTGTAGCCAACCGCCTCCCGCAAGGAGCGCTCTTGCTAGGCTATCGGGCTTAGCTTCTTCTAAAACCCTGCAGTGTAAGAGGAAGGACTGTGCTTTGGTTACAGCAGGAACGCAAGCCGACATTCTCCTGTAAGGATGGGGTCTTAAGGTATGACTTTGTAGAAGGAATGCGAAGCAGTTTTGGTTTCTCAGTGCCGCTCAACCTAGGGCAATGAGGCAGATGTGCATGACATGTAGGACGTGAGAGAACACAGTTCCTGGAGCTGTTGGAGGGCTGAGGAAATCTAGCTCTCCCAGGGAAGAGTGCAGTGTGTTGCCCTACACTCAGCATACACAGAGCGACTGGGAATGTTTTCCGGGCCTGGAAGTTTCTTAGCAGCCTAGTGGAGCCTGCCGGTGCTCGGTATTCGTGCAGGGAATAGGGTGCCCAGGCGAGGTCCTCCGTTTCCTGAAAAGCTTACTAACGTTAAAGAAAGCAGACCTAAAGCTAATGCCTCAAGGACTCTGCTCCAAGCTTCCACTTCGGCAGGGCTATTCAAGGCTTTACCTTGAGGAAAGGACTCACGTCAAGTTTCCTTTTAGCTCTAGAGTGTATCAGGAGGAGCTCCCACCCAGGCTATGAAAGCACCCTGTTGATGTAGAGAACACTCGTTCCTTTCCCAGAGCCCTGCCTGCAGTGACTAGAGACCCGTCCTAAACTTTGATTTAGGTAGCTTCAAGGCAGCATGAATGGAGCACTCAAAATGGGAAAACAAGGCTTGTGCCATAAGGCCCCCGGTTCCAGCGAACACGCAGCCTACCTCCTTGTGATTTCTCCCAAGTATACACTCTAGCTACACACTGGTCCCTTCCTTGAATAAAGTTTATTTGGCACTGAGTTCTGCGTGTAGCCAACCGCCTCCCCCAAGGAACGCTCTAGCTAGGCTCTCGGGCTTAGTTTCTTCTAAAACCCTGCAGTGTAAGAGGAAGAACTGTGCTTTGGTTACAGCAGGAACGCAAGCCGACTTTCTCCTGTAAGGATGGGGTCGTAAAGTATGACTTTGTGGAAGGAATGCGAAGCAGTTTTGGTTTCTCAGTGCCGCTCAGCCTAGGGCAATGAGGCAGATGTGCATGACATGTAGGACGTAAGAGAACACAGTTCCTGGAGCTGTTGGAGTGCTGAGGAAATCTAGCTCTCCCAGGGAAGAGTGCAGTGTGTTGCCCTACACTCAACATACACTGAGTGACTGGGAAAGTTTTCCGGGCCTGGAAGTTTCTTAGCAGCCTAGTGGAGCCTGCCGGTGCTCGGTGTTCGTGCAGGGAATAGGGTGGCCAGGCGAGGTCCTCCGTTTCCAGAAATGCTTACTAACCTTAAAGAAAGCAGACCTAAAGCTAATGCCTCAAGGACTCTGCTCCAAGCTTCCACTTCGGCAGGGCTATTCAAGGCTTTACCTTGAGGAAAGGACTCACGTCAAGTTTCCTTTTAGCTCTAGAGCGTATCAGGAGGAGCTCCCACCCAGGTTTTGAAATCATCCTGTTGATGTAGAGAAGACTCGTTCCTTTCCCAGAGCCCTGCCTGCAGTGACTAGAGAGCCGTCCTAAAACTGTTATTTAGGTAGCTTCAAGGCAGCATGAATGGAGCACTCAAAATGAGAAAGCAAGGCTTGTGCCATTAGGCCCCCGTTGCCAGCGAACACGCAGCCTACCTCCTTGTGATTTCTACCAAGTAAGTATACACTCTTGCTAAACACTGGTCCCTTCCTTGAATAAAGTTTATTTGGCACGGAGTTCTGCGTGTAGCCAACCGCCTCCCCCAAGGAGCGCTCTTGCTAGGCTATCGGGCTTAGCTTCTTCTAAAACCCTGCAGTGTAAGAGGAAGGACTGTGCTTTGGTTACAGCAGGAACGCAAGCCGACTTTCTCCTGTAAGGTTGGGGTCTTAAGGTATGACTTTGTAGAAGGAATGCGAAGCAGTTTTGGTTTCTCAGTGCCGCTCAGCCTAGGGCAATGAGGCAGATGTGTATGACATGTAGGACGTGAGAGAACACAGTTCCTGGAGCTGTTGGAGTGCTGAGGAAATCTAGCTCTCCCAGGGAAGAGTGCAGTGTGTTGCCCTACACTCAGCATACACAGAGTGACTGGGAAAGTTTTCCGGGCCTGGAAGTTTCTTAGCAGCCTAGTGGAGCCTGCCGGTGCTCGGTATTCGTGCAGGGAATAGGGTGCCCAGGCGAGGTCCTCCGTTTCCTGAAAAGCTTACTAACGTTAAAGAAAGCAGACCTAAAGCTAATGCCTCAAGGACTCTGCTCCAAGCTTCCACTTCGTCAGGGCTATTCAAGGCTTTACCTTGAGGAAAGGACTCACGTCAAGTTTCCTTTTAGCTCTAGAGCGTATCAGGAGGAGCTCCCACCCAGGTTTTGAAATCATCCTGTTGATGTAGAGAAGACTCGTTCCTTTCCCAGAGCCCTGCCTGCAGTGACTAGAGAGCCGTCCTAAAACTGTTATTTAGGTAGCTTCAAGGCAGCATGAATGGAGCACTCAAAATGAGAAAGCAAGGCTTGTGCCATTAGGCCCCCGTTTCCAGCGAACACGCAGCCTACCTCCTTGTGATTTCTACCAAGTAAGTATACACTCTTGCTACACACTGGTCCCTTCCTTGAATAAAGTTTATTTGGCACTGAGTTCTGCGTGTAGCCAACAGCCTCCCCCAAGGAGCGCTCTTGCTAGGCTCTCGGGCTTAGTTTCTTCTAAAACCCTGCAGTGTAAGAGGAAGAACTGTGCTTTGGTTACAGCAGGAAGGCATGCCGACACTCTCCTGTAAGGATGGGGACTTAAGGTATGACTTTGTAGAAGGAATGCGAAGCAGTTTTGGTTTCTCAGTGCCGCTCAGCCTAGGGCAATGAGGCAGATTTGCATGACATGTAGGACGTGAGAGAACACAGTTCCTGGAGCTGTTGGAGTGCTGAGGAAATCTAGCTCTCCCAGGGAAGAGTGCAGTGTGTTGCCCTACACTCAGCATACACTGAGTGACTGGGAAAGTTTTCCGGGCCTGGAAGTTTCTTAGCAGCCTAGTGGAGCATGCCGGTGCTCGGTGTTCGAGCAGGGAATAGGGTGCCCAGGAGAGGTCCTCCGTTTCCTGAAACGCTTACTAACGTTAAAGAAAGCAGACCTAAAGCTAATGCCTCAAGGACTCTGCTCCAAGCTTCCACTTCGGCAGGGCTATTCAAGGCTTTACCTTGAGGAAAGGACTCACGTCAAGTTTCCTTTTAGCTCTAGAGTGTATCAGGAGGAGCTCCCACCCAGGCTATGAAAGCACCCTGTTGATGTAGAGAACACTCGTTCCTTTCCCAGAGCCCTGCCTGCAGTGACTAGAGACCCGTCCTAAACTGTGATTTAGGTAGCTTCAAGGCAGCATGAATGGAGCACTCAAAATGGGAAAGCAAGGCTTGTGCCATAAGGCCCCCGTTTCCAGCGAAAACGCAGCCTACCTCCTTGTGATTTCTACCAAGTAAGTATACACTCTTGCTACACACTGGTCCCTTCCTTGAATAAAGTTTATTTGGCACTAAGTTCTGCGTGTAGCCAACCGCCTCCCCCAAGGAGCGCTCTTGCTAGGCTCTCGGGCTTAGTTTCTTCTAAAACCCTGCAGTGTAAGAGGAAGAACTGTGCTTTGGTTACAGCAGGAAGGCAAGCCGACACTCTCCTGTAAGGATGGGGTCTTAAGGTATGACTTTGTAGAAGGAATGCGAAGCAGTTTTGGTTTCTCAGTGCCGCTCAGCCTAGGGCAATGAGGCAGATTTGCATGACATGTAGGACGTAAGAGAACACAGTTCCTGGAGCTGTTGGAGTGCTGAGGAAATCTAGCTCTCCCAGGGAAGAGGGCAGTGTGTTGCCCTACACTCAACATACATTGAGTGACTGGGAAAGTTTTCCGGGCCTGGAAGTTTCTTAGCAGCCTAGTGGAGCCTGCCGGTGCTCGGTGTTCGTGCAGGGAATAGGGTGGCCAGGCGAGGTCCTCCGTTTCCAGAAATGCTTACTAACGTTAAAGAAAGCAGACCTAAAGCTAATGTCTCAAGGACTCTCCTCCAAGCTTCCACTTCGGCAGGGCTATTCAAGGCTTTACCTTGAGGAAAGGACTCACGTCAAGTTTCCTTTTAGCTCTAGAGCGTATCAGGAGGAGCTCCCACCCAGGTTTTGAAATCATCCTGTTGATATAGAGAAAACTCGTTCCTTTCCCAGAGCCCTGCCTGCAGTGACTAGAGAGCCGTCCTAAAACTGTTATTTAGGTAGCTTCAAGGCAGCATGAATGGAGCACTCAAAATGAGAAAGCAAGGCTTGTGCCTTTAGGCTCCCGTTTCCAGCGAACACGCAGCCTACCTCCTTGTGATTTCTACCAAGTAAGTATACACTCTTGCTAAACACTGGTCCCTTCCTTGAATAAAGTTTATTTGGCACGGAGTTCTGCGTGTAGCCAACCGCCTCCCGCAAGGAGCGCTCTTGCTAGGCTATCGGGCTTAGCTTCTTCTAAAACCCTGCAGTGTAAGAGGAAGGACTGTGCTTTGGTTACAGCAGGAACGCAAGCCGACTTTCTCCTGTAAGGATGGGGTCTTAAGGTATGACTTTGTAGAAGGAATGCGAAGCAGTTTTGGTTTCTCAGTGCCGCTCAGCCTAGGGCAATGAGGCAGATGTGTATGACATGTAGGACGTGAGAGAACACAGTTCCTGGAGCTGTTGGAGTGCTGAGGAAATCTAGCTCTCCCAGGGAAGAGTGCAGTGTGTTGCCCTACACTCAGCATACACAGAGTGACTGGGAAAGGTTTCTGGGCCTGGAAGTTTCTTAACAGCCTAGTGGAGCCTGCCGGTGCTCGGTATTCGTGCAGGGAATAGGGTGCCCAGGCGAGGTCCTCCGTTTCCTGAAACGCTTACTAACGTTAAAGAAAGCAGACCTAAAGCTAATGCCTCAAGGACTCTGCTCCAAGCTTCCACTTCGGCAGGGCTATTCAAGGCTTTACCTTGAGGAAAGGACTCACGTCAAGTTTCCTTTTAGCTCTAGAGTGTATCAGGAGGAGCTCCCACCCAGGCTATGAAAGCACCCTGTTGATGTAGAGAACACTCGTTCCTTTCCCAGAGCCCTGCCTGCAGTGACTAGAGAGCCGTCCTAAACTGTGATTTAGGTAGCTTCAAGGCAGCATGAATGGAGCACTCAAAATGGGAAAGCAAGGCTTGTGCCATAAGGCCCCCGTTTCCAGCGAAAACGCAGCCTACCTCCTTGTGATTACTACCAAGTAAGTATACACTCTTGCTAAACACTGGTCCCTTCCTTGAATAAAGTTTATTTGGCACTGAGTTCTGCGTGTAGCCAACCGCCTCCCCCAAGGAGCGCTCTTGCTAGGCTCTCGGGCTTAGTTTCTTCTAAAACCCTGCAGTGTAAGAGGAAGAACTGTGCTTTGGTTACAGCAGGAAGGCAAGCCGACACTCTCCTGTAAGGATGGGGTCTTAAGGTATGACTTTGTAGAAGGAATGCGAAGCAGTTTTGGTTTCTCAGTGCCGCTCAGCCTAGGGCAATGAGGCAGATGTGCATGACATGTAGGACGTGAGAGAACACAGTTCCTGGAGCTGTTGGAGTGCTGAGGAAATCTAGCTCTCCCAGGGAAGAGTGCAGTGTGTTGCCCTACACTCAGCATACACAGAGTGACTGGGAAAGTTTTCCGGGCCTGGAAGTTTCTTAGCAGCCTAGTGGAGCCTGCCGGTGCTCGGTGTTCGAGCAGGGAACGGGGTGCCCAGGAGAGGTCCTCCGTTTCCTGAAAAGCTTACTAAAGTTAAAGAAAGCAGACCTAAAGCTAATGCCTCAAGGACTCTGCTCCAAGCTTCCACTTCGGCAGGGCTATTCAAGGCTTTACCTTGAGGAAAGGACTCACGTCAAGTTTCCTTTTAGCTCTAGAGTGTATCAGGAGGAGCTCCCACCCAGGCTATGAAAGCACCCTGTTGATGTAGAGAACACTCGTTCCTTTCCCAGAGCCCTGCCTGCAGTGACTAGAGACCCGTCCTAAACTGTGATTTAGGTAGCTTCAAGGCAGCATGAATGGAGCACTCAAAATGGGAAAGCAAGGCTTGTGCCATAAGGCCCCCGTTTCCAGCGAAAACGCAGCCTACCTCCTTGTGATTTCTACCAAGTAAGTATACACTCTTGCTACACACTGGTCCCTTCCTTGAATAAAGTTTATTTGGCACTGAGTTCTGCGTGTAGCCAACCGCCTCCCCCAAGGAGCGCTCTTGCTAGGCTCTCGGGCTTAGTTTCTTCTAAAACCCTGCAGTGTAAGAGGAAGAACTGTGCTTTGGTTACAGCAGGAAGGCAAGCCGACACTCTCCTGTAAGGATGGGGACTTAAGGTATGACTTTGTAGAAGGAATGCGAAGCAGTTTTGGTTTCTCAGTGCCGCTCAGCCTAGGGCAATGAGGCAGATTTGCATGACATGTAGGACGTGAGAGAACACAGTTCCTGGAGCTGTTGGAGTGCTGAGGAAATCTAGCTCTCCCAGGGAAGAGTGCAGTGTGTTGCCCTACACTCAGCATACACTGAGTGACTGGGAAAGTTTTCCGGGCCTGGAAGTTTCTTAGCAGCCTAGTGGAGCATGCCGGTGCTCGGTGTTCGAGCAGGGAATAGGGTGCCCAGGAGAGGTCCTCCGTTTCCTGAAACGCTTACTAACGTTAAAGAAAGCAGACCTAAAGCTAATGCCTCAAGGACTCTGCTCCAAGCTTCCACTTCGGCAGGGCTATTCAAGGCTTTACCTTGAGGAAAGGACTCACGTCAAGTTTCCTTTTAGCTCTAGAGTGTATCAGGAGGAGCTCCCACCCAGGCTATGAAAGCACCCTGTTGATGTAGAGAACACTCGTTCCTTTCCCAGAGCCCTGCCTGCAGTGACTAGAGACCCGTCCTAAACTGTGATTTAGGTAGCTTCAAGGCAGCATGAATGGAGCACTCAAAATGGGAAAGCAAGGCTTGTGCCATAAGGCCCCCGTTTCCAGCGAAAACGCAGCCTACCTCCTTGTGATTTCTACCAAGTAAGTATACACTCTTGCTACACACTGGTCCCTTCCTTGAATAAAGTTTATTTGGCACTAAGTTCTGCGTGTAGCCAACCGCCTCCCCCAAGGAGCGCTCTTGCTAGGCTCTCGGGCTTAGTTTCTTCTAAAACCCTGCAGTGTAAGAGGAAGAACTGTGCTTTGGTTACAGCAGGAAGGCAAGCCGACACTCTCCTGTAAGGATGGGGTCTTAAGGTATGACTTTGTAGAAGGAATGCGAAGCAGTTTTGGTTTCTCAGTGCCGCTCAGCCTAGGGCAATGAGGCAGATTTGCATGACATGTAGGACGTAAGAGAACACAGTTCCTGGAGCTGTTGGAGTGCTGAGGAAATCTAGCTCTCCCAGGGAAGAGGGCAGTGTGTTGCCCTACACTCAACATACATTGAGTGACTGGGAAAGTTTTCCGGGCCTGGAAGTTTCTTAGCAGCCTAGTGGAGCCTGCCGGTGCTCGGTGTTCGTGCAGGGAATAGGGTGGCCAGGCGAGGTCCTCCGTTTCCAGAAATGCTTACTAACGTTAAAGAAAGCAGACCTAAAGCTAATGTCTCAAGGACTCTCCTCCAAGCTTCCACTTCGGCAGGGCTATTCAAGGCTTTACCTTGAGGAAAGGACTCACGTCAAGTTTCCTTTTAGCTCTAGAGCGTATCAGGAGGAGCTCCCACCCAGGTTTTGAAATCATCCTGTTGATATAGAGAAAACTCGTTCCTTTCCCAGAGCCCTGCCTGCAGTGACTAGAGAGCCGTCCTAAAACTGTTATTTAGGTAGCTTCAAGGCAGCATGAATGGAGCACTCAAAATGAGAAAGCAAGGCTTGTGCCTTTAGGCTCCCGTTTCCAGCGAACACGCAGCCTACCTCCTTGTGATTTCTACCAAGTAAGTATACACTCTTGCTAAACACTGGTCCCTTCCTTGAATAAAGTTTATTTGGCACGGAGTTCTGCGTGTAGCCAACCGCCTCCCGCAAGGAGCGCTCTTGCTAGGCTATCGGGCTTAGCTTCTTCTAAAACCCTGCAGTGTAAGAGGAAGGACTGTGCTTTGGTTACAGCAGGAACGCAAGCCGACTTTCTCCTGTAAGGATGGGGTCTTAAGGTATGACTTTGTAGAAGGAATGCGAAGCAGTTTTGGTTTCTCAGTGCCGCTCAGCCTAGGGCAATGAGGCAGATGTGTATGACATGTAGGACGTGAGAGAACACAGTTCCTGGAGCTGTTGGAGTGCTGAGGAAATCTAGCTCTCCCAGGGAAGAGTGCAGTGTGTTGCCCTACACTCAGCATACACAGAGTGACTGGGAAAGGTTTCTGGGCCTGGAAGTTTCTTAACAGCCTAGTGGAGCCTGCCGGTGCTCGGTATTCGTGCAGGGAATAGGGTGCCCAGGCGAGGTCCTCCGTTTCCTGAAACGCTTACTAACGTTAAAGAAAGCAGACCTAAAGCTAATGCCTCAAGGACTCTGCTCCAAGCTTCCACTTCGGCAGGGCTATTCAAGGCTTTACCTTGAGGAAAGGACTCACGTCAAGTTTCCTTTTAGCTCTAGAGTGTATCAGGAGGAGCTCCCACCCAGGCTATGAAAGCACCCTGTTGATGTAGAGAACACTCGTTCCTTTCCCAGAGCCCTGCCTGCAGTGACTAGAGAGCCGTCCTAAACTGTGATTTAGGTAGCTTCAAGGCAGCATGAATGGAGCACTCAAAATGGGAAAGCAAGGCTTGTGCCATAAGGCCCCCGTTTCCAGCGAAAACGCAGCCTACCTCCTTGTGATTACTACCAAGTAAGTATACACTCTTGCTAAACACTGGTCCCTTCCTTGAATAAAGTTTATTTGGCACTGAGTTCTGCGTGTAGCCAACCGCCTCCCCCAAGGAGCGCTCTTGCTAGGCTCTCGGGCTTAGTTTCTTCTAAAACCCTGCAGTGTAAGAGGAAGAACTGTGCTTTGGTTACAGCAGGAAGGCAAGCCGACACTCTCCTGTAAGGATGGGGTCTTAAGGTATGACTTTGTAGAAGGAATGCGAAGCAGTTTTGGTTTCTCAGTGCCGCTCAGCCTAGGGCAATGAGGCAGATGTGCATGACATGTAGGACGTGAGAGAACACAGTTCCTGGAGCTGTTGGAGTGCTGAGGAAATCTAGCTCTCCCAGGGAAGAGTGCAGTGTGTTGCCCTACACTCAGCATACACAGAGTGACTGGGAAAGTTTTCCGGGCCTGGAAGTTTCTTAGCAGCCTAGTGGAGCCTGCCGGTGCTCGGTGTTCGAGCAGGGAACGGGGTGCCCAGGAGAGGTCCTCCGTTTCCTGAAAAGCTTACTAAAGTTAAAGAAAGCAGACCTAAAGCTAATGCCTCAAGGACTCTGCTCCAAGCTTCCACTTCGGCAGGGCTATTCAAGGCTTTACCTTGAGGAAAGGACTCACGTCAAGTTTCCTTTTAGCTCTAGAGTGTATCAGGAGGAGCTCCCACCCAGGCTATGAAAGCACCCTGTTGATGTAGAGAACACTCGTTCCTTTCCCAGAGCCCTGCCTGCAGTGACTAGAGACCCGTCCTAAACTGTGATTTAGGTAGCTTCAAGGCAGCATGAATGGAGCACTCAAAATGGGAAAGCAAGGCTTGTGCCATAAGGCCCCCGTTTCCAGCGAAAACGCAGCCTACCTCCTTGTGATTTCTACCAAGTAAGTATACACTCTTGCTACACACTGGTCCCTTCCTTGAATAAAGTTTATTTGGCACTGAGTTCTGCGTGTAGCCAACCGCCTCCCCCAAGGAGCGCTCTTGCTAGGCTCTCGGGCTTAGTTTCTTCTAAAACCCTGCAGTGTAAGAGGAAGAACTGTGCTTTGGTTACAGCAGGAAGGCAAGCCGACACTCTCCTGTAAGGATGGGGACTTAAGGTATGACTTTGTAGAAGGAATGCGAAGCAGTTTTGGTTTCTCAGTGCCGCTCAGCCTAGGGCAATGAGGCAGATTTGCATGACATGTAGGACGTGAGAGAACACAGTTCCTGGAGCTGTTGGAGTGCTGAGGAAATCTAGCTCTCCCAGGGAAGAGTGCAGTGTGTTGCCCTACACTCAGCATACACTGAGTGACTGGGAAAGTTTTCCGGGCCTGGAAGTTTCTTAGCAGCCTAGTGGAGCATGCCGGTGCTCGGTGTTCGAGCAGGGAATAGGGTGCCCAGGAGAGGTCCTCCGTTTCCTGAAACGCTTACTAACGTTAAAGAAAGCAGACCTAAAGCTAATGCCTCAAGGACTCTGCTCCAAGCTTCCACTTCGGCAGGGCTATTCAAGGCTTTACCTTGAGGAAAGGACTCACGTCAAGTTTCCTTTTAGCTCTAGAGTGTATCAGGAGGAGCTCCCACCCAGGCTATGAAAGCACCCTGTTGATGTAGAGAACACTCGTTCCTTTCCCAGAGCCCTGCCTGCAGTGACTAGAGACCCGTCCTAAACTGTGATTTAGGTAGCTTCAAGGCAGCATGAATGGAGCACTCAAAATGGGAAAGCAAGGCTTGTGCCATAAGGCCCCCGTTTCCAGCGAAAACGCAGCCTACCTCCTTGTGATTTCTACCAAGTAAGTATACACTCTTGCTACACACTGGTCCCTTCCTTGAATAAAGTTTATTTGGCACTAAGTTCTGCGTGTAGCCAACCGCCTCCCCCAAGGAGCGCTCTTGCTAGGCTCTCGGGCTTAGTTTCTTCTAAAACCCTGCAGTGTAAGAGGAAGAACTGTGCTTTGGTTACAGCAGGAAGGCAAGCCGACACTCTCCTGTAAGGATGGGGTCTTAAGGTATGACTTTGTAGAAGGAATGCGAAGCAGTTTTGGTTTCTCAGTGCCGCTCAGCCTAGGGCAATG
The DNA here is from genome assembly GCF_028023285.1 of Balaenoptera ricei. Lineage (NCBI taxonomy): Eukaryota > Metazoa > Chordata > Mammalia > Artiodactyla > Balaenopteridae > Balaenoptera > Balaenoptera ricei. The sequence goes on along the minus strand of NC_082655.1, from coordinate 47,475,559 downwards.
AGGCAGATTTGCATGACATGTAGGACGTGAGAGAACACAGTTCCTGGAGCTGTTGGAGTGCTGAGGAAATCTAGCTCTCCCAGGGAAGAGTGCAGTGTGTTGCCCTACACTCAGCATACAATGAGTGACTGGGAATGTTTTCCGGGCCTGGAAGTTTCTTAGCAGCCTAGTGGAGCCTGCCGGTGCTCGGTGTTCGAGCAGGGAATAGGGTGCCCAGGAGAGGTCCTCCGTTTCCTGAAACGCTTACTAACGTTAAAGAAAGCAGACCTAAAGCTAATGCCTCAAGGACTCTGCTCCAAGCTTCCACTTCGGCAGGGCTATTCAAGGCTTTACCTTGAGGAAAGGACTCACGTCAAGTTTCCTTTTAGCTCTAGAGTGTATCAGGAGGAGCTCCCACCCAGGCTATGAAAGCACCCTGTTGATGTAGAGAACACTCGTTCCTTTCCCAGAGCCCTGCCTGCAGTGCCTAGAGACCCGTCCTAAAACTGTGATTTAGGTAGCTTCAAGGCAGCATGAATGGAGCACTCAAAATGGGAAAACAAGGCTGGTGCCATAAGGCCCCCGGTTCCAGCGAACACGCAGCCTACCTCCTTGTGATTTCTACCAAGTAAGTATACACTCTTGCTACACACTGGTCCCTTCCTTGAATAAAGTTTATTTGGCACGGAGTTCTGCGTGTAGCCAACCGCCTCCCCCAAGGAACGCTCTTGCTAGGCTCTCGGGCTTAGTTTCTTCTAAAACCCTGCAGTGTAAGAGGAAGAACTGTGCTTTGGTTACAGCAGGAACGCAAGCCGACTTTCTCCTGTAAGGATGGGGTCGTAAAGTATGACTTTGTGGAAGGAATGCGAAGCAGTTTTTGTTTCTCAGTGCCGCTCAGCCTAGGGCAATGAGGCAGATTTGCATGACATGTAGGACGTAAGAGAACACAGTTCCTGGAGCTGTTGGAGTGCTGAGGAAATCTAGCTCTCCCAGGGAAGAGGGCAGTGTGTTGCCCTACACTCAACATACATTGAGTAACTGGGAAAGTTTTCCGGGCCTGGAAGTTTCTTAGCAGCCTAGTGGAGCCTGCCGGTGCTCGGTGTTCGTGCAGGGAATAGGGTGGCCAGGCGAGGTCCTCCGTTTCCAGAAATGCTTACTAACGTTAAAGAAAGCAGACCTAAAGCTAATGTCTCAAGGACTCTCCTCCAAGCTTCCACTTCGGCAGGGCTATTCAAGGCTTTACCTTGAGGAAAGGACTCACGTCAAGTTTCCTTTTAGCTCTAGAGCGTATCAGGAGGAGCTCCCACCCAGGTTTTGAAATCATCCTGTTGATATAGAGAAAACTCGTTCCTTTCCCAGAGCCCTGCCTGCAGTGACTAGAGAGCCGTCCTAAAACTGTTATTTAGGTAGCTTCAAGGCAGCATGAATGGAGCACTCAAAATGAGAAAGCAAGGCTTGTGCCTTTAGGCTCCCGTTTCCAGCGAACACGCAGCCTACCTCCTTGTGATTTCTACCAAGTAAGTATACACTCTTGCTAAACACTGGTCCCTTCCTTGAATAAAGTTTATTTGGCACGGAGTTCTGCGTGTAGCCAACCGCCTCCCGCAAGGAGCGCTCTTGCTAGGCTATCGGGCTTAGCTTCTTCTAAAACCCTGCAGTGTAAGAGGAAGGACTGTGCTTTGGTTACAGCAGGAACGCAAGCCGACTTTCTCCTGTAAGGATGGGGTCTTAAGGTATGACTTTGTAGAAGGAATGCGAAGCAGTTTTGGTTTCTCAGTGCCGCTCAGCCTAGGGCAATGAGGCAGATGTGTATGACATGTAGGACGTGAGAGAACACAGTTCCTGGAGCTGTTGGAGTGCTGAGGAAATCTAGCTCTCCCAGGGAAGAGTGCAGTGTGTTGCCCTACACTCAGCATACACAGAGTGACTGGGAAAGGTTTCTGGGCCTGGAAGTTTCTTAACAGCCTAGTGGAGCCTGCCGGTGCTCGGTATTCGTGCAGGGAATAGGGTGCCCAGGCGAGGTCCTCCGTTTCCTGAAAAGCTTACTAACGTTAAAGAAAGCAGACCTAAAGCTAATGCCTCAAGGACTCTGCTCCAAGCTTCCACTTCGGCAGGGCTATTCAAGGCTTTACCTTGAGGAAAGGACTCACGTCAAGTTTCCTTTTAGCTCTAGAGTGTATCAGGAGGAGCTCCCACCCAGGCTATGAAAGCACCCTGTTGATGTAGAGAACACTCGTTCCTTTCCCAGAGCCCTGCCTGCAGTGCCTAGAGACCCGTCCTAAAACTGTGATTTAGGTAGCTTCAAGGCAGCATGAATGGAGCACTCAAAATGGGAAAACAAGGCTTGTGCCATAAGGCCCCCGGTTCCAGCGCACACGCAGCCTACCTCCTTGTGATTTCTACCAAGTAAGTATACACTCTTGCTACACACTGATCCCTTCCTTGAATAAAGTTTATTTGGCACTGAGTTCTGCGTGTAGCCAACCGCCTCCCCCAAGGAACGCTCTTGCTAGGCTCTCGGGCTTAGTTTCTTCTAAAACCTTGCAGTGTAAGAGGAAGAACTGTGCTTTGGTTACAGCAGGAACGCAAGCCGACTTTCTCCTGTAAGGATGGGGTCGTAAAGTATGACTTTGTGGAAGGAATGCGAAGCAGTTTTTGTTTCTCAGTGCCGCTCAGCCTAGGGCAATGTGGCAGATTTGCATGACATGTAGTACGTAAGAGAACACAGTTCCTGGAGCTGTTGGAGTGCTGAGGAAATCTAGCTCTCCCAGGGAAGAGGGCAGTGTGTTGCCCTACACTCAACATACATTGAGTGACTGGGAAAGTTTTCCGGGCCTGGAAGTTTCTTAGCAGCCTAGTGGAGCCTGCCGGTGCTCGGTGTTCGTGCAGGGAATAGGGTGGCCAGGCGAGGTCCTCCGTTTCCAGAAATGCTTACTAACGTTAAAGAAAGCAGACCTAAAGCTAATGCCTCAAGGACTCTCCTCCAAGCTTCCACTTCGGCAGGGCTATTCAAGGCTTTACCTTGAGGAAAGGACTCACGTCAAGTTTCCTTTTAGCTCTAGAGCGTATCAGGAGGAGCTCCCACCCAGGTTTTGAAATCATCCTGTTGATGTAGAGAAAACTCGTTCCTTTCCCAGAGCCCTGCCTGCAGTGACTAGAGAGCCGTCCTAAAACTGTTATTTAGGTAGCTTCAAGGCAGCATGAATGGAGCACTCAAAATGAGAAAGCAAGGCTTGTGCCTTTAGGCTCCCGTTTCCAGCGAACACGCAGCCTACCTCCTTGTGATTTCTACCAAGTAAGTATACACTCTTGCTAAACACTGGTCCCTTCCTTGAATGAAGTTTATTTGGCACTGAGTTCTGCGTGTAGCCAACAGCCTCCCCCAAGGAGCGCTCTTGCTAGGCTCTCGGGCTTAGTTTCTTCTAAAACCCTGCAGTGTAAGAGGAAGAACTGTTCTTTGGTTACAGCAGGAACGCAAGCCGACTTTCTCCTGTAAGGATGGGGTCGTAAAGTATGACTTTGTGGAAGGAATGCGAAGCAGTTTTTGTTTCTCAGTGCCGCTCAGCCTAGGGCAATGAGGCAGATTTGCATGACATGTAGGACGTAAGAGAACACAGTTCCTGGAGCTGTTGGAGTGCTGAGGAAATCTAGCTCTCCCAGGGAAGAGGGCAGTGTGTTGCCCTACACTCAACATACATTGAGTGACTGGGAAAGTTTTCCGGGCCTGGAAGTTTCTTAGCAGCCTAGTGGAGCCTGCCGGTGCTCGGTGTTCGTGCAGGGAATAGGGTGGCCAGGCGAGGTCCTCCGTTTCCAGAAATGCTTACTAACGTTAAAGAAAGCAGACCTAAAGCTAATGCCTCAAGGACTCTCCTCCAAGCTTCCACTTCGGCAGGGCTATTCAAGGCTTTACCTTGAGGAAAGGACTCACGTCAAGTTTCCTTTTAGCTCTAGAGCGTATCAGGAGGAGCTCCCACCCAGGTTTTGAAATCATCCTGTTGATGTAGAGAAGACTCGTTCCTTTCCCAGAGCCCTGCCTGCAGTGACTAGAGAGCCGTCCTAAAACTGTTATTTAGGTAGCTTCAAGGCAGCATGAATGGAGCACTCAAAATGGGAAAGCAAGGCTTGTGCCATAAGGCCCCCGTTTCCAGCGAAAACGCAGCCTACCTCCTTGTGATTTCTACCAAGTAAGTATACACTCTTGCTACACACTGGTCCCTTCCTTGAATAAAGTTTATTTGGCACTGAGTTCTGCGTGTAGCCAACCGCCTCCCCCAAGGAGCGCTCTTGCTAGGCTATCGGGCTTAGTTTCTTCTAAAACCCTGCAGTGTAAGAGGAAGGACTGTGCTTTGGTTACAGCAGGAACGCAAGCCGACATTCTCCTGTAAGGATGGGATCTTAAGGTATGACTTTGTAGAAGGAATGCGAAGCAGTTTTGGTTTCTCAGTGCCGCTCAGCTTAGGGCAATGAGGCAGATGTGTATGACAGGTAGGACGTGAGAGAACACAGTTCCTGGAGCTGTTGGAGTGCTGAGGAAATCTAGCTCTCCCAGGGAAGAGTGCAGTGTGTTGCCCTACACTCAGCATACACAGAGCGACTGGGAATGTTTTCCGGGCCTGGAAGTTTCTTAGCAGCCTAGTGGAGCCTGCCGGTGCTCGGTATTCGTGCAGGGAATAGGGTGCCCAGGCGAGGTCCTCCGTTTCCTGAAAAGCTTACTAACGTTAAAGAAAGCAGACCTAAAGCTAATGCCTCAAGGACTCTGCTCCAAGCTTCCACTTCGGCAGGGCTATTCAAGGCTTTACCTTGAGGAAAGGACTCACGTCAAGTTTCCTTTTAGCTCTAGAGTGTATCAGGAGGAGCTCCCACCCAGGCTATGAAAGCACCCTGTTGATGTAGAGAAGACTCGTTCCTTTCCCAGAGCCCTGCCTGCAGTGCCTAGAGACCCGTCCTAAAACTGTGATTTAGGTAGCTTCAAGGCAGCATGAATGGAGCACTCAAAATGGGAAAACAAGGCTTGTGCCATAAGGCCCCCGGTTCCAGCGAACACGCAGCCTACTTCCTTGTGATTTCTACCAAGTAAGTATACACTCTTGCTACACACTGGTCCCTTCCTTGAATAAAGTTTATTTGGCACTGAGTTCTGCGTGTAGCCAACCGCCTCCCCCAAGGAACGCTCTTGCTAGGCTATCGGGCTTAGTTTCTTCTAAAACCCTGCAGTGTAAGAGGAAGAACTGTGCTTTGGTTACAGCAGGAACGCAAGCCGACTTTCTCCTGTAAGGATGGGGTCGTAAAGTATGACTTTGTGGAAGGAATGCGAAGCAGTTTTTGTTTCTCAGTGCCGCTCAGCCTAGGGCAATGAGGCAGATTTGCATGACATGTAGGACGTGAGAGAACACAGTTCCTGGAGCTGTTGGAGTGCTGAGGAAATCTAGCTCTCCCAGGGAAGAGTGCAGTGTGTTGCCCTACACTCAACATACACTGAGTGACTGGGAAAGTTTTCCGGGCCTGGAAGTTTCTTAGCAGCCTAGTGGAGCCTGCCGGTGCTCAGTGTTCGTGCAGGGAATAGGGTGCCCAGCCGAGGTCCTTCGTTTCCTGAAAACCTTACTAACGTTAAAGAAAGCAGACCTAAAGCTAATGCCTCAAGGACTCTGCTCCAAGCTTCCACTTCGGCAGGGTTATTCAAGGCTTTACCTTGAGGAAAGGACTCACGTCAAGTTTCCTTTTAGCTCTAGAGTGTATCAGGAGGAGCTCCCACCCAGGCTATGAAAGCACCCTGTTGATGTAGAGAACACTCGTTCCTTTCCCAGAGCCCTGCCTGCAGTGACTAGAGAGCCGTCCTAAAACTGTTATTTAGGGAGCTTCAAGGCAGCATGAATGGAGCACTCAAAATGGGAAAGCAAGGCTTGTGCCATAAGGCCCCCGGTTCCAGCGAACACGCAGCCTACCTCCTTGTGATTTCTACCAAGTAAGTATACACTCTTGCTAAACACTGGTCCCTTCCTTGAATAGAGTTTATTTGGCACGGAGTTCTGCGTGTAGCCAACCGCCTCCCCCAAGGAGCGCTCTTGCTAGGCTATCGGGCTTAGCTTCTTCTAAAACCCTGCAGTGTAAGAGGAAGGACTGAGCTTTGGTTACAGCAGGAACGCAAGCCGACACTCTCCTGTAAGGATGGGGTCTTAAGGTATGATTTTGTAGAAGGAATGCGAAGCAGTTTTGGTTTCTCAGTGCCGCTCAGCCTAGGGCAATGAGGCAGATGTGTATGACATGTAGGACGTGAGAGAACACAGTTCCTGGAGCTGTTGGAGTGCTGAGGAAATCTAGCTCTCCCAGGGAAGAGTGCAGTGTGTTGCCCTACACTCAGCATACACAGAGTGACTGGGAAAGGTTTCTGGGCCTGGAAGTTTCTTAGCAGCCTAGTGGAGCCTGCCGGTGCTCGGTATTCGTGCAGGGAATAGGGTGCCCAGGCGAGGTCCTCGGTTTCCTGAAAAGCTTACTAACGTTAAAGAAAGCAGACTTAAAGCTAATGCCTCAAGGACTCTGCTCCAAGCTTCCACTTCGGCAGGGTTATTCAAGGCTTTACCTTGAGGAAAGGACTCACGTCAAGTTTCCTTTTAGCTCTAGAGTGTATCAGGAGGAGCTCCCACCCAGGCTATGAAAGCACCCTGTTGATGTAGAGAACACTCGTTCCTTTCCCAGAGCCCTGCCTGCAGTGACTAGAGACCCGTCCTAAACTGTGATTTAGGTAGCTTCAAGGCAGCATGAATGGAGCACTCAAAATGGGAAAGCAAGGCTTGTGCCATAAGGCCCCCGTTTCCAGCGAAAACGCAGCCTACCTCCTTGTGATTTCTACCAAATAAGTATACACTCTTGCTACACACTGGTCCCTTCCTTGAATAAAGTTTATTTGGCACTGAGTTCTGCGTGTAGCCAACCGCCTCCCCCAAGGAACGCTCTTGCTAGGCTCTCGGCCTTAGCTTCTTCTAAAACCCTGCAGTGTAAGAGGAAGAACTGTGCTTTGGTTACAGCAGGAAGGCAAGCCGACACTCTCCTGTAAGTATGGGGTCTTAAGGTATGACTTTGTAGAAGGAATGCGAAGCAGTTTTTGTTTCTCAGTGCCGCTCAGCCTAGGGCAATGAGGCAGATGTGCATGACATGTAGGATATGAGAGAACACATTTCCTGGAGCTGTTGGAGTGCTGAGGAAATCTAGCTCTCCCAGGGAAGAGTGCAGTGTGTTGCCCTACACTCAACATACACTGAGTGACTGGGAAAGTTTTCCGGGCCTGGAAGTTTCTTAGCAGCCTAGTGGAGCCTGCCGGTGCTCGGTGTTCGTGCAGGGAATAGGGTGGCCAGGCGAGGTCCTCCGTTTCCAGAAATGCTTACTAACGTTAAAGAAAGCAGACCTAAAGCTAATGCCTCAAGGACTCTGCTCCAAGCTTCCACTTCGGCAGGGCTATTCAAGGCTTTACCTTGAGGAAAGGACTCACGTCAAGTTTCCTTTTAGCTCTAGAGCGTATCAGGAGGAGCTCCCACCCAGGTTTTGAAATCATCCTTTTGATGTAGAAAAGACTCGTTCCTTTCCCAGAGCCCTGCCTGCAGTGACTAGAGAGCCGTCCTAAAACTGTTATTTAGGTAGCTTCAAGGCAGCATGAATGGAGCACTCAAAATGAGAAAGCAAGGCTTGTGCCATTAGGCCCCCGTTTCCAGCGAAAACGCAGCCTACCTCCTTGTGATTTCTACCAAGTAAGTATACACTCTTGCTAAACACTGGTCCCTTTCATGAATAAAGTTTATTTGGCACGGAGTTCTGCGTGTAGCCAACCGCCTCCCGCAAGGAGCTCTCTTGCTAGGCTATCGGGCTTAGCTTCTTCTAAAACCCTGCAGTGTAAGAGGAAGGACTGTGCTTTGGTTACAGCAGGAACGCAAGCCGACATTCTCCTGTAAGGATGGGGTCTTAAGGTATGACTTTGTAGAAGGAATGCGAAGCAGTTTTGGTTTCTCAGTGCCGCTCAGCTTAGGGCAATGAGGCAGATGTGTATGACAGGTAGGACGTGAGAGAACACAGTTCCTGGAGCTGTTGGAGTGCTGAGGAAATCTAGCTCTCCCAGGGAAGAGTGCAGTGTGTTGCCCTACACTCAGCATACACAGAGCGACTGGGAATGTTTTCCGGGCCTGGAAGTTTCTTAGCAGCCTAGTGGAGCCTGCCGGTGCTCGGTATTCGTGCAGGGAATAGGGTGCCCAGGCGAGGTCCTCCGTTTCCTGAAAAGCTTACTAACGTTAAAGAAAGCAGACCTAAAGCTAATGCCTCAAGGACTCTGCTCCAAGCTTCCACTTCGGCAGGGCTATTCAAGGCTTTACCTTGAGGAAAGGACTCACGTCAAGTTTCCTTTTAGCTCTAGAGTGTATCAGGAGGAGCTCCCACCCAGGCTATGAAAGCACCCTGTTGATGTAGAGAACACTCGTTCCTTTCCCAGAGCCCTGCCTGCAGTGACTAGAGAGCCGTCCTAAAACTGTTATTTAGGGAGCTTCAAGGCAGCATGAATGGAGCACTCAAAATGGGAAAGCAAGGCTTGTGCCATAAGGCCCCCGGTTCCAGCGAACACGCAGCCTACCTCCTTGTGATTTCTACCAAGTAAGTATACACTCTTGCTAAACACTGGTCCCTTCCTTGAATAGAGTTTATTTGGCACGGAGTTCTGCGTGTAGCCAACCGCCTCCCCCAAGGAGCGCTCTTGCTAGGCTATCGGGCTTAGCTTCTTCTAAAACCCTGCAGTGTAAGAGGAAGGACTGAGCTTTGGTTACAGCAGGAACGCAAGCCGACTTTCTCCTGTAAGGATGGGGTCTTAAGGTATGATTTTGTAGAAGGAATGCGAAGCAGTTTTGGTTTCTCAGTGCCGCTCAGCCTAGGGCAATGAGGCAGATGTGTATGACATGTAGGACGTGAGAGAACACAGTTCCTGGAGCTGTTGGAGTGCTGAGGAAATCTAGCTCTCCCAGGGAAGAGTGCAGTGTGTTGCCCTACACTCAGCATACACAGAGTGACTGGGAAAGGTTTCTGGGCCTGGAAGTTTCTTAGCAGCCTAGTGGAGCCTGCCGGTGCTCGGTATTCGTGCAGGGAATAGGGTGCCCAGGCGAGGTCCTCGGTTTCCTGAAAAGCTTACTAACGTTAAAGAAAGCAGACTTAAAGCTAATGCCTCAAGGACTCTGCTCCAAGCTTCCACTTCGGCAGGGTTATTCAAGGCTTTACCTTGAGGAAAGGACTCACGTCAAGTTTCCTTTTAGCTCTAGAGTGTATCAGGAGGAGCTCCCACCCAGGCTATGAAAGCACCCTGTTGATGTAGAGAACACTCGTTCCTTTCCCAGAGCCCTGCCTGCAGTGACTAGAGTCCCGTCCTAAACTGTGATTTAGGTAGCTTCAAGGCAGCATGAATGGAGGACTCAAAATGGGAAAGCAAGGCTTGTGCCATAAGGCCCCCGTTTCCAGCGAACACGCAGCCTATCTCCTTGTGATTTCTACCAAGTAAGTATACACTCTTGCTACACACTGGTCCCTTCCTTGAATAAAGTTTATTTGGCACTGAGTTCTGCGTGTAGCCAACCGCCTCCCCCAAGGAGCGCTCTTGCTAGGCTCTCGGGCTTAGTTTCTTCTAAAACCCTGCAGTGTAAGAGGAAGAACTGTGCTTTGGTTACAGCAGGAAGGCAAGCCGACACTCTCCTGTAAGGATGGGGTCTTAAGGTATGACTTTGTAGAAGGAATGCGAAGCAGTTTTGGTTTCTCAGTGCCGCTCAGCCTAGGGCAATGAGGCAGATGTGCATGACATGTAGGACGTGAGAGAACACAGTTCCTGGAGCTGTTGGAGTGCTGAGGAAATCTAGCTCTCCCAGGGAAGAGTGCAGTGTGTTGCCCTACACTCAGCATACACAGAGTGACTGGGAAAGTTTTCCGGGCCTGGAAGTTTCTTAGCAGCCTAGTGGAGCCTGCCGGTGCTCGGTGTTCGAGCAGGGAACAGGGTGCCCAGGAGAGGTCCTCCGTTTCCTGAAAAGCTTACTAACGTTAAAGAAAGCAGACCTAAAGCTAATGCCTCAAGGACTCTGCTCCAAGCTTCCACTTCGGCAGGGCTATTCAAGGCTTTACCTTGAGGAAAGGACTCACGTCAAGTTTCCTTTTAGCTCTAGAGCGTATCAGGAGGAGCTCCCACCCAGGTTTTGAAATCATCCTTTTGATGTAGAAAAGACTCGTTCCTTTCCCAGAGCCCTGCCTGCAGTGACTAGAGAGCCGTCCTAAAACTGTTATTTAGGTAGCTTCAAGGCAGCATGAATGCAGCACTCAAAATGAGAAAGCAAGGCTTGTGCCATTAGGCCCCCGTTTCCAGCAAACACGCAGCCTACCTCCTTGTGATTTCTACCAAGTAAGTATACACTCTTGCTAAACACTGGTCCCTTTCATGAATAAAGTTTATTTGGCACGGAGTTCTGCGTGTAGCCAACCGCCTCCCGCAAGGAGCTCTCTTGCTAGGCTATCGGGCTTAGCTTCTTCTAAAACCCTGCAGTGTAAGAGGAAGGACTGTGCTTTGGTTACAGCAGGAACGCAAGCCGACATTCTCCTGTAAGGATGGGGTCTTAAGGTATGACTTTGTAGAAGGAATGCGAAGCAGTTTTGGTTTCTCAGTGCCGCTCAGCTTAGGGCAATGAGGCAGATGTGTATGACAGGTAGGACGTGAGAGAACACAGTTCCTGGAGCTGTTGGAGTGCTGAGGAAATCTAGCTCTCCCAGGGAAGAGTGCAGTGTGTTGCCCTACACTCAGCATACACAGAGCGACTGGGAATGTTTTCCGGGCCTGGAAGTTTCTTAGCAGCCTAGTGGAGCCTGCCGGTGCTCGGTATTCGTGCAGGGAATAGGGTGCCCAGGCGAGGTCCTCCGTTTCCTGAAAAGCTTACTAACGTTAAAGAAAGCAGACCTAAAGCTAATGCCTCAAGGACTCTGCTCCAAGCTTCCACTTCGGCAGGGCTATTCAAGGCTTTACCTTGAGGAAAGGACTCACGTCAAGTTTCCTTTTAGCTCTAGAGTGTATCAGGAGGAGCTCCCACCCAGGCTATGAAAGCACCCTGTTGATGTAGAGAACACTCGTTCCTTTCCCAGAGCCCTGCCTGCAGTGACTAGAGACCCGTCCTAAACTGTGATTTAGGTAGCTTCAAGGCAGCATGAATGGAGCACTCAAAATGGGAAAGCAAGGCTTGTGCCATAAGGCCCCCGTTTCCAGCGAACACGCAGCCTATCTCCTTGTGATTTCTACCAAGTAAGTATACACTCTTGCTACACACTGGTCCCTTCCTTGAATAAAGTTTATTTGGCACTGAGTTCTGCGTGTAGCCAACCGCCTCCCCCAAGGAGCGCTCTTGCTAGGCTATCGGGCTTAGTTTCTTCTAAAACCCTGCAGTGTAAGAGGAAGAACTGTGCTTTGGTTACAGCAGGAAGGCAAGCCGACACTCTCCTGTAAGGATGGGGTCTTAAGGTATGACTTTGTAGAAGGAATGCGAAGCAGTTTTTGTTTCTCAGTGCCGCTCAGCCTAGGGCAATGAGGCAGATGTGCATGACATGTAGGACGTGAGAGAACACAGTTCCTGGAGCTGTTGGAGTGCTGAGGAAATCTAGCTCTCCCAGGGAAGAGTGCAGTGTGTTGCCCTACACTCAGCATACACAGAGTGACTGGGAAAGTTTTCCGGGCCTGGAAGTTTCTTAGCAGCCTAGTGGAGCCTGCCGGTGCTCGGTGTTCGAGCAGGGAACAGGGTGCCCAGGAGAGGTCCTCCGTTTCCTGAAAAGCTTACTAACGTTAAAGAAAGCAGACCTAAAGCTAATGCCTCAAGGACTCTGCTCCAAGCTTCCACTTCGGCAGGGCTATTCAAGGCTTTACCTTGAGGAAAGGACTCACGTCAAGTTTCCTTTTAGCTCTAGAGTGTATCAGGAGGAGCTCCCACCCAGGCTATGAAAGCACCCTGTTGATGTAGAGAACACTCGTTCCTTTCCCAGAGCCCTGCCTGCAGTGACTAGAGAGCCGTCCTAAAACTGTTATTTAGGGAGCTTCAAGGCAGCATGAATGGAGCACTCAAAATGGGAAAGCAAGGCTTGTGCCATAAGGCCCCCGGTTCCAGCGAACACGCAGCCTACCTCCTTGTGATTTCTACCAAGTAAGTATACACTCTTGCTAAACACTGGTCCCTTCCTTGAATAGAGTTTATTTGGCACGGAGTTCTGCGTGTAGCCAACCGCCTCCCCCAAGGAGCGCTCTTGCTAGGCTATCGGGCTTAGCTTCTTCTAAAACCCTGCAGTGTAAGAGGAAGGACTGAGCTTTGGTTACAGCAGGAACGCAAGCCGACTTTCTCCTGTAAGGATGGGGTCTTAAGGTATGATTTTGTAGAAGGAATGCGAAGCAGTTTTGGTTTCTCAGTGCCGCTCAGCCTAGGGCAATGAGGCAGATGTGTATGACATGTAGGACGTGAGAGAACACAGTTCCTGGAGCTGTTGGAGTGCTGAGGAAATCTAGCTCTCCCAGGGAAGAGTGCAGTGTGTTGCCCTACACTCAGCATACACAGAGTGACTGGGAAAGGTTTCTGGGCCTGGAAGTTTCTTAGCAGCCTAGTGGAGCCTGCCGGTGCTCGGTATTCGTGCAGGGAATAGGGTGCCCAGGCGAGGTCCTCGGTTTCCTGAAAAGCTTACTAACGTTAAAGAAAGCAGACTTAAAGCTAATGCCTCAAGGACTCTGCTCCAAGCTTCCACTTCGGCAGGGTTATTCAAGGCTTTACCTTGAGGAAAGGACTCACGTCAAGTTTCCTTTTAGCTCTAGAGTGTATCAGGAGGAGCTCCCACCCAGGCTATGAAAGCACCCTGTTGATGTAGAGAACACTCGTTCCTTTCCCAGAGCCCTGCCTGCAGTGACTAGAGACCCGTCCTAAACTGTGATTTAGGTAGCTTCAAGGCAGCATGAATGGAGCACTCAAAATGGGAAAGCAAGGCTTGTGCCATAAGGCCCCCGTTTCCAGCGAAAACGCAGCCTACCTCCTTGTGATTTCTACCAAATAAGTATACACTCTTGCTACACACTGGTCCCTTCCTTGAATAAAGTTTATTTGGCACTGAGTTCTGCGTGTAGCCAACCGCCTCCCCCAAGGAACGCTCTTGCTAGGCTCTCGGCCTTATCTTCTTCTAAAACCCTGCAGTGTAAGAGGAAGAACTGTGCTTTGGTTACAGCAGGAAGGCAAGCCGACACTCTCCTGTAAGTATGGGGTCTTAAGGTATGACTTTGTAGAAGGAATGCGAAGCAGTTTTTGTTTCTCAGTGCCGCTCAGCCTAGGGCAATGAGGCAGATGTGCATGACATGTAGGATGTGAGAGAACACATTTCCTGGAGCTGTTGGAGTGCTGAGGAAATCTAGCTCTCCCAGGGAAGAGTGCAGTGTGTTGCCCTACACTCAACATACACTGAGTGACTGGGAAAGTTTTCCGGGCCTGGAAGTTTCTTAGCAGCCTAGTGGAGCCTGCCGGTGCTCGGTGTTCGTGCAGGGAATAGGGTGGCCAGGCGAGGTCCTCCGTTTCCAGAAATGCTTACTAACGTTAAAGAAAGCAGACCTAAAGCTAATGCCTCAAGGACTCTGCTCCAAGCTTCCACTTCGGCAGGGCTATTCAAGGCTTTACCTTGAGGAAAGGACTCACGTCAAGTTTCCTTTTAGCTCTAGAGCGTATCAGGAGGAGCTCCCACCCAGGTTTTGAAATCATCCTTTTGATGTAGAAAAGACTCGTTCCTTTCCCAGAGCCCTGCCTGCAGTGACTAGAGAGCCGTCCTAAAACTGTTATTTAGGTAGCTTCAAGGCAGCATGAATGGAGCACTCAAAATGAGAAAGCAAGGCTTGTGCCATTAGGCCCCCGTTTCCAGCGAAAACGCAGCCTACCTCCTTGTGATTTCTACCAAGTAAGTATACACTCTTGCTAAACACTGGTCCCTTTCATGAATAAAGTTTATTTGGCACGGAGTTCTGCGTGTAGCCAACCGCCTCCCGCAAGGAGCTCTCTTGCTAGGCTATCGGGCTTAGCTTCTTCTAAAACCCTGCAGTGTAAGAGGAAGGACTGTGCTTTGGTTACAGCAGGAACGCAAGCCGACATTCTCCTGTAAGGATGGGGTCTTAAGGTATGACTTTGTAGAAGGAATGCGAAGCAGTTTTGGTTTCTCAGTGCCGCTCAGCTTAGGGCAATGAGGCAGATGTGTATGACAGGTAGGACGTGAGAGAACACAGTTCCTGGAGCTGTTGGAGTGCTGAGGAAATCTAGCTCTCCCAGGGAAGAGTGCAGTGTGTTGCCCTACACTCAGCATACACAGAGCGACTGGGAATGTTTTCCGGGCCTGGAAGTTTCTTAGCAGCCTAGTGGAGCCTGCCGGTGCTCGGTATTCGTGCAGGGAATAGGGTGCCCAGGCGAGGTCCTCCGTTTCCTGAAAAGCTTACTAACGTTAAAGAAAGCAGACCTAAAGCTAATGCCTCAAGGACTCTGCTCCAAGCTTCCACTTCGGCAGGGCTATTCAAGGCTTTACCTTGAGGAAAGGACTCACGTCAAGTTTCCTTTTAGCTCTAGAGTGTATCAGGAGGAGCTCCCACCCAGGCTATGAAAGCACCCTGTTGATGTAGAGAACACTCGTTCCTTTCCCAGAGCCCTGCCTGCAGTGACTAGAGAGCCGTCCTAAAACTGTTATTTAGGGAGCTTCAAGGCAGCATGAATGGAGCACTCAAAATGGGAAAGCAAGGCTTGTGCCATAAGGCCCCCGGTTCCAGCGAACACGCAGCCTACCTCCTTGTGATTTCTACCAAGTAAGTATACACTCTTGCTAAACACTGGTCCCTTCCTTGAATAGAGTTTATTTGGCACGGAGTTCTGCGTGTAGCCAACCGCCTCCCCCAAGGAGCGCTCTTGCTAGGCTATCGGGCTTAGCTTCTTCTAAAACCCTGCAGTGTAAGAGGAAGGACTGAGCTTTGGTTACAGCAGGAACGCAAGCCGACTTTCTCCTGTAAGGATGGGGTCTTAAGGTATGATTTTGTAGAAGGAATGCGAAGCAGTTTTGGTTTCTCAGTGCCGCTCAGCCTAGGGCAATGAGGCAGATGTGTATGACATGTAGGACGTGAGAGAACACAGTTCCTGGAGCTGTTGGAGTGCTGAGGAAATCTAGCTCTCCCAGGGAAGAGTGCAGTGTGTTGCCCTACACTCAGCATACACAGAGTGACTGGGAAAGGTTTCTGGGCCTGGAAGTTTCTTAGCAGCCTAGTGGAGCCTGCCGGTGCTCGGTATTCGTGCAGGGAATAGGGTGCCCAGGCGAGGTCCTCGGTTTCCTGAAAAGCTTACTAACGTTAAAGAAAGCAGACTTAAAGCTAATGCCTCAAGGACTCTGCTCCAAGCTTCCACTTCGGCAGGGTTATTCAAGGCTTTACCTTGAGGAAAGGACTCACGTCAAGTTTCCTTTTAGCTCTAGAGTGTATCAGGAGGAGCTCCCACCCAGGCTATGAAAGCACCCTGTTGATGTAGAGAACACTCGTTCCTTTCCCAGAGCCCTGCCTGCAGTGACTAGAGTCCCGTCCTAAACTGTGATTTAGGTAGCTTCAAGGCAGCATGAATGGAGCACTCAAAATGGGAAAGCAAGGCTTGTGCCATAAGGCCCCCGTTTCCAGCGAACACGCAGCCTATCTCCTTGTGATTTCTACCAAGTAAGTATACACTCTTGCTACACACTGGTCCCTTCCTTGAATAAAGTTTATTTGGCACTGAGTTCTGCGTGTAGCCAACCGCCTCCCCCAAGGAGCGCTCTTGCTAGGCTCTCGGGCTTAGTTTCTTCTAAAACCCTGCAGTGTAAGAGGAAGAACTGTGCTTTGGTTACAGCAGGAAGGCAAGCCGACACTCTCCTGTAAGGATGGGGTCTTAAGGTATGACTTTGTAGAAGGAATGCGAAGCAGTTTTTGTTTCTCAGTGCCGCTCAGCCTAGGGCAATGAGGCAGATGTGCATGACATGTAGGACGTGAGAGAACACAGTTCCTGGAGCTGTTGGAGTGCTGAGGAAATCTAGCTCTCCCAGGGAAGAGTGCAGTGTGTTGCCCTACACTCAGCATACACAGAGTGACTGGGAAAGTTTTCCGGGCCTGGAAGTTTCTTAGCAGCCTAGTGGAGCCTGCCGGTGCTCGGTGTTCGAGCAGGGAACAGGGTGCCCAGGAGAGGTCCTCCGTTTCCTGAAAAGCTTACTAACGTTAAAGAAAGCAGACCTAAAGCTAATGCCTCAAGGACTCTGCTCCAAGCTTCCACTTCGGCAGGGCTATTCAAGGCTTTACCTTGAGGAAAGGACTCACGTCAAGTTTCCTTTTAGCTCTAGAGCGTATCAGGAGGAGCTCCCACCCAGGTTTTGAAATCATCCTTTTGATGTAGAAAAGACTCGTTCCTTTCCCAGAGCCCTGCCTGCAGTGACTAGAGAGCCGTCCTAAAACTGTTATTTAGGTAGCTTCAAGGCAGCATGAATGCAGCACTCAAAATGAGAAAGCAAGGCTTGTGCCATTAGGCCCCCGTTTCCAGCAAACACGCAGCCTACCTCCTTGTGATTTCTACCAAGTAAGTATACACTCTTGCTAAACACTGGTCCCTTTCATGAATAAAGTTTATTTGGCACGGAGTTCTGCGTGTAGCCAACCGCCTCCCGCAAGGAGCTCTCTTGCTAGGCTATCGGGCTTAGCTTCTTCTAAAACCCTGCAGTGTAAGAGGAAGGACTGTGCTTTGGTTACAGCAGGAACGCAAGCCGACATTCTCCTGTAAGGATGGGGTCTTAAGGTATGACTTTGTAGAAGGAATGCGAAGCAGTTTTGGTTTCTCAGTGCCGCTCAGCTTAGGGCAATGAGGCAGATGTGTATGACAGGTAGGACGTGAGAGAACACAGTTCCTGGAGCTGTTGGAGTGCTGAGGAAATCTAGCTCTCCCAGGGAAGAGTGCAGTGTGTTGCCCTACACTCAGCATACACAGAGCGACTGGGAATGTTTTCCGGGCCTGGAAGTTTCTTAGCAGCCTAGTGGAGCCTGCCGGTGCTCGGTATTCGTGCAGGGAATAGGGTGCCCAGGCGAGGTCCTCCGTTTCCTGAAAAGCTTACTAACGTTAAAGAAAGCAGACCTAAAGCTAATGCCTCAAGGACTCTGCTCCAAGCTTCCACTTCGGCAGGGCTATTCAAGGCTTTACCTTGAGGAAAGGACTCACGTCAAGTTTCCTTTTAGCTCTAGAGTGTATCAGGAGGAGCTCCCACCCAGGCTATGAAAGCACCCTGTTGATGTAGAGAACACTCGTTCCTTTCCCAGAGCCCTGCCTGCAGTGACTAGAGAGCCGTCCTAAAACTGTTATTTAGGGAGCTTCAAGGCAGCATGAATGGAGCACTCAAAATGGGAAAGCAAGGCTTGTGCCATAAGGCCCCCGGTTCCAGCGAACACGCAGCCTACCTCCTTGTGATTTCTACCAAGTAAGTATACACTCTTGCTAAACACTGGTCCCTTCCTTGAATAGAGTTTATTTGGCACGGAGTTCTGCGTGTAGCCAACCGCCTCCCCCAAGGAGCGCTCTTGCTAGGCTATCGGGCTTAGCTTCTTCTAAAACCCTGCAGTGTAAGAGGAAGGACTGAGCTTTGGTTACAGCAGGAACGCAAGCCGACATTCTCCTGTAAGGATGGGGTCTTAAGGTATGATTTTGTAGAAGGAATGCGAAGCAGTTTTGGTTTCTCAGTGCCGCTCAGCCTAGGGCAATGAGGCAGATGTGTATGACATGTAGGACGTGAGAGAACACAGTTCCTGGAGCTGTTGGAGTGCTGAGGAAATCTAGCTCTCCCAGGGAAGAGTGCAGTGTGTTGCCCTACACTCAGCATACACAGAGTGACTGGGAAAGGTTTCTGGGCCTGGAAGTTTCTTAGCAACCTAGTGGAGCCTGCCGGTGCTCGGTATTCGTGCAGGGAATAGGGTGCCCAGGCGAGGTCCTCGGTTTCCTGAAAAGCTTACTAACGTTAAAGAAAGCAGACTTAAAGCTAATGCCTCAAGGACTCTGCTCCAAGCTTCCACTTCGGCAGGGTTATTCAAGGCTTTACCTTGAGGAAAGGACTCACGTCAAGTTTCCTTTTAGCTCTAGAGTGTATCAGGAGGAGCTCCCACCCAGGCTATGAAAGCACCCTGTTGATGTAGAGAACACTCGTTCCTTTCCCAGAGCCCTGCCTGCAGTGACTAGAGACCCGTCCTAAACTGTGATTTAGGTAGCTTCAAGGCAGCATGAATGGAGCACTCAAAATGGGAAAGCAAGGCTTGTGCCATAAGGCCCCCGTTTCCAGCGAACACGCAGCCTATCTCCTTGTGATTTCTACCAAGTAAGTATACACTCTTGCTACACACTGGTCCCTTCCTTGAATAAAGTTTATTTGGCACTGAGTTCTGCGTGTAGCCAACCGCCTCCCCCAAGGAGCGCTCTTGCTAGGCTCTCGGGCTTAGTTTCTTCTAAAACCCTGCAGTGTAAGAGGAAGAACTGTGCTTTGGTTACAGCAGGAAGGCAAGCCGACACTCTCCTGTAAGGATGGGGTCTTAAGGTATGACTTTGTAGAAGGAATGCGAAGCAGTTTTTGTTTCTCAGTGCCGCTCAGCCTAGGGCAATGAGGCAGATGTGCATGACATGTAGGACGTGAGAGAACACAGTTCCTGGAGCTGTTGGAGTGCTGAGGAAATCTAGCTCTCCCAGGGAAGAGTGCAGTGTGTTGCCCTACACTCAGCATACACAGAGTGACTGGGAAAGTTTTCCGGGCCTGGAAGTTTCTTAGCAGCCTAGTGGAGCCTGCCGGTGCTCGGTGTTCGAGCAGGGAACAGGGTGCCCAGGAGAGGTCCTCCGTTTCCTGAAAAGCTTACTAACGTTAAAGAAAGCAGACCTAAAGCTAATGCCTCAAGGACTCTGCTCCAAGCTTCCACTTCGGCAGGGCTATTCAAGGCTTTACCTTGAGGAAAGGACTCACGTCAAGTTTCCTTTTAGCTCTAGAGCGTATCAGGAGGAGCTCCCACCCAGGTTTTGAAATCATCCTTTTGATGTAGAAAAGACTCGTTCCTTTCCCAGAGCCCTGCCTGCAGTGACTAGAGAGCCGTCCTAAAACTGTTATTTAGGTAGCTTCAAGGCAGCATGAATGCAGCACTCAAAATGAGAAAGCAAGGCTTGTGCCATTAGGCCCCCGTTTCCAGCAAACACGCAGCCTACCTCCTTGTGATTTCTACCAAGTAAGTATACACTCTTGCTAAACACTGGTCCCTTTCATGAATAAAGTTTATTTGGCACGGAGTTCTGCGTGTAGCCAACCGCCTCCCGCAAGGAGCTCTCTTGCTAGGCTATCGGGCTTAGCTTCTTCTAAAACCCTGCAGTGTAAGAGGAAGGACTGTGCTTTGGTTACAGCAGGAACGCAAGCCGACATTCTCCTGTAAGGATGGGGTCTTAAGGTATGACTTTGTAGAAGGAATGCGAAGCAGTTTTGGTTTCTCAGTGCCGCTCAGCTTAGGGCAATGAGGCAGATGTGTATGACAGGTAGGACGTGAGAGAACACAGTTCCTGGAGCTGTTGGAGTGCTGAGGAAATCTAGCTCTCCCAGGGAAGAGTGCAGTGTGTTGCCCTACACTCAGCATACACAGAGCGACTGGGAATGTTTTCCGGGCCTGGAAGTTTCTTAGCAGCCTAGTGGAGCCTGCCGGTGCTCGGTATTCGTGCAGGGAATAGGGTGCCCAGGCGAGGTCCTCCGTTTCCTGAAAAGCTTACTAACGTTAAAGAAAGCAGACCTAAAGCTAATGCCTCAAGGACTCTGCTCCAAGCTTCCACTTCGGCAGGGCTATTCAAGGCTTTACCTTGAGGAAAGGACTCACGTCAAGTTTCCTTTTAGCTCTAGAGTGTATCAGGAGGAGCTCCCACCCAGGCTATGAAAGCACCCTGTTGATGTAGAGAACACTCGTTCCTTTCCCAGAGCCCTGCCTGCAGTGACTAGAGAGCCGTCCTAAAACTGTTATTTAGGGAGCTTCAAGGCAGCATGAATGGAGCACTCAAAATGGGAAAGCAAGGCTTGTGCCATAAGGCCCCCGGTTCCAGCGAACACGCAGCCTACCTCCTTGTGATTTCTACCAAGTAAGTATACACTCTTGCTAAACACTGGTCCCTTCCTTGAATAGAGTTTATTTGGCACGGAGTTCTGCGTGTAGCCAACCGCCTCCCCCAAGGAGCGCTCTTGCTAGGCTATCGGGCTTAGCTTCTTCTAAAACCCTGCAGTGTAAGAGGAAGGACTGAGCTTTGGTTACAGCAGGAACGCAAGCCGACTTTCTCCTGTAAGGATGGGGTCTTAAGGTATGATTTTGTAGAAGGAATGCGAAGCAGTTTTGGTTTCTCAGTGCCGCTCAGCCTAGGGCAATGAGGCAGATGTGTATGACATGTAGGACGTGAGAGAACACAGTTCCTGGAGCTGTTGGAGTGCTGAGGAAATCTAGCTCTCCCAGGGAAGAGTGCAGTGTGTTGCCCTACACTCAGCATACACAGAGTGACTGGGAAAGGTTTCTGGGCCTGGAAGTTTCTTAGCAGCCTAGTGGAGCCTGCCGGTGCTCGGTATTCGTGCAGGGAATAGGGTGCCCAGGCGAGGTCCTCGGTTTCCTGAAAAGCTTACTAACGTTAAAGAAAGCAGACTTAAAGCTAATGCCTCAAGGACTCTGCTCCAAGCTTCCACTTCGGCAGGGTTATTCAAGGCTTTACCTTGAGGAAAGGACTCACGTCAAGTTTCCTTTTAGCTCTAGAGTGTATCAGGAGGAGCTCCCACCCAGGCTATGAAAGCACCCTGTTGATGTAGAGAACACTCGTTCCTTTCCCAGAGCCCTGCCTGCAGTGACTAGAGACCCGTCCTAAACTGTGATTTAGGTAGCTTCAAGGCAGCATGAATGGAGCACTCAAAATGGGAAAGCAAGGCTTGTGCCATAAGGCCCCCGTTTCCAGCGAACACGCAGCCTATCTCCTTGTGATTTCTACCAAGTAAGTATACACTCTTGCTACACACTGGTCCCTTCCTTGAATAAAGTTTATTTGGCACTGAGTTCTGCGTGTAGCCAACCGCCTCCCCCAAGGAGCGCTCTTGCTAGGCTCTCGGGCTTAGTTTCTTCTAAAACCCTGCAGTGTAAGAGGAAGAACTGTGCTTTGGTTACAGCAGGAAGGCAAGCCGACACTCTCCTGTAAGGATGGGGTCTTAAGGTATGACTTTGTAGAAGGAATGCGAAGCAGTTTTTGTTTCTCAGTGCCGCTCAGCCTAGGGCAATGAGGCAGATGTGCATGACATGTAGGACGTGAGAGAACACAGTTCCTGGAGCTGTTGGAGTGCTGAGGAAATCTAGCTCTCCCAGGGAAGAGTGCAGTGTGTTGCCCTACACTCAGCATACACAGAGTGACTGGGAAAGTTTTCCGGGCCTGGAAGTTTCTTAGCAGCCTAGTGGAGCCTGCCGGTGCTCGGTGTTCGAGCAGGGAACAGGGTGCCCAGGAGAGGTCCTCCGTTTCCTGAAAAGCTTACTAACGTTAAAGAAAGCAGACCTAAAGCTAATGCCTCAAGGACTCTGCTCCAAGCTTCCACTTCGGCAGGGCTATTCAAGGCTTTACCTTGAGGAAAGGACTCACGTCAAGTTTCCTTTTAGCTCTAGAGCGTATCAGGAGGAGCTCCCACCCAGGTTTTGAAATCATCCTTTTGATGTAGAAAAGACTCGTTCCTTTCCCAGAGCCCTGCCTGCAGTGACTAGAGAGCCGTCCTAAAACTGTTATTTAGGTAGCTTCAAGGCAGCATGAATGCAGCACTCAAAATGAGAAAGCAAGGCTTGTGCCATTAGGCCCCCGTTTCCAGCAAACACGCAGCCTACCTCCTTGTGATTTCTACCAAGTAAGTATACACTCTTGCTAAACACTGGTCCCTTTCATGAATAAAGTTTATTTGGCACGGAGTTCTGCGTGTAGCCAACCGCCTCCCGCAAGGAGCTCTCTTGCTAGGCTATCGGGCTTAGCTTCTTCTAAAACCCTGCAGTGTAAGAGGAAGGACTGTGCTTTGGTTACAGCAGGAACGCAAGCCGACATTCTCCTGTAAGGATGGGGTCTTAAGGTATGACTTTGTAGAAGGAATGCGAAGCAGTTTTGGTTTCTCAGTGCCGCTCAGCTTAGGGCAATGAGGCAGATGTGTATGACAGGTAGGACGTGAGAGAACACAGTTCCTGGAGCTGTTGGAGTGCTGAGGAAATCTAGCTCTCCCAGGGAAGAGTGCAGTGTGTTGCCCTACACTCAGCATACACAGAGCGACTGGGAATGTTTTCCGGGCCTGGAAGTTTCTTAGCAGCCTAGTGGAGCCTGCCGGTGCTCGGTATTCGTGCAGGGAATAGGGTGCCCAGGCGAGGTCCTCCGTTTCCTGAAAAGCTTACTAACGTTAAAGAAAGCAGACCTAAAGCTAATGCCTCAAGGACTCTGCTCCAAGCTTCCACTTCGGCAGGGCTATTCAAGGCTTTACCTTGAGGAAAGGACTCACGTCAAGTTTCCTTTTAGCTCTAGAGTGTATCAGGAGGAGCTCCCACCCAGGCTATGAAAGCACCCTGTTGATGTAGAGAACACTCGTTCCTTTCCCAGAGCCCTGCCTGCAGTGACTAGAGAGCCGTCCTAAAACTGTTATTTAGGGAGCTTCAAGGCAGCATGAATGGAGCACTCAAAATGGGAAAGCAAGGCTTGTGCCATAAGGCCCCCGGTTCCAGCGAACACGCAGCCTACCTCCTTGTGATTTCTACCAAGTAAGTATACACTCTTGCTAAACACTGGTCCCTTCCTTGAATAGAGTTTATTTGGCACGGAGTTCTGCGTGTAGCCAACCGCCTCCCCCAAGGAGCGCTCTTGCTAGGCTATCGGGCTTAGCTTCTTCTAAAACCCTGCAGTGTAAGAGGAAGGACTGAGCTTTGGTTACAGCAGGAACGCAAGCCGACTTTCTCCTGTAAGGATGGGGTCTTAAGGTATGATTTTGTAGAAGGAATGCGAAGCAGTTTTGGTTTCTCAGTGCCGCTCAGCCTAGGGCAATGAGGCAGATGTGTATGACATGTAGGACGTGAGAGAACACAGTTCCTGGAGCTGTTGGAGTGCTGAGGAAATCTAGCTCTCCCAGGGAAGAGTGCAGTGTGTTGCCCTACACTCAGCATACACAGAGTGACTGGGAAAGGTTTCTGGGCCTGGAAGTTTCTTAGCAGCCTAGTGGAGCCTGCCGGTGCTCGGTATTCGTGCAGGGAATAGGGTGCCCAGGCGAGGTCCTCGGTTTCCTGAAAAGCTTACTAACGTTAAAGAAAGCAGACTTAAAGCTAATGCCTCAAGGACTCTGCTCCAAGCTTCCACTTCGGCAGGGTTATTCAAGGCTTTACCTTGAGGAAAGGACTCACGTCAAGTTTCCTTTTAGCTCTAGAGTGTATCAGGAGGAGCTCCCACCCAGGCTATGAAAGCACCCTGTTGATGTAGAGAACACTCGTTCCTTTCCCAGAGCCCTGCCTGCAGTGACTAGAGACCCGTCCTAAACTGTGATTTAGGTAGCTTCAAGGCAGCATGAATGGAGCACTCAAAATGGGAAAGCAAGGCTTGTGCCATAAGGCCCCCGTTTCCAGCGAAAACGCAGCCTACCTCCTTGTGATTTCTACCAAATAAGTATACACTCTTGCTACACACTGGTCCCTTCCTTGAATAAAGTTTATTTGGCACTGAGTTCTGCGTGTAGCCAACCGCCTCCCCCAAGGAACGCTCTTGCTAGGCTCTCGGCCTTATCTTCTTCTAAAACCCTGCAGTGTAAGAGGAAGAACTGTGCTTTGGTTACAGCAGGAAGGCAAGCCGACACTCTCCTGTAAGTATGGGGTCTTAAGGTATGACTTTGTAGAAGGAATGCGAAGCAGTTTTTGTTTCTCAGTGCCGCTCAGCCTAGGGCAATGAGGCAGATGTGCATGACATGTAGGATGTGAGAGAACACATTTCCTGGAGCTGTTGGAGTGCTGAGGAAATCTAGCTCTCCCAGGGAAGAGTGCAGTGTGTTGCCCTACACTCAACATACACTGAGTGACTGGGAAAGTTTTCCGGGCCTGGAAGTTTCTTAGCAGCCTAGTGGAGCCTGCCGGTGCTCGGTGTTCGTGCAGGGAATAGGGTGGCCAGGCGAGGTCCTCCGTTTCCAGAAATGCTTACTAACGTTAAAGAAAGCAGACCTAAAGCTAATGCCTCAAGGACTCTGCTCCAAGCTTCCACTTCGGCAGGGCTATTCAAGGCTTTACCTTGAGGAAAGGACTCACGTCAAGTTTCCTTTTAGCTCTAGAGCGTATCAGGAGGAGCTCCCACCCAGGTTTTGAAATCATCCTTTTGATGTAGAAAAGACTCGTTCCTTTCCCAGAGCCCTGCCTGCAGTGACTAGAGAGCCGTCCTAAAACTGTTATTTAGGTAGCTTCAAGGCAGCATGAATGGAGCACTCAAAATGAGAAAGCAAGGCTTGTGCCATTAGGCCCCCGTTTCCAGCGAAAACGCAGCCTACCTCCTTGTGATTTCTACCAAGTAAGTATACACTCTTGCTAAACACTGGTCCCTTTCATGAATAAAGTTTATTTGGCACGGAGTTCTGCGTGTAGCCAACCGCCTCCCGCAAGGAGCTCTCTTGCTAGGCTATCGGGCTTAGCTTCTTCTAAAACCCTGCAGTGTAAGAGGAAGGACTGTGCTTTGGTTACAGCAGGAACGCAAGCCGACATTCTCCTGTAAGGATGGGGTCTTAAGGTATGACTTTGTAGAAGGAATGCGAAGCAGTTTTGGTTTCTCAGTGCCGCTCAGCTTAGGGCAATGAGGCAGATGTGTATGACAGGTAGGACGTGAGAGAACACAGTTCCTGGAGCTGTTGGAGTGCTGAGGAAATCTAGCTCTCCCAGGGAAGAGTGCAGTGTGTTGCCCTACACTCAGCATACACAGAGCGACTGGGAATGTTTTCCGGGCCTGGAAGTTTCTTAGCAGCCTAGTGGAGCCTGCCGGTGCTCGGTATTCGTGCAGGGAATAGGGTGCCCAGGCGAGGTCCTCCGTTTCCTGAAAAGCTTACTAACGTTAAAGAAAGCAGACCTAAAGCTAATGCCTCAAGGACTCTGCTCCAAGCTTCCACTTCGGCAGGGCTATTCAAGGCTTTACCTTGAGGAAAGGACTCACGTCAAGTTTCCTTTTAGCTCTAGAGTGTATCAGGAGGAGCTCCCACCCAGGCTATGAAAGCACCCTGTTGATGTAGAGAACACTCGTTCCTTTCCCAGAGCCCTGCCTGCAGTGACTAGAGAGCCGTCCTAAAACTGTTATTTAGGGAGCTTCAAGGCAGCATGAATGGAGCACTCAAAATGGGAAAGCAAGGCTTGTGCCATAAGGCCCCCGGTTCCAGCGAACACGCAGCCTACCTCCTTGTGATTTCTACCAAGTAAGTATACACTCTTGCTAAACACTGGTCCCTTCCTTGAATAGAGTTTATTTGGCACGGAGTTCTGCGTGTAGCCAACCGCCTCCCCCAAGGAGCGCTCTTGCTAGGCTATCGGGCTTAGCTTCTTCTAAAACCCTGCAGTGTAAGAGGAAGGACTGAGCTTTGGTTACAGCAGGAACGCAAGCCGACTTTCTCCTGTAAGGATGGGGTCTTAAGGTATGATTTTGTAGAAGGAATGCGAAGCAGTTTTGGTTTCTCAGTGCCGCTCAGCCTAGGGCAATGAGGCAGATGTGTATGACATGTAGGACGTGAGAGAACACAGTTCCTGGAGCTGTTGGAGTGCTGAGGAAATCTAGCTCTCCCAGGGAAGAGTGCAGTGTGTTGCCCTACACTCAGCATACACAGAGTGACTGGGAAAGGTTTCTGGGCCTGGAAGTTTCTTAGCAGCCTAGTGGAGCCTGCCGGTGCTCGGTATTCGTGCAGGGAATAGGGTGCCCAGGCGAGGTCCTCGGTTTCCTGAAAAGCTTACTAACGTTAAAGAAAGCAGACTTAAAGCTAATGCCTCAAGGACTCTGCTCCAAGCTTCCACTTCGGCAGGGTTATTCAAGGCTTTACCTTGAGGAAAGGACTCACGTCAAGTTTCCTTTTAGCTCTAGAGTGTATCAGGAGGAGCTCCCACCCAGGCTATGAAAGCACCCTGTTGATGTAGAGAACACTCGTTCCTTTCCCAGAGCCCTGCCTGCAGTGACTAGAGTCCCGTCCTAAACTGTGATTTAGGTAGCTTCAAGGCAGCATGAATGGAGCACTCAAAATGGGAAAGCAAGGCTTGTGCCATAAGGCCCCCGTTTCCAGCGAACACGCAGCCTATCTCCTTGTGATTTCTACCAAGTAAGTATACACTCTTGCTACACACTGGTCCCTTCCTTGAATAAAGTTTATTTGGCACTGAGTTCTGCGTGTAGCCAACCGCCTCCCCCAAGGAGCGCTCTTGCTAGGCTCTCGGGCTTAGTTTCTTCTAAAACCCTGCAGTGTAAGAGGAAGAACTGTGCTTTGGTTACAGCAGGAAGGCAAGCCGACACTCTCCTGTAAGGATGGGGTCTTAAGGTATGACTTTGTAGAAGGAATGCGAAGCAGTTTTTGTTTCTCAGTGCCGCTCAGCCTAGGGCAATGAGGCAGATGTGCATGACATGTAGGACGTGAGAGAACACAGTTCCTGGAGCTGTTGGAGTGCTGAGGAAATCTAGCTCTCCCAGGGAAGAGTGCAGTGTGTTGCCCTACACTCAGCATACACTGAGTGACTGGGAAAGTTTTCCGGGCCTGGAAGTTTCTTAGCAGCCTAGTGGAGCCTGCCGGTGCTCGGTGTTCGAGCAGGGAACAGGGTGCCCAGGAGAGGTCCTCCGTTTCCTGAAAAGCTTACTAACGTTAAAGAAAGCAGACCTAAAGCTAATGCCTCAAGGACTCTGCTCCAAGCTTCCACTTCGGCAGGGCTATTCAAGGCTTTACCTTGAGGAAAGGACTCACGTCAAGTTTCCTTTTAGCTCTAGAGCGTATCAGGAGGAGCTCCCACCCAGGTTTTGAAATCATCCTTTTGATGTAGAAAAGACTCGTTCCTTTCCCAGAGCCCTGCCTGCAGTGACTAGAGAGCCGTCCTAAAACTGTTATTTAGGTAGCTTCAAGGCAGCATGAATGCAGCACTCAAAATGAGAAAGCAAGGCTTGTGCCATTAGGCCCCCGTTTCCAGCAAACACGCAGCCTACCTCCTTGTGATTTCTACCAAGTAAGTATACACTCTTGCTAAACACTGGTCCCTTTCATGAATAAAGTTTATTTGGCACGGAGTTCTGCGTGTAGCCAACCGCCTCCCGCAAGGAGCTCTCTTGCTAGGCTATCGGGCTTAGCTTCTTCTAAAACCCTGCAGTGTAAGAGGAAGGACTGTGCTTTGGTTACAGCAGGAACGCAAGCCGACATTCTCCTGTAAGGATGGGGTCTTAAGGTATGACTTTGTAGAAGGAATGCGAAGCAGTTTTGGTTTCTCAGTGCCGCTCAGCTTAGGGCAATGAGGCAGATGT
Source organism: Balaenoptera ricei (assembly GCF_028023285.1). Lineage (NCBI taxonomy): Eukaryota > Metazoa > Chordata > Mammalia > Artiodactyla > Balaenopteridae > Balaenoptera > Balaenoptera ricei. The sequence goes on along the minus strand of NC_082655.1, from coordinate 47,447,999 downwards.
GTATGACAGGTAGGACGTGAGAGAACACAGTTCCTGGAGCTGTTGGAGTGCTGAGGAAATCTAGCTCTCCCAGGGAAGAGTGCAGTGTGTTGCCCTACACTCAGCATACACAGAGCGACTGGGAATGTTTTCCGGGCCTGGAAGTTTCTTAGCAGCCTAGTGGAGCCTGCCGGTGCTCGGTATTCGTGCAGGGAATAGGGTGCCCAGGCGAGGTCCTCCGTTTCCTGAAAAGCTTACTAACGTTAAAGAAAGCAGACCTAAAGCTAATGCCTCAAGGACTCTGCTCCAAGCTTCCACTTCGGCAGGGCTATTCAAGGCTTTACCTTGAGGAAAGGACTCACGTCAAGTTTCCTTTTAGCTCTAGAGTGTATCAGGAGGAGCTCCCACCCAGGCTATGAAAGCACCCTGTTGATGTAGAGAACACTCGTTCCTTTCCCAGAGCCCTGCCTGCAGTGACTAGAGAGCCGTCCTAAAACTGTTATTTAGGGAGCTTCAAGGCAGCATGAATGGAGCACTCAAAATGGGAAAGCAAGGCTTGTGCCATAAGGCCCCCGGTTCCAGCGAACACGCAGCCTACCTCCTTGTGATTTCTACCAAGTAAGTATACACTCTTGCTAAACACTGGTCCCTTCCTTGAATAGAGTTTATTTGGCACGGAGTTCTGCGTGTAGCCAACCGCCTCCCCCAAGGAGCGCTCTTGCTAGGCTATCGGGCTTAGCTTCTTCTAAAACCCTGCAGTGTAAGAGGAAGGACTGAGCTTTGGTTACAGCAGGAACGCAAGCCGACACTCTCCTGTAAGGATGGGGTCTTAAGGTATGATTTTGTAGAAGGAATGCGAAGCAGTTTTGGTTTCTCAGTGCCGCTCAGCCTAGGGCAATGAGGCAGATGTGTATGACATGTAGGACGTGAGAGAACACAGTTCCTGGAGCTGTTGGAGTGCTGAGGAAATCTAGCTCTCCCAGGGAAGAGTGCAGTGTGTTGCCCTACACTCAGCATACACAGAGTGACTGGGAAAGGTTTCTGGGCCTGGAAGTTTCTTAGCAACCTAGTGGAGCCTGCCGGTGCTCGGTATTCGTGCAGGGAATAGGGTGCCCAGGCGAGGTCCTCGGTTTCCTGAAAAGCTTACTAACGTTAAAGAAAGCAGACTTAAAGCTAATGCCTCAAGGACTCTGCTCCAAGCTTCCACTTCGGCAGGGTTATTCAAGGCTTTACCTTGAGGAAAGGACTCACGTCAAGTTTCCTTTTAGCTCTAGAGTGTATCAGGAGGAGCTCCCACCCAGGCTATGAAAGCACCCTGTTGATGTAGAGAACACTCGTTCCTTTCCCAGAGCCCTGCCTGCAGTGACTAGAGACCCGTCCTAAACTGTGATTTAGGTAGCTTCAAGGCAGCATGAATGGAGCACTCAAAATGGGAAAGCAAGGCTTGTGCCATAAGGCCCCCGTTTCCAGCGAACACGCAGCCTATCTCCTTGTGATTTCTACCAAGTAAGTATACACTCTTGCTACACACTGGTCCCTTCCTTGAATAAAGTTTATTTGGCACTGAGTTCTGCGTGTAGCCAACCGCCTCCCCCAAGGAGCGCTCTTGCTAGGCTCTCGGGCTTAGTTTCTTCTAAAACCCTGCAGTGTAAGAGGAAGAACTGTGCTTTGGTTACAGCAGGAAGGCAAGCCGACACTCTCCTGTAAGGATGGGGTCTTAAGGTATGACTTTGTAGAAGGAATGCGAAGCAGTTTTTGTTTCTCAGTGCCGCTCAGCCTAGGGCAATGAGGCAGATGTGCATGACATGTAGGACGTGAGAGAACACAGTTCCTGGAGCTGTTGGAGTGCTGAGGAAATCTAGCTCTCCCAGGGAAGAGTGCAGTGTGTTGCCCTACACTCAGCATACACAGAGTGACTGGGAAAGTTTTCCGGGCCTGGAAGTTTCTTAGCAGCCTAGTGGAGCCTGCCGGTGCTCGGTGTTCGAGGAGGGAACAGGGTGCCCAGGAGAGGTCCTCCGTTTCCTGAAAAGCTTACTAACGTTAAAGAAAGCAGACCTAAAGCTAATGCCTCAAGGACTCTGCTCCAAGCTTCCACTTCGGCAGGGCTATTCAAGGCTTTACCTTGAGGAAAGGACTCACGTCAAGTTTCCTTTTAGCTCTAGAGCGTATCAGGAGGAGCTCCCACCCAGGTTTTGAAATCATCCTTTTGATGTAGAAAAGACTCGTTCCTTTCCCAGAGCCCTGCCTGCAGTGACTAGAGAGCCGTCCTAAAACTGTTATTTAGGTAGCTTCAAGGCAGCATGAATGCAGCACTCAAAATGAGAAAGCAAGGCTTGTGCCATTAGGCCCCCGTTTCCAGCAAACACGCAGCCTACCTCCTTGTGATTTCTACCAAGTAAGTATACACTCTTGCTAAACACTGGTCCCTTTCATGAATAAAGTTTATTTGGCACGGAGTTCTGCGTGTAGCCAACCGCCTCCCGCAAGGAGCTCTCTTGCTAGGCTATCGGGCTTAGCTTCTTCTAAAACCCTGCAGTGTAAGAGGAAGGACTGTGCTTTGGTTACAGCAGGAACGCAAGCCGACATTCTCCTGTAAGGATGGGGTCTTAAGGTATGACTTTGTAGAAGGAATGCGAAGCAGTTTTGGTTTCTCAGTGCCGCTCAGCTTAGGGCAATGAGGCAGATGTGTATGACAGGTAGGACGTGAGAGAACACAGTTCCTGGAGCTGTTGGAGTGCTGAGGAAATCTAGCTCTCCCAGGGAAGAGTGCAGTGTGTTGCCCTACACTCAGCATACACAGAGCGACTGGGAATGTTTTCCGGGCCTGGAAGTTTCTTAGCAGCCTAGTGGAGCCTGCCGGTGCTCGGTATTCGTGCAGGGAATAGGGTGCCCAGGCGAGGTCCTCCGTTTCCTGAAAAGCTTACTAACGTTAAAGAAAGCAGACCTAAAGCTAATGCCTCAAGGACTCTGCTCCAAGCTTCCACTTCGGCAGGGCTATTCAAGGCTTTACCTTGAGGAAAGGACTCACGTCAAGTTTCCTTTTAGCTCTAGAGTGTATCAGGAGGAGCTCCCACCCAGGCTATGAAAGCACCCTGTTGATGTAGAGAACACTCGTTCCTTTCCCAGAGCCCTGCCTGCAGTGACTAGAGAGCCGTCCTAAAACTGTTATTTAGGGAGCTTCAAGGCAGCATGAATGGAGCACTCAAAATGGGAAAGCAAGGCTTGTGCCATAAGGCCCCCGGTTCCAGCGAACACGCAGCCTACCTCCTTGTGATTTCTACCAAGTAAGTATACACTCTTGCTAAACACTGGTCCCTTCCTTGAATAGAGTTTATTTGGCACGGAGTTCTGCGTGTAGCCAACCGCCTCCCCCAAGGAGCGCTCTTGCTAGGCTATCGGGCTTAGCTTCTTCTAAAACCCTGCAGTGTAAGAGGAAGGACTGAGCTTTGGTTACAGCAGGAACGCAAGCCGACACTCTCCTGTAAGGATGGGGTCTTAAGGTATGATTTTGTAGAAGGAATGCGAAGCAGTTTTGGTTTCTCAGTGCCGCTCAGCCTAGGGCAATGAGGCAGATGTGTATGACATGTAGGACGTGAGAGAACACAGTTCCTGGAGCTGTTGGAGTGCTGAGGAAATCTAGCTCTCCCAGGGAAGAGTGCAGTGTGTTGCCCTACACTCAGCATACACAGAGTGACTGGGAAAGGTTTCTGGGCCTGGAAGTTTCTTAGCAGCCTAGTGGAGCCTGCCGGTGCTCGGTATTCGTGCAGGGAATAGGGTGCCCAGGCGAGGTCCTCGGTTTCCTGAAAAGCTTACTAACGTTAAAGAAAGCAGACTTAAAGCTAATGCCTCAAGGACTCTGCTCCAAGCTTCCACTTCGGCAGGGTTATTCAAGGCTTTACCTTGAGGAAAGGACTCACGTCAAGTTTCCTTTTAGCTCTAGAGTGTATCAGGAGGAGCTCCCACCCAGGCTATGAAAGCACCCTGTTGATGTAGAGAACACTCGTTCCTTTCCCAGAGCCCTGCCTGCAGTGACTAGAGACCCGTCCTAAACTGTGATTTAGGTAGCTTCAAGGCAGCATGAATGGAGCACTCAAAATGGGAAAGCAAGGCTTGTGCCATAAGGCCCCCGTTTCCAGCGAACACGCAGCCTATCTCCTTGTGATTTCTACCAAGTAAGTATACACTCTTGCTACACACTGGTCCCTTCCTTGAATAAAGTTTATTTGGCACTGAGTTCTGCGTGTAGCCAACCGCCTCCCCCAAGGAGCGCTCTTGCTAGGCTCTCGGGCTTAGTTTCTTCTAAAACCATGCAGTGTAAGAGGAAGAACTGTGCTTTGGTTACAGCAGGAAGGCAAGCCGACACTCTCCTGTAAGGATGGGGTCTTAAGGTATGACTTTGTAGAAGGAATGCGAAGCAGTTTTTGTTTCTCAGTGCCGCTCAGCCTAGGGCAATGAGGCAGATGTGCATGACATGTAGGACGTGAGAGAACACAGTTCCTGGAGCTGTTGGAGTGCTGAGGAAATCTAGCTCTCCCAGGGAAGAGTGCAGTGTGTTGCCCTACACTCAGCATACACTGAGTGACTGGGAAAGTTTTCCGGGCCTGGAAGTTTCTTAGCAGCCTAGTGGAGCCTGCCGGTGCTCGGTGTTCGAGCAGGGAACAGGGTGCCCAGGAGAGGTCCTCCGTTTCCTGAAAAGCTTACTAACGTTAAAGAAAGCAGACCTAAAGCTAATGCCTCAAGGACTCTGCTCCAAGCTTCCACTTCGGCAGGGCTATTCAAGGCTTTACCTTGAGGAAAGGACTCACGTCAAGTTTCCTTTTAGCTCTAGAGCGTATCAGGAGGAGCTCCCACCCAGGTTTTGAAATCATCCTTTTGATGTAGAAAAGACTCGTTCCTTTCCCAGAGCCCTGCCTGCAGTGACTAGAGAGCCGTCCTAAAACTGTTATTTAGGTAGCTTCAAGGCAGCATGAATGCAGCACTCAAAATGAGAAAGCAAGGCTTGTGCCATTAGGCCCCCGTTTCCAGCAAACACGCAGCCTACCTCCTTGTGATTTCTACCAAGTAAGTATACACTCTTGCTAAACACTGGTCCCTTTCATGAATAAAGTTTATTTGGCACGGAGTTCTGCGTGTAGCCAACCGCCTCCCGCAAGGAGCTCTCTTGCTAGGCTATCGGGCTTAGCTTCTTCTAAAACCCTGCAGTGTAAGAGGAAGGACTGTGCTTTGGTTACAGCAGGAACGCAAGCCGACATTCTCCTGTAAGGATGGGGTCTTAAGGTATGACTTTGTAGAAGGAATGCGAAGCAGTTTTGGTTTCTCAGTGCCGCTCAGCTTAGGGCAATGAGGCAGATGTGTATGACAGGTAGGACGTGAGAGAACACAGTTCCTGGAGCTGTTGGAGTGCTGAGGAAATCTAGCTCTCCCAGGGAAGAGTGCAGTGTGTTGCCCTACACTCAGCATACACAGAGCGACTGGGAATGTTTTCCGGGCCTGGAAGTTTCTTAGCAGCCTAGTGGAGCCTGCCGGTGCTCGGTATTCGTGCAGGGAATAGGGTGCCCAGGCGAGGTCCTCCGTTTCCTGAAAAGCTTACTAACGTTAAAGAAAGCAGACCTAAAGCTAATGCCTCAAGGACTCTGCTCCAAGCTTCCACTTCGGCAGGGCTATTCAAGGCTTTACCTTGAGGAAAGGACTCACGTCAAGTTTCCTTTTAGCTCTAGAGTGTATCAGGAGGAGCTCCCACCCAGGCTATGAAAGCACCCTGTTGATGTAGAGAACACTCGTTCCTTTCCCAGAGCCCTGCCTGCAGTGACTAGAGAGCCGTCCTAAAACTGTTATTTAGGGAGCTTCAAGGCAGCATGAATGGAGCACTCAAAATGGGAAAGCAAGGCTTGTGCCATAAGGCCCCCGGTTCCAGCGAACACGCAGCCTACCTCCTTGTGATTTCTACCAAGTAAGTATACACTCTTGCTAAACACTGGTCCCTTCCTTGAATAGAGTTTATTTGGCACGGAGTTCTGCGTGTAGCCAACCGCCTCCCCCAAGGAGCGCTCTTGCTAGGCTATCGGGCTTAGCTTCTTCTAAAACCCTGCAGTGTAAGAGGAAGGACTGAGCTTTGGTTACAGCAGGAACGCAAGCCGACACTCTCCTGTAAGGATGGGGTCTTAAGGTATGATTTTGTAGAAGGAATGCGAAGCAGTTTTGGTTTCTCAGTGCCGCTCAGCCTAGGGCAATGAGGCAGATGTGTATGACATGTAGGACGTGAGAGAACACAGTTCCTGGAGCTGTTGGAGTGCTGAGGAAATCTAGCTCTCCCAGGGAAGAGTGCAGTGTGTTGCCCTACACTCAGCATACACAGAGTGACTGGGAAAGGTTTCTGGGCCTGGAAGTTTCTTAGCAGCCTAGTGGAGCCTGCCGGTGCTCGGTATTCGTGCAGGGAATAGGGTGCCCAGGCGAGGTCCTCGGTTTCCTGAAAAGCTTACTAACGTTAAAGAAAGCAGACTTAAAGCTAATGCCTCAAGGACTCTGCTCCAAGCTTCCACTTCGGCAGGGTTATTCAAGGCTTTACCTTGAGGAAAGGACTCACGTCAAGTTTCCTTTTAGCTCTAGAGTGTATCAGGAGGAGCTCCCACCCAGGCTATGAAAGCACCCTGTTGATGTAGAGAACACTCGTTCCTTTCCCAGAGCCCTGCCTGCAGTGACTAGAGTCCCGTCCTAAACTGTGATTTAGGTAGCTTCAAGGCAGCATGAATGGAGCACTCAAAATGGGAAAGCAAGGCTTGTGCCATAAGGCCCCCGTTTCCAGCGAACACGCAGCCTATCTCCTTGTGATTTCTACCAAGTAAGTATACACTCTTGCTACACACTGGTCCCTTCCTTGAATAAAGTTTATTTGGCACTGAGTTCTGCGTGTAGCCAACCGCCTCCCCCAAGGAGCGCTCTTGCTAGGCTCTCGGGCTTAGTTTCTTCTAAAACCCTGCAGTGTAAGAGGAAGAACTGTGCTTTGGTTACAGCAGGAAGGCAAGCCGACACTCTCCTGTAAGGATGGGGTCTTAAGGTATGACTTTGTAGAAGGAATGCGAAGCAGTTTTTGTTTCTCAGTGCCGCTCAGCCTAGGGCAATGAGGCAGATGTGCATGACATGTAGGACGTGAGAGAACACAGTTCCTGGAGCTGTTGGAGTGCTGAGGAAATCTAGCTCTCCCAGGGAAGAGTGCAGTGTGTTGCCCTACACTCAGCATACACTGAGTGACTGGGAAAGTTTTCCGGGCCTGGAAGTTTCTTAGCAGCCTAGTGGAGCCTGCCGGTGCTCGGTGTTCGAGCAGGGAACAGGGTGCCCAGGAGAGGTCCTCCGTTTCCTGAAAAGCTTACTAACGTTAAAGAAAGCAGACCTAAAGCTAATGCCTCAAGGACTCTGCTCCAAGCTTCCACTTCGGCAGGGCTATTCAAGGCTTTACCTTGAGGAAAGGACTCACGTCAAGTTTCCTTTTAGCTCTAGAGCGTATCAGGAGGAGCTCCCACCCAGGTTTTGAAATCATCCTTTTGATGTAGAAAAGACTCGTTCCTTTCCCAGAGCCCTGCCTGCAGTGACTAGAGAGCCGTCCTAAAACTGTTATTTAGGTAGCTTCAAGGCAGCATGAATGGAGCACTCAAAATGAGAAAGCAAGGCTTGTGCCATTAGGCCCCCGTTTCCAGCAAACACGCAGCCTACCTCCTTGTGATTTCTACCAAGTAAGTATACACTCTTGCTAAACACTGGTCCCTTTCATGAATAAAGTTTATTTGGCACGGAGTTCTGCGTGTAGCCAACCGCCTCCCGCAAGGAGCTCTCTTGCTAGGCTATCGGGCTTAGCTTCTTCTAAAACCCTGCAGTGTAAGAGGAAGGACTGTGCTTTGGTTACAGCAGGAACGCAAGCCGACATTCTCCTGTAAGGATGGGGTCTTAAGGTATGACTTTGTAGAAGGAATGCGAAGCAGTTTTGGTTTCTCAGTGCCGCTCAGCTTAGGGCAATGAGGCAGATGTGTATGACAGGTAGGACGTGAGAGAACACAGTTCCTGGAGCTGTTGGAGTGCTGAGGAAATCTAGCTCTCCCAGGGAAGAGTGCAGTGTGTTGCCCTACACTCAGCATACACAGAGCGACTGGGAATGTTTTCCGGGCCTGGAAGTTTCTTAGCAGCCTAGTGGAGCCTGCCGGTGCTCGGTATTCGTGCAGGGAATAGGGTGCCCAGGCGAGGTCCTCCGTTTCCTGAAAAGCTTACTAACGTTAAAGAAAGCAGACCTAAAGCTAATGCCTCAAGGACTCTGCTCCAAGCTTCCACTTCGGCAGGGCTATTCAAGGCTTTACCTTGAGGAAAGGACTCACGTCAAGTTTCCTTTTAGCTCTAGAGTGTATCAGGAGGAGCTCCCACCCAGGCTATGAAAGCACCCTGTTGATGTAGAGAACACTCGTTCCTTTCCCAGAGCCCTGCCTGCAGTGACTAGAGAGCCGTCCTAAAACTGTTATTTAGGGAGCTTCAAGGCAGCATGAATGGAGCACTCAAAATGGGAAAGCAAGGCTTGTGCCATAAGGCCCCCGGTTCCAGCGAACACGCAGCCTACCTCCTTGTGATTTCTACCAAGTAAGTATACACTCTTGCTAAACACTGGTCCCTTCCTTGAATAGAGTTTATTTGGCACGGAGTTCTGCGTGTAGCCAACCGCCTCCCCCAAGGAGCGCTCTTGCTAGGCTATCGGGCTTAGCTTCTTCTAAAACCCTGCAGTGTAAGAGGAAGGACTGAGCTTTGGTTACAGCAGGAACGCAAGCCGACACTCTCCTGTAAGGATGGGGTCTTAAGGTATGATTTTGTAGAAGGAATGCGAAGCAGTTTTGGTTTCTCAGTGCCGCTCAGCCTAGGGCAATGAGGCAGATGTGTATGACATGTAGGACGTGAGAGAACACAGTTCCTGGAGCTGTTGGAGTGCTGAGGAAATCTAGCTCTCCCAGGGAAGAGTGCAGTGTGTTGCCCTACACTCAGCATACACAGAGTGACTGGGAAAGGTTTCTGGGCCTGGAAGTTTCTTAGCAGCCTAGTGGAGCCTGCCGGTGCTCGGTATTCGTGCAGGGAATAGGGTGCCCAGGCGAGGTCCTCGGTTTCCTGAAAAGCTTACTAACGTTAAAGAAAGCAGACTTAAAGCTAATGCCTCAAGGACTCTGCTCCAAGCTTCCACTTCGGCAGGGTTATTCAAGGCTTTACCTTGAGGAAAGGACTCACGTCAAGTTTCCTTTTAGCTCTAGAGTGTATCAGGAGGAGCTCCCACCCAGGCTATGAAAGCACCCTGTTGATGTAGAGAACACTCGTTCCTTTCCCAGAGCCCTGCCTGCAGTGACTAGAGACCCGTCCTAAACTGTGATTTAGGTAGCTTCAAGGCAGCATGAATGGAGCACTCAAAATGGGAAAGCAAGGCTTGTGCCATAAGGCCCCCGTTTCCAGCGAAAACGCAGCCTACCTCCTTGTGATTTCTACCAAATAAGTATACACTCTTGCTACACACTGGTCCCTTCCTTGAATAAAGTTTATTTGGCACTGAGTTCTGCGTGTAGCCAACCGCCTCCCCCAAGGAACGCTCTTGCTAGGCTCTCGGCCTTAGCTTCTTCTAAAACCCTGCAGTGTAAGAGGAAGAACTGTGCTTTGGTTACAGCAGGAAGGCAAGCCGACACTCTCCTGTAAGTATGGGGTCTTAAGGTATGACTTTGTAGAAGGAATGCGAAGCAGTTTTTGTTTCTCAGTGCCGCTCAGCCTAGGGCAATGAGGCAGATGTGCATGACATGTAGGATGTGAGAGAACACATTTCCTGGAGCTGTTGGAGTGCTGAGGAAATCTAGCTCTCCCAGGGAAGAGTGCAGTGTGTTGCCCTACACTCAACATACACTGAGTGACTGGGAAAGTTTTCCGGGCCTGGAAGTTTCTTAGCAGCCTAGTGGAGCCTGCCGGTGCTCGGTGTTCGTGCAGGGAATAGGGTGGCCAGGCGAGGTCCTCCGTTTCCAGAAATGCTTACTAACGTTAAAGAAAGCAGACCTAAAGCTAATGCCTCAAGGACTCTGCTCCAAGCTTCCACTTCGGCAGGGCTATTCAAGGCTTTACCTTGAGGAAAGGACTCACGTCAAGTTTCCTTTTAGCTCTAGAGCGTATCAGGAGGAGCTCCCACCCAGGTTTTGAAATCATCCTTTTGATGTAGAAAAGACTCGTTCCTTTCCCAGAGCCCTGCCTGCAGTGACTAGAGAGCCGTCCTAAAACTGTTATTTAGGTAGCTTCAAGGCAGCATGAATGGAGCACTCAAAATGAGAAAGCAAGGCTTGTGCCATTAGGCCCCCGTTTCCAGCGAAAACGCAGCCTACCTCCTTGTGATTTCTACCAAGTAAGTATACACTCTTGCTAAACACTGGTCCCTTTCATGAATAAAGTTTATTTGGCACGGAGTTCTGCGTGTAGCCAACCGCCTCCCGCAAGGAGCTCTCTTGCTAGGCTATCGGGCTTAGCTTCTTCTAAAACCCTGCAGTGTAAGAGGAAGGACTGTGCTTTGGTTACAGCAGGAACGCAAGCCGACATTCTCCTGTAAGGATGGGGTCTTAAGGTATGACTTTGTAGAAGGAATGCGAAGCAGTTTTGGTTTCTCAGTGCCGCTCAGCTTAGGGCAATGAGGCAGATGTGTATGACAGGTAGGACGTGAGAGAACACAGTTCCTGGAGCTGTTGGAGTGCTGAGGAAATCTAGCTCTCCCAGGGAAGAGTGCAGTGTGTTGCCCTACACTCAGCATACACAGAGCGACTGGGAATGTTTTCCGGGCCTGGAAGTTTCTTAGCAGCCTAGTGGAGCCTGCCGGTGCTCGGTATTCGTGCAGGGAATAGGGTGCCCAGGCGAGGTCCTCCGTTTCCTGAAAAGCTTACTAACGTTAAAGAAAGCAGACCTAAAGCTAATGCCTCAAGGACTCTGCTCCAAGCTTCCACTTCGGCAGGGCTATTCAAGGCTTTACCTTGAGGAAAGGACTCACGTCAAGTTTCCTTTTAGCTCTAGAGTGTATCAGGAGGAGCTCCCACCCAGGCTATGAAAGCACCCTGTTGATGTAGAGAACACTCGTTCCTTTCCCAGAGCCCTGCCTGCAGTGACTAGAGAGCCGTCCTAAAACTGTTATTTAGGGAGCTTCAAGGCAGCATGAATGGAGCACTCAAAATGGGAAAGCAAGGCTTGTGCCATAAGGCCCCCGGTTCCAGCGAACACGCAGCCTACCTCCTTGTGATTTCTACCAAGTAAGTATACACTCTTGCTAAACACTGGTCCCTTCCTTGAATAGAGTTTATTTGGCACGGAGTTCTGCGTGTAGCCAACCGCCTCCCCCAAGGAGCGCTCTTGCTAGGCTATCGGGCTTAGCTTCTTCTAAAACCCTGCAGTGTAAGAGGAAGGACTGAGCTTTGGTTACAGCAGGAACGCAAGCCGACTTTCTCCTGTAAGGATGGGGTCTTAAGGTATGATTTTGTAGAAGGAATGCGAAGCAGTTTTGGTTTCTCAGTGCCGCTCAGCCTAGGGCAATGAGGCAGATGTGTATGACATGTAGGACGTGAGAGAACACAGTTCCTGGAGCTGTTGGAGTGCTGAGGAAATCTAGCTCTCCCAGGGAAGAGTGCAGTGTGTTGCCCTACACTCAGCATACACAGAGTGACTGGGAAAGGTTTCTGGGCCTGGAAGTTTCTTAGCAGCCTAGTGGAGCCTGCCGGTGCTCGGTATTCGTGCAGGGAATAGGGTGCCCAGGCGAGGTCCTCGGTTTCCTGAAAAGCTTACTAACGTTAAAGAAAGCAGACTTAAAGCTAATGCCTCAAGGACTCTGCTCCAAGCTTCCACTTCGGCAGGGTTATTCAAGGCTTTACCTTGAGGAAAGGACTCACGTCAAGTTTCCTTTTAGCTCTAGAGTGTATCAGGAGGAGCTCCCACCCAGGCTATGAAAGCACCCTGTTGATGTAGAGAACACTCGTTCCTTTCCCAGAGCCCTGCCTGCAGTGACTAGAGTCCCGTCCTAAACTGTGATTTAGGTAGCTTCAAGGCAGCATGAATGGAGGACTCAAAATGGGAAAGCAAGGCTTGTGCCATAAGGCCCCCGTTTCCAGCGAACACGCAGCCTATCTCCTTGTGATTTCTACCAAGTAAGTATACACTCTTGCTACACACTGGTCCCTTCCTTGAATAAAGTTTATTTGGCACTGAGTTCTGCGTGTAGCCAACCGCCTCCCCCAAGGAGCGCTCTTGCTAGGCTCTCGGGCTTAGTTTCTTCTAAAACCCTGCAGTGTAAGAGGAAGAACTGTGCTTTGGTTACAGCAGGAAGGCAAGCCGACACTCTCCTGTAAGGATGGGGTCTTAAGGTATGACTTTGTAGAAGGAATGCGAAGCAGTTTTGGTTTCTCAGTGCCGCTCAGCCTAGGGCAATGAGGCAGATGTGCATGACATGTAGGACGTGAGAGAACACAGTTCCTGGAGCTGTTGGAGTGCTGAGGAAATCTAGCTCTCCCAGGGAAGAGTGCAGTGTGTTGCCCTACACTCAGCATACACAGAGTGACTGGGAAAGTTTTCCGGGCCTGGAAGTTTCTTAGCAGCCTAGTGGAGCCTGCCGGTGCTCGGTGTTCGAGCAGGGAACAGGGTGCCCAGGAGAGGTCCTCCGTTTCCTGAAAAGCTTACTAACGTTAAAGAAAGCAGACCTAAAGCTAATGCCTCAAGGACTCTGCTCCAAGCTTCCACTTCGGCAGGGCTATTCAAGGCTTTACCTTGAGGAAAGGACTCACGTCAAGTTTCCTTTTAGCTCTAGAGCGTATCAGGAGGAGCTCCCACCCAGGTTTTGAAATCATCCTTTTGATGTAGAAAAGACTCGTTCCTTTCCCAGAGCCCTGCCTGCAGTGACTAGAGAGCCGTCCTAAAACTGTTATTTAGGTAGCTTCAAGGCAGCATGAATGCAGCACTCAAAATGAGAAAGCAAGGCTTGTGCCATTAGGCCCCCGTTTCCAGCAAACACGCAGCCTACCTCCTTGTGATTTCTACCAAGTAAGTATACACTCTTGCTAAACACTGGTCCCTTTCATGAATAAAGTTTATTTGGCACGGAGTTCTGCGTGTAGCCAACCGCCTCCCGCAAGGAGCTCTCTTGCTAGGCTATCGGGCTTAGCTTCTTCTAAAACCCTGCAGTGTAAGAGGAAGGACTGTGCTTTGGTTACAGCAGGAACGCAAGCCGACATTCTCCTGTAAGGATGGGGTCTTAAGGTATGACTTTGTAGAAGGAATGCGAAGCAGTTTTGGTTTCTCAGTGCCGCTCAGCTTAGGGCAATGAGGCAGATGTGTATGACAGGTAGGACGTGAGAGAACACAGTTCCTGGAGCTGTTGGAGTGCTGAGGAAATCTAGCTCTCCCAGGGAAGAGTGCAGTGTGTTGCCCTACACTCAGCATACACAGAGCGACTGGGAATGTTTTCCGGGCCTGGAAGTTTCTTAGCAGCCTAGTGGAGCCTGCCGGTGCTCGGTATTCGTGCAGGGAATAGGGTGCCCAGGCGAGGTCCTCCGTTTCCTGAAAAGCTTACTAACGTTAAAGAAAGCAGACCTAAAGCTAATGCCTCAAGGACTCTGCTCCAAGCTTCCACTTCGGCAGGGCTATTCAAGGCTTTACCTTGAGGAAAGGACTCACGTCAAGTTTCCTTTTAGCTCTAGAGTGTATCAGGAGGAGCTCCCACCCAGGCTATGAAAGCACCCTGTTGATGTAGAGAACACTCGTTCCTTTCCCAGAGCCCTGCCTGCAGTGACTAGAGACCCGTCCTAAACTGTGATTTAGGTAGCTTCAAGGCAGCATGAATGGAGCACTCAAAATGGGAAAGCAAGGCTTGTGCCATAAGGCCCCCGTTTCCAGCGAACACGCAGCCTATCTCCTTGTGATTTCTACCAAGTAAGTATACACTCTTGCTACACACTGGTCCCTTCCTTGAATAAAGTTTATTTGGCACTGAGTTCTGCGTGTAGCCAACCGCCTCCCCCAAGGAGCGCTCTTGCTAGGCTATCGGGCTTAGTTTCTTCTAAAACCCTGCAGTGTAAGAGGAAGAACTGTGCTTTGGTTACAGCAGGAAGGCAAGCCGACACTCTCCTGTAAGGATGGGGTCTTAAGGTATGACTTTGTAGAAGGAATGCGAAGCAGTTTTTGTTTCTCAGTGCCGCTCAGCCTAGGGCAATGAGGCAGATGTGCATGACATGTAGGACGTGAGAGAACACAGTTCCTGGAGCTGTTGGAGTGCTGAGGAAATCTAGCTCTCCCAGGGAAGAGTGCAGTGTGTTGCCCTACACTCAGCATACACAGAGTGACTGGGAAAGTTTTCCGGGCCTGGAAGTTTCTTAGCAGCCTAGTGGAGCCTGCCGGTGCTCGGTGTTCGAGCAGGGAACAGGGTGCCCAGGAGAGGTCCTCCGTTTCCTGAAAAGCTTACTAACGTTAAAGAAAGCAGACCTAAAGCTAATGCCTCAAGGACTCTGCTCCAAGCTTCCACTTCGGCAGGGCTATTCAAGGCTTTACCTTGAGGAAAGGACTCACGTCAAGTTTCCTTTTAGCTCTAGAGTGTATCAGGAGGAGCTCCCACCCAGGCTATGAAAGCACCCTGTTGATGTAGAGAACACTCGTTCCTTTCCCAGAGCCCTGCCTGCAGTGACTAGAGAGCCGTCCTAAAACTGTTATTTAGGGAGCTTCAAGGCAGCATGAATGGAGCACTCAAAATGGGAAAGCAAGGCTTGTGCCATAAGGCCCCCGGTTCCAGCGAACACGCAGCCTACCTCCTTGTGATTTCTACCAAGTAAGTATACACTCTTGCTAAACACTGGTCCCTTCCTTGAATAGAGTTTATTTGGCACGGAGTTCTGCGTGTAGCCAACCGCCTCCCCCAAGGAGCGCTCTTGCTAGGCTATCGGGCTTAGCTTCTTCTAAAACCCTGCAGTGTAAGAGGAAGGACTGAGCTTTGGTTACAGCAGGAACGCAAGCCGACACTCTCCTGTAAGGATGGGGTCTTAAGGTATGATTTTGTAGAAGGAATGCGAAGCAGTTTTGGTTTCTCAGTGCCGCTCAGCCTAGGGCAATGAGGCAGATGTGTATGACATGTAGGACGTGAGAGAACACAGTTCCTGGAGCTGTTGGAGTGCTGAGGAAATCTAGCTCTCCCAGGGAAGAGTGCAGTGTGTTGCCCTACACTCAGCATACACAGAGTGACTGGGAAAGGTTTCTGGGCCTGGAAGTTTCTTAGCAGCCTAGTGGAGCCTGCCGGTGCTCGGTATTCGTGCAGGGAATAGGGTGCCCAGGCGAGGTCCTCGGTTTCCTGAAAAGCTTACTAACGTTAAAGAAAGCAGACTTAAAGCTAATGCCTCAAGGACTCTGCTCCAAGCTTCCACTTCGGCAGGGTTATTCAAGGCTTTACCTTGAGGAAAGGACTCACGTCAAGTTTCCTTTTAGCTCTAGAGTGTATCAGGAGGAGCTCCCACCCAGGCTATGAAAGCACCCTGTTGATGTAGAGAACACTCGTTCCTTTCCCAGAGCCCTGCCTGCAGTGACTAGAGACCCGTCCTAAACTGTGATTTAGGTAGCTTCAAGGCAGCATGAATGGAGCACTCAAAATGGGAAAGCAAGGCTTGTGCCATAAGGCCCCCGTTTCCAGCGAAAACGCAGCCTACCTCCTTGTGATTTCTACCAAATAAGTATACACTCTTGCTACACACTGGTCCCTTCCTTGAATAAAGTTTATTTGGCACTGAGTTCTGCGTGTAGCCAACCGCCTCCCCCAAGGAACGCTCTTGCTAGGCTCTCGGCCTTAGCTTCTTCTAAAACCCTGCAGTGTAAGAGGAAGAACTGTGCTTTGGTTACAGCAGGAAGGCAAGCCGACACTCTCCTGTAAGTATGGGGTCTTAAGGTATGACTTTGTAGAAGGAATGCGAAGCAGTTTTTGTTTCTCAGTGCCGCTCAGCCTAGGGCAATGAGGCAGATGTGCATGACATGTAGGA
Source organism: Balaenoptera ricei (assembly GCF_028023285.1). NCBI lineage: Eukaryota > Metazoa > Chordata > Mammalia > Artiodactyla > Balaenopteridae > Balaenoptera > Balaenoptera ricei. The sequence continues at coordinate 47,431,989 of NC_082655.1, read as the reverse complement.
TGTGAGAGAACACATTTCCTGGAGCTGTTGGAGTGCTGAGGAAATCTAGCTCTCCCAGGGAAGAGTGCAGTGTGTTGCCCTACACTCAACATACACTGAGTGACTGGGAAAGTTTTCCGGGCCTGGAAGTTTCTTAGCAGCCTAGTGGAGCCTGCCGGTGCTCGGTGTTCGTGCAGGGAATAGGGTGGCCAGGCGAGGTCCTCCGTTTCCAGAAATGCTTACTAACGTTAAAGAAAGCAGACCTAAAGCTAATGCCTCAAGGACTCTGCTCCAAGCTTCCACTTCGGCAGGGCTATTCAAGGCTTTACCTTGAGGAAAGGACTCACGTCAAGTTTCCTTTTAGCTCTAGAGCGTATCAGGAGGAGCTCCCACCCAGGTTTTGAAATCATCCTTTTGATGTAGAAAAGACTCGTTCCTTTCCCAGAGCCCTGCCTGCAGTGACTAGAGAGCCGTCCTAAAACTGTTATTTAGGTAGCTTCAAGGCAGCATGAATGGAGCACTCAAAATGAGAAAGCAAGGCTTGTGCCATTAGGCCCCCGTTTCCAGCGAAAACGCAGCCTACCTCCTTGTGATTTCTACCAAGTAAGTATACACTCTTGCTAAACACTGGTCCCTTTCATGAATAAAGTTTATTTGGCACGGAGTTCTGCGTGTAGCCAACCGCCTCCCGCAAGGAGCTCTCTTGCTAGGCTATCGGGCTTAGCTTCTTCTAAAACCCTGCAGTGTAAGAGGAAGGACTGTGCTTTGGTTACAGCAGGAACGCAAGCCGACATTCTCCTGTAAGGATGGGGTCTTAAGGTATGACTTTGTAGAAGGAATGCGAAGCAGTTTTGGTTTCTCAGTGCCGCTCAGCTTAGGGCAATGAGGCAGATGTGTATGACAGGTAGGACGTGAGAGAACACAGTTCCTGGAGCTGTTGGAGTGCTGAGGAAATCTAGCTCTCCCAGGGAAGAGTGCAGTGTGTTGCCCTACACTCAGCATACACAGAGCGACTGGGAATGTTTTCCGGGCCTGGAAGTTTCTTAGCAGCCTAGTGGAGCCTGCCGGTGCTCGGTATTCGTGCAGGGAATAGGGTGCCCAGGCGAGGTCCTCCGTTTCCTGAAAAGCTTACTAACGTTAAAGAAAGCAGACCTAAAGCTAATGCCTCAAGGACTCTGCTCCAAGCTTCCACTTCGGCAGGGCTATTCAAGGCTTTACCTTGAGGAAAGGACTCACGTCAAGTTTCCTTTTAGCTCTAGAGTGTATCAGGAGGAGCTCCCACCCAGGCTATGAAAGCACCCTGTTGATGTAGAGAACACTCGTTCCTTTCCCAGAGCCCTGCCTGCAGTGACTAGAGAGCCGTCCTAAAACTGTTATTTAGGGAGCTTCAAGGCAGCATGAATGGAGCACTCAAAATGGGAAAGCAAGGCTTGTGCCATAAGGCCCCCGGTTCCAGCGAACACGCAGCCTACCTCCTTGTGATTTCTACCAAGTAAGTATACACTCTTGCTAAACACTGGTCCCTTCCTTGAATAGAGTTTATTTGGCACGGAGTTCTGCGTGTAGCCAACCGCCTCCCCCAAGGAGCGCTCTTGCTAGGCTATCGGGCTTAGCTTCTTCTAAAACCCTGCAGTGTAAGAGGAAGGACTGAGCTTTGGTTACAGCAGGAACGCAAGCCGACTTTCTCCTGTAAGGATGGGGTCTTAAGGTATGATTTTGTAGAAGGAATGCGAAGCAGTTTTGGTTTCTCAGTGCCGCTCAGCCTAGGGCAATGAGGCAGATGTGTATGACATGTAGGACGTGAGAGAACACAGTTCCTGGAGCTGTTGGAGTGCTGAGGAAATCTAGCTCTCCCAGGGAAGAGTGCAGTGTGTTGCCCTACACTCAGCATACACAGAGTGACTGGGAAAGGTTTCTGGGCCTGGAAGTTTCTTAGCAGCCTAGTGGAGCCTGCCGGTGCTCGGTATTCGTGCAGGGAATAGGGTGCCCAGGCGAGGTCCTCGGTTTCCTGAAAAGCTTACTAACGTTAAAGAAAGCAGACTTAAAGCTAATGCCTCAAGGACTCTGCTCCAAGCTTCCACTTCGGCAGGGTTATTCAAGGCTTTACCTTGAGGAAAGGACTCACGTCAAGTTTCCTTTTAGCTCTAGAGTGTATCAGGAGGAGCTCCCACCCAGGCTATGAAAGCACCCTGTTGATGTAGAGAACACTCGTTCCTTTCCCAGAGCCCTGCCTGCAGTGACTAGAGTCCCGTCCTAAACTGTGATTTAGGTAGCTTCAAGGCAGCATGAATGGAGGACTCAAAATGGGAAAGCAAGGCTTGTGCCATAAGGCCCCCGTTTCCAGCGAACACGCAGCCTATCTCCTTGTGATTTCTACCAAGTAAGTATACACTCTTGCTACACACTGGTCCCTTCCTTGAATAAAGTTTATTTGGCACTGAGTTCTGCGTGTAGCCAACCGCCTCCCCCAAGGAGCGCTCTTGCTAGGCTCTCGGGCTTAGTTTCTTCTAAAACCCTGCAGTGTAAGAGGAAGAACTGTGCTTTGGTTACAGCAGGAAGGCAAGCCGACACTCTCCTGTAAGGATGGGGTCTTAAGGTATGACTTTGTAGAAGGAATGCGAAGCAGTTTTGGTTTCTCAGTGCCGCTCAGCCTAGGGCAATGAGGCAGATGTGCATGACATGTAGGACGTGAGAGAACACAGTTCCTGGAGCTGTTGGAGTGCTGAGGAAATCTAGCTCTCCCAGGGAAGAGTGCAGTGTGTTGCCCTACACTCAGCATACACAGAGTGACTGGGAAAGTTTTCCGGGCCTGGAAGTTTCTTAGCAGCCTAGTGGAGCCTGCCGGTGCTCGGTGTTCGAGCAGGGAACAGGGTGCCCAGGAGAGGTCCTCCGTTTCCTGAAAAGCTTACTAACGTTAAAGAAAGCAGACCTAAAGCTAATGCCTCAAGGACTCTGCTCCAAGCTTCCACTTCGGCAGGGCTATTCAAGGCTTTACCTTGAGGAAAGGACTCACGTCAAGTTTCCTTTTAGCTCTAGAGCGTATCAGGAGGAGCTCCCACCCAGGTTTTGAAATCATCCTTTTGATGTAGAAAAGACTCGTTCCTTTCCCAGAGCCCTGCCTGCAGTGACTAGAGAGCCGTCCTAAAACTGTTATTTAGGTAGCTTCAAGGCAGCATGAATGCAGCACTCAAAATGAGAAAGCAAGGCTTGTGCCATTAGGCCCCCGTTTCCAGCAAACACGCAGCCTACCTCCTTGTGATTTCTACCAAGTAAGTATACACTCTTGCTAAACACTGGTCCCTTTCATGAATAAAGTTTATTTGGCACGGAGTTCTGCGTGTAGCCAACCGCCTCCCGCAAGGAGCTCTCTTGCTAGGCTATCGGGCTTAGCTTCTTCTAAAACCCTGCAGTGTAAGAGGAAGGACTGTGCTTTGGTTACAGCAGGAACGCAAGCCGACATTCTCCTGTAAGGATGGGGTCTTAAGGTATGACTTTGTAGAAGGAATGCGAAGCAGTTTTGGTTTCTCAGTGCCGCTCAGCTTAGGGCAATGAGGCAGATGTGTATGACAGGTAGGACGTGAGAGAACACAGTTCCTGGAGCTGTTGGAGTGCTGAGGAAATCTAGCTCTCCCAGGGAAGAGTGCAGTGTGTTGCCCTACACTCAGCATACACAGAGCGACTGGGAATGTTTTCCGGGCCTGGAAGTTTCTTAGCAGCCTAGTGGAGCCTGCCGGTGCTCGGTATTCGTGCAGGGAATAGGGTGCCCAGGCGAGGTCCTCCGTTTCCTGAAAAGCTTACTAACGTTAAAGAAAGCAGACCTAAAGCTAATGCCTCAAGGACTCTGCTCCAAGCTTCCACTTCGGCAGGGCTATTCAAGGCTTTACCTTGAGGAAAGGACTCACGTCAAGTTTCCTTTTAGCTCTAGAGTGTATCAGGAGGAGCTCCCACCCAGGCTATGAAAGCACCCTGTTGATGTAGAGAACACTCGTTCCTTTCCCAGAGCCCTGCCTGCAGTGACTAGAGACCCGTCCTAAACTGTGATTTAGGTAGCTTCAAGGCAGCATGAATGGAGCACTCAAAATGGGAAAGCAAGGCTTGTGCCATAAGGCCCCCGTTTCCAGCGAACACGCAGCCTATCTCCTTGTGATTTCTACCAAGTAAGTATACACTCTTGCTACACACTGGTCCCTTCCTTGAATAAAGTTTATTTGGCACTGAGTTCTGCGTGTAGCCAACCGCCTCCCCCAAGGAGCGCTCTTGCTAGGCTATCGGGCTTAGTTTCTTCTAAAACCCTGCAGTGTAAGAGGAAGAACTGTGCTTTGGTTACAGCAGGAAGGCAAGCCGACACTCTCCTGTAAGGATGGGGTCTTAAGGTATGACTTTGTAGAAGGAATGCGAAGCAGTTTTTGTTTCTCAGTGCCGCTCAGCCTAGGGCAATGAGGCAGATGTGCATGACATGTAGGACGTGAGAGAACACAGTTCCTGGAGCTGTTGGAGTGCTGAGGAAATCTAGCTCTCCCAGGGAAGAGTGCAGTGTGTTGCCCTACACTCAGCATACACAGAGTGACTGGGAAAGTTTTCCGGGCCTGGAAGTTTCTTAGCAGCCTAGTGGAGCCTGCCGGTGCTCGGTGTTCGAGCAGGGAACAGGGTGCCCAGGAGAGGTCCTCCGTTTCCTGAAAAGCTTACTAACGTTAAAGAAAGCAGACCTAAAGCTAATGCCTCAAGGACTCTGCTCCAAGCTTCCACTTCGGCAGGGCTATTCAAGGCTTTACCTTGAGGAAAGGACTCACGTCAAGTTTCCTTTTAGCTCTAGAGTGTATCAGGAGGAGCTCCCACCCAGGCTATGAAAGCACCCTGTTGATGTAGAGAACACTCGTTCCTTTCCCAGAGCCCTGCCTGCAGTGACTAGAGAGCCGTCCTAAAACTGTTATTTAGGGAGCTTCAAGGCAGCATGAATGGAGCACTCAAAATGGGAAAGCAAGGCTTGTGCCATAAGGCCCCCGGTTCCAGCGAACACGCAGCCTACCTCCTTGTGATTTCTACCAAGTAAGTATACACTCTTGCTAAACACTGGTCCCTTCCTTGAATAGAGTTTATTTGGCACGGAGTTCTGCGTGTAGCCAACCGCCTCCCCCAAGGAGCGCTCTTGCTAGGCTATCGGGCTTAGCTTCTTCTAAAACCCTGCAGTGTAAGAGGAAGGACTGAGCTTTGGTTACAGCAGGAACGCAAGCCGACTTTCTCCTGTAAGGATGGGGTCTTAAGGTATGATTTTGTAGAAGGAATGCGAAGCAGTTTTGGTTTCTCAGTGCCGCTCAGCCTAGGGCAATGAGGCAGATGTGTATGACATGTAGGACGTGAGAGAACACAGTTCCTGGAGCTGTTGGAGTGCTGAGGAAATCTAGCTCTCCCAGGGAAGAGTGCAGTGTGTTGCCCTACACTCAGCATACACAGAGTGACTGGGAAAGGTTTCTGGGCCTGGAAGTTTCTTAGCAGCCTAGTGGAGCCTGCCGGTGCTCGGTATTCGTGCAGGGAATAGGGTGCCCAGGCGAGGTCCTCGGTTTCCTGAAAAGCTTACTAACGTTAAAGAAAGCAGACTTAAAGCTAATGCCTCAAGGACTCTGCTCCAAGCTTCCACTTCGGCAGGGTTATTCAAGGCTTTACCTTGAGGAAAGGACTCACGTCAAGTTTCCTTTTAGCTCTAGAGTGTATCAGGAGGAGCTCCCACCCAGGCTATGAAAGCACCCTGTTGATGTAGAGAACACTCGTTCCTTTCCCAGAGCCCTGCCTGCAGTGACTAGAGACCCGTCCTAAACTGTGATTTAGGTAGCTTCAAGGCAGCATGAATGGAGCACTCAAAATGGGAAAGCAAGGCTTGTGCCATAAGGCCCCCGTTTCCAGCGAAAACGCAGCCTACCTCCTTGTGATTTCTACCAAATAAGTATACACTCTTGCTACACACTGGTCCCTTCCTTGAATAAAGTTTATTTGGCACTGAGTTCTGCGTGTAGCCAACCGCCTCCCCCAAGGAACGCTCTTGCTAGGCTCTCGGCCTTATCTTCTTCTAAAACCCTGCAGTGTAAGAGGAAGAACTGTGCTTTGGTTACAGCAGGAAGGCAAGCCGACACTCTCCTGTAAGTATGGGGTCTTAAGGTATGACTTTGTAGAAGGAATGCGAAGCAGTTTTTGTTTCTCAGTGCCGCTCAGCCTAGGGCAATGAGGCAGATGTGCATGACATGTAGGATGTGAGAGAACACATTTCCTGGAGCTGTTGGAGTGCTGAGGAAATCTAGCTCTCCCAGGGAAGAGTGCAGTGTGTTGCCCTACACTCAACATACACTGAGTGACTGGGAAAGTTTTCCGGGCCTGGAAGTTTCTTAGCAGCCTAGTGGAGCCTGCCGGTGCTCGGTGTTCGTGCAGGGAATAGGGTGGCCAGGCGAGGTCCTCCGTTTCCAGAAATGCTTACTAACGTTAAAGAAAGCAGACCTAAAGCTAATGCCTCAAGGACTCTGCTCCAAGCTTCCACTTCGGCAGGGCTATTCAAGGCTTTACCTTGAGGAAAGGACTCACGTCAAGTTTCCTTTTAGCTCTAGAGCGTATCAGGAGGAGCTCCCACCCAGGTTTTGAAATCATCCTTTTGATGTAGAAAAGACTCGTTCCTTTCCCAGAGCCCTGCCTGCAGTGACTAGAGAGCCGTCCTAAAACTGTTATTTAGGTAGCTTCAAGGCAGCATGAATGGAGCACTCAAAATGAGAAAGCAAGGCTTGTGCCATTAGGCCCCCGTTTCCAGCGAAAACGCAGCCTACCTCCTTGTGATTTCTACCAAGTAAGTATACACTCTTGCTAAACACTGGTCCCTTTCATGAATAAAGTTTATTTGGCACGGAGTTCTGCGTGTAGCCAACCGCCTCCCGCAAGGAGCTCTCTTGCTAGGCTATCGGGCTTAGCTTCTTCTAAAACCCTGCAGTGTAAGAGGAAGGACTGTGCTTTGGTTACAGCAGGAACGCAAGCCGACATTCTCCTGTAAGGATGGGGTCTTAAGGTATGACTTTGTAGAAGGAATGCGAAGCAGTTTTGGTTTCTCAGTGCCGCTCAGCTTAGGGCAATGAGGCAGATGTGTATGACAGGTAGGACGTGAGAGAACACAGTTCCTGGAGCTGTTGGAGTGCTGAGGAAATCTAGCTCTCCCAGGGAAGAGTGCAGTGTGTTGCCCTACACTCAGCATACACAGAGCGACTGGGAATGTTTTCCGGGCCTGGAAGTTTCTTAGCAGCCTAGTGGAGCCTGCCGGTGCTCGGTATTCGTGCAGGGAATAGGGTGCCCAGGCGAGGTCCTCCGTTTCCTGAAAAGCTTACTAACGTTAAAGAAAGCAGACCTAAAGCTAATGCCTCAAGGACTCTGCTCCAAGCTTCCACTTCGGCAGGGCTATTCAAGGCTTTACCTTGAGGAAAGGACTCACGTCAAGTTTCCTTTTAGCTCTAGAGTGTATCAGGAGGAGCTCCCACCCAGGCTATGAAAGCACCCTGTTGATGTAGAGAACACTCGTTCCTTTCCCAGAGCCCTGCCTGCAGTGACTAGAGAGCCGTCCTAAAACTGTTATTTAGGGAGCTTCAAGGCAGCATGAATGGAGCACTCAAAATGGGAAAGCAAGGCTTGTGCCATAAGGCCCCCGGTTCCAGCGAACACGCAGCCTACCTCCTTGTGATTTCTACCAAGTAAGTATACACTCTTGCTAAACACTGGTCCCTTCCTTGAATAGAGTTTATTTGGCACGGAGTTCTGCGTGTAGCCAACCGCCTCCCCCAAGGAGCGCTCTTGCTAGGCTATCGGGCTTAGCTTCTTCTAAAACCCTGCAGTGTAAGAGGAAGGACTGAGCTTTGGTTACAGCAGGAACGCAAGCCGACTTTCTCCTGTAAGGATGGGGTCTTAAGGTATGATTTTGTAGAAGGAATGCGAAGCAGTTTTGGTTTCTCAGTGCCGCTCAGCCTAGGGCAATGAGGCAGATGTGTATGACATGTAGGACGTGAGAGAACACAGTTCCTGGAGCTGTTGGAGTGCTGAGGAAATCTAGCTCTCCCAGGGAAGAGTGCAGTGTGTTGCCCTACACTCAGCATACACAGAGTGACTGGGAAAGGTTTCTGGGCCTGGAAGTTTCTTAGCAGCCTAGTGGAGCCTGCCGGTGCTCGGTATTCGTGCAGGGAATAGGGTGCCCAGGCGAGGTCCTCGGTTTCCTGAAAAGCTTACTAACGTTAAAGAAAGCAGACTTAAAGCTAATGCCTCAAGGACTCTGCTCCAAGCTTCCACTTCGGCAGGGTTATTCAAGGCTTTACCTTGAGGAAAGGACTCACGTCAAGTTTCCTTTTAGCTCTAGAGTGTATCAGGAGGAGCTCCCACCCAGGCTATGAAAGCACCCTGTTGATGTAGAGAACACTCGTTCCTTTCCCAGAGCCCTGCCTGCAGTGACTAGAGTCCCGTCCTAAACTGTGATTTAGGTAGCTTCAAGGCAGCATGAATGGAGCACTCAAAATGGGAAAGCAAGGCTTGTGCCATAAGGCCCCCGTTTCCAGCGAACACGCAGCCTATCTCCTTGTGATTTCTACCAAGTAAGTATACACTCTTGCTACACACTGGTCCCTTCCTTGAATAAAGTTTATTTGGCACTGAGTTCTGCGTGTAGCCAACCGCCTCCCCCAAGGAGCGCTCTTGCTAGGCTCTCGGGCTTAGTTTCTTCTAAAACCCTGCAGTGTAAGAGGAAGAACTGTGCTTTGGTTACAGCAGGAAGGCAAGCCGACACTCTCCTGTAAGGATGGGGTCTTAAGGTATGACTTTGTAGAAGGAATGCGAAGCAGTTTTTGTTTCTCAGTGCCGCTCAGCCTAGGGCAATGAGGCAGATGTGCATGACATGTAGGACGTGAGAGAACACAGTTCCTGGAGCTGTTGGAGTGCTGAGGAAATCTAGCTCTCCCAGGGAAGAGTGCAGTGTGTTGCCCTACACTCAGCATACACAGAGTGACTGGGAAAGTTTTCCGGGCCTGGAAGTTTCTTAGCAGCCTAGTGGAGCCTGCCGGTGCTCGGTGTTCGAGCAGGGAACAGGGTGCCCAGGAGAGGTCCTCCGTTTCCTGAAAAGCTTACTAACGTTAAAGAAAGCAGACCTAAAGCTAATGCCTCAAGGACTCTGCTCCAAGCTTCCACTTCGGCAGGGCTATTCAAGGCTTTACCTTGAGGAAAGGACTCACGTCAAGTTTCCTTTTAGCTCTAGAGCGTATCAGGAGGAGCTCCCACCCAGGTTTTGAAATCATCCTTTTGATGTAGAAAAGACTCGTTCCTTTCCCAGAGCCCTGCCTGCAGTGACTAGAGAGCCGTCCTAAAACTGTTATTTAGGTAGCTTCAAGGCAGCATGAATGCAGCACTCAAAATGAGAAAGCAAGGCTTGTGCCATTAGGCCCCCGTTTCCAGCAAACACGCAGCCTACCTCCTTGTGATTTCTACCAAGTAAGTATACACTCTTGCTAAACACTGGTCCCTTTCATGAATAAAGTTTATTTGGCACGGAGTTCTGCGTGTAGCCAACCGCCTCCCGCAAGGAGCTCTCTTGCTAGGCTATCGGGCTTAGCTTCTTCTAAAACCCTGCAGTGTAAGAGGAAGGACTGTGCTTTGGTTACAGCAGGAACGCAAGCCGACATTCTCCTGTAAGGATGGGGTCTTAAGGTATGACTTTGTAGAAGGAATGCGAAGCAGTTTTGGTTTCTCAGTGCCGCTCAGCTTAGGGCAATGAGGCAGATGTGTATGACAGGTAGGACGTGAGAGAACACAGTTCCTGGAGCTGTTGGAGTGCTGAGGAAATCTAGCTCTCCCAGGGAAGAGTGCAGTGTGTTGCCCTACACTCAGCATACACAGAGCGACTGGGAATGTTTTCCGGGCCTGGAAGTTTCTTAGCAGCCTAGTGGAGCCTGCCGGTGCTCGGTATTCGTGCAGGGAATAGGGTGCCCAGGCGAGGTCCTCCGTTTCCTGAAAAGCTTACTAACGTTAAAGAAAGCAGACCTAAAGCTAATGCCTCAAGGACTCTGCTCCAAGCTTCCACTTCGGCAGGGCTATTCAAGGCTTTACCTTGAGGAAAGGACTCACGTCAAGTTTCCTTTTAGCTCTAGAGTGTATCAGGAGGAGCTCCCACCCAGGCTATGAAAGCACCCTGTTGATGTAGAGAACACTCGTTCCTTTCCCAGAGCCCTGCCTGCAGTGACTAGAGAGCCGTCCTAAAACTGTTATTTAGGGAGCTTCAAGGCAGCATGAATGGAGCACTCAAAATGGGAAAGCAAGGCTTGTGCCATAAGGCCCCCGGTTCCAGCGAACACGCAGCCTACCTCCTTGTGATTTCTACCAAGTAAGTATACACTCTTGCTAAACACTGGTCCCTTCCTTGAATAGAGTTTATTTGGCACGGAGTTCTGCGTGTAGCCAACCGCCTCCCCCAAGGAGCGCTCTTGCTAGGCTATCGGGCTTAGCTTCTTCTAAAACCCTGCAGTGTAAGAGGAAGGACTGAGCTTTGGTTACAGCAGGAACGCAAGCCGACATTCTCCTGTAAGGATGGGGTCTTAAGGTATGATTTTGTAGAAGGAATGCGAAGCAGTTTTGGTTTCTCAGTGCCGCTCAGCCTAGGGCAATGAGGCAGATGTGTATGACATGTAGGACGTGAGAGAACACAGTTCCTGGAGCTGTTGGAGTGCTGAGGAAATCTAGCTCTCCCAGGGAAGAGTGCAGTGTGTTGCCCTACACTCAGCATACACAGAGTGACTGGGAAAGGTTTCTGGGCCTGGAAGTTTCTTAGCAACCTAGTGGAGCCTGCCGGTGCTCGGTATTCGTGCAGGGAATAGGGTGCCCAGGCGAGGTCCTCGGTTTCCTGAAAAGCTTACTAACGTTAAAGAAAGCAGACTTAAAGCTAATGCCTCAAGGACTCTGCTCCAAGCTTCCACTTCGGCAGGGTTATTCAAGGCTTTACCTTGAGGAAAGGACTCACGTCAAGTTTCCTTTTAGCTCTAGAGTGTATCAGGAGGAGCTCCCACCCAGGCTATGAAAGCACCCTGTTGATGTAGAGAACACTCGTTCCTTTCCCAGAGCCCTGCCTGCAGTGACTAGAGACCCGTCCTAAACTGTGATTTAGGTAGCTTCAAGGCAGCATGAATGGAGCACTCAAAATGGGAAAGCAAGGCTTGTGCCATAAGGCCCCCGTTTCCAGCGAACACGCAGCCTATCTCCTTGTGATTTCTACCAAGTAAGTATACACTCTTGCTACACACTGGTCCCTTCCTTGAATAAAGTTTATTTGGCACTGAGTTCTGCGTGTAGCCAACCGCCTCCCCCAAGGAGCGCTCTTGCTAGGCTCTCGGGCTTAGTTTCTTCTAAAACCCTGCAGTGTAAGAGGAAGAACTGTGCTTTGGTTACAGCAGGAAGGCAAGCCGACACTCTCCTGTAAGGATGGGGTCTTAAGGTATGACTTTGTAGAAGGAATGCGAAGCAGTTTTTGTTTCTCAGTGCCGCTCAGCCTAGGGCAATGAGGCAGATGTGCATGACATGTAGGACGTGAGAGAACACAGTTCCTGGAGCTGTTGGAGTGCTGAGGAAATCTAGCTCTCCCAGGGAAGAGTGCAGTGTGTTGCCCTACACTCAGCATACACAGAGTGACTGGGAAAGTTTTCCGGGCCTGGAAGTTTCTTAGCAGCCTAGTGGAGCCTGCCGGTGCTCGGTGTTCGAGCAGGGAACAGGGTGCCCAGGAGAGGTCCTCCGTTTCCTGAAAAGCTTACTAACGTTAAAGAAAGCAGACCTAAAGCTAATGCCTCAAGGACTCTGCTCCAAGCTTCCACTTCGGCAGGGCTATTCAAGGCTTTACCTTGAGGAAAGGACTCACGTCAAGTTTCCTTTTAGCTCTAGAGCGTATCAGGAGGAGCTCCCACCCAGGTTTTGAAATCATCCTTTTGATGTAGAAAAGACTCGTTCCTTTCCCAGAGCCCTGCCTGCAGTGACTAGAGAGCCGTCCTAAAACTGTTATTTAGGTAGCTTCAAGGCAGCATGAATGCAGCACTCAAAATGAGAAAGCAAGGCTTGTGCCATTAGGCCCCCGTTTCCAGCAAACACGCAGCCTACCTCCTTGTGATTTCTACCAAGTAAGTATACACTCTTGCTAAACACTGGTCCCTTTCATGAATAAAGTTTATTTGGCACGGAGTTCTGCGTGTAGCCAACCGCCTCCCGCAAGGAGCTCTCTTGCTAGGCTATCGGGCTTAGCTTCTTCTAAAACCCTGCAGTGTAAGAGGAAGGACTGTGCTTTGGTTACAGCAGGAACGCAAGCCGACATTCTCCTGTAAGGATGGGGTCTTAAGGTATGACTTTGTAGAAGGAATGCGAAGCAGTTTTGGTTTCTCAGTGCCGCTCAGCTTAGGGCAATGAGGCAGATGTGTATGACAGGTAGGACGTGAGAGAACACAGTTCCTGGAGCTGTTGGAGTGCTGAGGAAATCTAGCTCTCCCAGGGAAGAGTGCAGTGTGTTGCCCTACACTCAGCATACACAGAGCGACTGGGAATGTTTTCCGGGCCTGGAAGTTTCTTAGCAGCCTAGTGGAGCCTGCCGGTGCTCGGTATTCGTGCAGGGAATAGGGTGCCCAGGCGAGGTCCTCCGTTTCCTGAAAAGCTTACTAACGTTAAAGAAAGCAGACCTAAAGCTAATGCCTCAAGGACTCTGCTCCAAGCTTCCACTTCGGCAGGGCTATTCAAGGCTTTACCTTGAGGAAAGGACTCACGTCAAGTTTCCTTTTAGCTCTAGAGTGTATCAGGAGGAGCTCCCACCCAGGCTATGAAAGCACCCTGTTGATGTAGAGAACACTCGTTCCTTTCCCAGAGCCCTGCCTGCAGTGACTAGAGAGCCGTCCTAAAACTGTTATTTAGGGAGCTTCAAGGCAGCATGAATGGAGCACTCAAAATGGGAAAGCAAGGCTTGTGCCATAAGGCCCCCGGTTCCAGCGAACACGCAGCCTACCTCCTTGTGATTTCTACCAAGTAAGTATACACTCTTGCTAAACACTGGTCCCTTCCTTGAATAGAGTTTATTTGGCACGGAGTTCTGCGTGTAGCCAACCGCCTCCCCCAAGGAGCGCTCTTGCTAGGCTATCGGGCTTAGCTTCTTCTAAAACCCTGCAGTGTAAGAGGAAGGACTGAGCTTTGGTTACAGCAGGAACGCAAGCCGACTTTCTCCTGTAAGGATGGGGTCTTAAGGTATGATTTTGTAGAAGGAATGCGAAGCAGTTTTGGTTTCTCAGTGCCGCTCAGCCTAGGGCAATGAGGCAGATGTGTATGACATGTAGGACGTGAGAGAACACAGTTCCTGGAGCTGTTGGAGTGCTGAGGAAATCTAGCTCTCCCAGGGAAGAGTGCAGTGTGTTGCCCTACACTCAGCATACACAGAGTGACTGGGAAAGGTTTCTGGGCCTGGAAGTTTCTTAGCAGCCTAGTGGAGCCTGCCGGTGCTCGGTATTCGTGCAGGGAATAGGGTGCCCAGGCGAGGTCCTCGGTTTCCTGAAAAGCTTACTAACGTTAAAGAAAGCAGACTTAAAGCTAATGCCTCAAGGACTCTGCTCCAAGCTTCCACTTCGGCAGGGTTATTCAAGGCTTTACCTTGAGGAAAGGACTCACGTCAAGTTTCCTTTTAGCTCTAGAGTGTATCAGGAGGAGCTCCCACCCAGGCTATGAAAGCACCCTGTTGATGTAGAGAACACTCGTTCCTTTCCCAGAGCCCTGCCTGCAGTGACTAGAGACCCGTCCTAAACTGTGATTTAGGTAGCTTCAAGGCAGCATGAATGGAGCACTCAAAATGGGAAAGCAAGGCTTGTGCCATAAGGCCCCCGTTTCCAGCGAACACGCAGCCTATCTCCTTGTGATTTCTACCAAGTAAGTATACACTCTTGCTACACACTGGTCCCTTCCTTGAATAAAGTTTATTTGGCACTGAGTTCTGCGTGTAGCCAACCGCCTCCCCCAAGGAGCGCTCTTGCTAGGCTCTCGGGCTTAGTTTCTTCTAAAACCCTGCAGTGTAAGAGGAAGAACTGTGCTTTGGTTACAGCAGGAAGGCAAGCCGACACTCTCCTGTAAGGATGGGGTCTTAAGGTATGACTTTGTAGAAGGAATGCGAAGCAGTTTTTGTTTCTCAGTGCCGCTCAGCCTAGGGCAATGAGGCAGATGTGCATGACATGTAGGACGTGAGAGAACACAGTTCCTGGAGCTGTTGGAGTGCTGAGGAAATCTAGCTCTCCCAGGGAAGAGTGCAGTGTGTTGCCCTACACTCAGCATACACAGAGTGACTGGGAAAGTTTTCCGGGCCTGGAAGTTTCTTAGCAGCCTAGTGGAGCCTGCCGGTGCTCGGTGTTCGAGCAGGGAACAGGGTGCCCAGGAGAGGTCCTCCGTTTCCTGAAAAGCTTACTAACGTTAAAGAAAGCAGACCTAAAGCTAATGCCTCAAGGACTCTGCTCCAAGCTTCCACTTCGGCAGGGCTATTCAAGGCTTTACCTTGAGGAAAGGACTCACGTCAAGTTTCCTTTTAGCTCTAGAGCGTATCAGGAGGAGCTCCCACCCAGGTTTTGAAATCATCCTTTTGATGTAGAAAAGACTCGTTCCTTTCCCAGAGCCCTGCCTGCAGTGACTAGAGAGCCGTCCTAAAACTGTTATTTAGGTAGCTTCAAGGCAGCATGAATGCAGCACTCAAAATGAGAAAGCAAGGCTTGTGCCATTAGGCCCCCGTTTCCAGCAAACACGCAGCCTACCTCCTTGTGATTTCTACCAAGTAAGTATACACTCTTGCTAAACACTGGTCCCTTTCATGAATAAAGTTTATTTGGCACGGAGTTCTGCGTGTAGCCAACCGCCTCCCGCAAGGAGCTCTCTTGCTAGGCTATCGGGCTTAGCTTCTTCTAAAACCCTGCAGTGTAAGAGGAAGGACTGTGCTTTGGTTACAGCAGGAACGCAAGCCGACATTCTCCTGTAAGGATGGGGTCTTAAGGTATGACTTTGTAGAAGGAATGCGAAGCAGTTTTGGTTTCTCAGTGCCGCTCAGCTTAGGGCAATGAGGCAGATGTGTATGACAGGTAGGACGTGAGAGAACACAGTTCCTGGAGCTGTTGGAGTGCTGAGGAAATCTAGCTCTCCCAGGGAAGAGTGCAGTGTGTTGCCCTACACTCAGCATACACAGAGCGACTGGGAATGTTTTCCGGGCCTGGAAGTTTCTTAGCAGCCTAGTGGAGCCTGCCGGTGCTCGGTATTCGTGCAGGGAATAGGGTGCCCAGGCGAGGTCCTCCGTTTCCTGAAAAGCTTACTAACGTTAAAGAAAGCAGACCTAAAGCTAATGCCTCAAGGACTCTGCTCCAAGCTTCCACTTCGGCAGGGCTATTCAAGGCTTTACCTTGAGGAAAGGACTCACGTCAAGTTTCCTTTTAGCTCTAGAGTGTATCAGGAGGAGCTCCCACCCAGGCTATGAAAGCACCCTGTTGATGTAGAGAACACTCGTTCCTTTCCCAGAGCCCTGCCTGCAGTGACTAGAGAGCCGTCCTAAAACTGTTATTTAGGGAGCTTCAAGGCAGCATGAATGGAGCACTCAAAATGGGAAAGCAAGGCTTGTGCCATAAGGCCCCCGGTTCCAGCGAACACGCAGCCTACCTCCTTGTGATTTCTACCAAGTAAGTATACACTCTTGCTAAACACTGGTCCCTTCCTTGAATAGAGTTTATTTGGCACGGAGTTCTGCGTGTAGCCAACCGCCTCCCCCAAGGAGCGCTCTTGCTAGGCTATCGGGCTTAGCTTCTTCTAAAACCCTGCAGTGTAAGAGGAAGGACTGAGCTTTGGTTACAGCAGGAACGCAAGCCGACTTTCTCCTGTAAGGATGGGG
Organism: Balaenoptera ricei; assembly: GCF_028023285.1. Taxonomy (NCBI): domain Eukaryota; kingdom Metazoa; phylum Chordata; class Mammalia; order Artiodactyla; family Balaenopteridae; genus Balaenoptera; species Balaenoptera ricei. The sequence goes on along the minus strand of NC_082655.1, from coordinate 47,416,091 downwards.
TCTTAAGGTATGATTTTGTAGAAGGAATGCGAAGCAGTTTTGGTTTCTCAGTGCCGCTCAGCCTAGGGCAATGAGGCAGATGTGTATGACATGTAGGACGTGAGAGAACACAGTTCCTGGAGCTGTTGGAGTGCTGAGGAAATCTAGCTCTCCCAGGGAAGAGTGCAGTGTGTTGCCCTACACTCAGCATACACAGAGTGACTGGGAAAGGTTTCTGGGCCTGGAAGTTTCTTAGCAGCCTAGTGGAGCCTGCCGGTGCTCGGTATTCGTGCAGGGAATAGGGTGCCCAGGCGAGGTCCTCGGTTTCCTGAAAAGCTTACTAACGTTAAAGAAAGCAGACTTAAAGCTAATGCCTCAAGGACTCTGCTCCAAGCTTCCACTTCGGCAGGGTTATTCAAGGCTTTACCTTGAGGAAAGGACTCACGTCAAGTTTCCTTTTAGCTCTAGAGTGTATCAGGAGGAGCTCCCACCCAGGCTATGAAAGCACCCTGTTGATGTAGAGAACACTCGTTCCTTTCCCAGAGCCCTGCCTGCAGTGACTAGAGACCCGTCCTAAACTGTGATTTAGGTAGCTTCAAGGCAGCATGAATGGAGCACTCAAAATGGGAAAGCAAGGCTTGTGCCATAAGGCCCCCGTTTCCAGCGAAAACGCAGCCTACCTCCTTGTGATTTCTACCAAATAAGTATACACTCTTGCTACACACTGGTCCCTTCCTTGAATAAAGTTTATTTGGCACTGAGTTCTGCGTGTAGCCAACCGCCTCCCCCAAGGAACGCTCTTGCTAGGCTCTCGGCCTTATCTTCTTCTAAAACCCTGCAGTGTAAGAGGAAGAACTGTGCTTTGGTTACAGCAGGAAGGCAAGCCGACACTCTCCTGTAAGTATGGGGTCTTAAGGTATGACTTTGTAGAAGGAATGCGAAGCAGTTTTTGTTTCTCAGTGCCGCTCAGCCTAGGGCAATGAGGCAGATGTGCATGACATGTAGGATGTGAGAGAACACATTTCCTGGAGCTGTTGGAGTGCTGAGGAAATCTAGCTCTCCCAGGGAAGAGTGCAGTGTGTTGCCCTACACTCAACATACACTGAGTGACTGGGAAAGTTTTCCGGGCCTGGAAGTTTCTTAGCAGCCTAGTGGAGCCTGCCGGTGCTCGGTGTTCGTGCAGGGAATAGGGTGGCCAGGCGAGGTCCTCCGTTTCCAGAAATGCTTACTAACGTTAAAGAAAGCAGACCTAAAGCTAATGCCTCAAGGACTCTGCTCCAAGCTTCCACTTCGGCAGGGCTATTCAAGGCTTTACCTTGAGGAAAGGACTCACGTCAAGTTTCCTTTTAGCTCTAGAGCGTATCAGGAGGAGCTCCCACCCAGGTTTTGAAATCATCCTTTTGATGTAGAAAAGACTCGTTCCTTTCCCAGAGCCCTGCCTGCAGTGACTAGAGAGCCGTCCTAAAACTGTTATTTAGGTAGCTTCAAGGCAGCATGAATGGAGCACTCAAAATGAGAAAGCAAGGCTTGTGCCATTAGGCCCCCGTTTCCAGCGAAAACGCAGCCTACCTCCTTGTGATTTCTACCAAGTAAGTATACACTCTTGCTAAACACTGGTCCCTTTCATGAATAAAGTTTATTTGGCACGGAGTTCTGCGTGTAGCCAACCGCCTCCCGCAAGGAGCTCTCTTGCTAGGCTATCGGGCTTAGCTTCTTCTAAAACCCTGCAGTGTAAGAGGAAGGACTGTGCTTTGGTTACAGCAGGAACGCAAGCCGACATTCTCCTGTAAGGATGGGGTCTTAAGGTATGACTTTGTAGAAGGAATGCGAAGCAGTTTTGGTTTCTCAGTGCCGCTCAGCTTAGGGCAATGAGGCAGATGTGTATGACAGGTAGGACGTGAGAGAACACAGTTCCTGGAGCTGTTGGAGTGCTGAGGAAATCTAGCTCTCCCAGGGAAGAGTGCAGTGTGTTGCCCTACACTCAGCATACACAGAGCGACTGGGAATGTTTTCCGGGCCTGGAAGTTTCTTAGCAGCCTAGTGGAGCCTGCCGGTGCTCGGTATTCGTGCAGGGAATAGGGTGCCCAGGCGAGGTCCTCCGTTTCCTGAAAAGCTTACTAACGTTAAAGAAAGCAGACCTAAAGCTAATGCCTCAAGGACTCTGCTCCAAGCTTCCACTTCGGCAGGGCTATTCAAGGCTTTACCTTGAGGAAAGGACTCACGTCAAGTTTCCTTTTAGCTCTAGAGTGTATCAGGAGGAGCTCCCACCCAGGCTATGAAAGCACCCTGTTGATGTAGAGAACACTCGTTCCTTTCCCAGAGCCCTGCCTGCAGTGACTAGAGAGCCGTCCTAAAACTGTTATTTAGGGAGCTTCAAGGCAGCATGAATGGAGCACTCAAAATGGGAAAGCAAGGCTTGTGCCATAAGGCCCCCGGTTCCAGCGAACACGCAGCCTACCTCCTTGTGATTTCTACCAAGTAAGTATACACTCTTGCTAAACACTGGTCCCTTCCTTGAATAGAGTTTATTTGGCACGGAGTTCTGCGTGTAGCCAACCGCCTCCCCCAAGGAGCGCTCTTGCTAGGCTATCGGGCTTAGCTTCTTCTAAAACCCTGCAGTGTAAGAGGAAGGACTGAGCTTTGGTTACAGCAGGAACGCAAGCCGACTTTCTCCTGTAAGGATGGGGTCTTAAGGTATGATTTTGTAGAAGGAATGCGAAGCAGTTTTGGTTTCTCAGTGCCGCTCAGCCTAGGGCAATGAGGCAGATGTGTATGACATGTAGGACGTGAGAGAACACAGTTCCTGGAGCTGTTGGAGTGCTGAGGAAATCTAGCTCTCCCAGGGAAGAGTGCAGTGTGTTGCCCTACACTCAGCATACACAGAGTGACTGGGAAAGGTTTCTGGGCCTGGAAGTTTCTTAGCAGCCTAGTGGAGCCTGCCGGTGCTCGGTATTCGTGCAGGGAATAGGGTGCCCAGGCGAGGTCCTCGGTTTCCTGAAAAGCTTACTAACGTTAAAGAAAGCAGACTTAAAGCTAATGCCTCAAGGACTCTGCTCCAAGCTTCCACTTCGGCAGGGTTATTCAAGGCTTTACCTTGAGGAAAGGACTCACGTCAAGTTTCCTTTTAGCTCTAGAGTGTATCAGGAGGAGCTCCCACCCAGGCTATGAAAGCACCCTGTTGATGTAGAGAACACTCGTTCCTTTCCCAGAGCCCTGCCTGCAGTGACTAGAGTCCCGTCCTAAACTGTGATTTAGGTAGCTTCAAGGCAGCATGAATGGAGCACTCAAAATGGGAAAGCAAGGCTTGTGCCATAAGGCCCCCGTTTCCAGCGAACACGCAGCCTATCTCCTTGTGATTTCTACCAAGTAAGTATACACTCTTGCTACACACTGGTCCCTTCCTTGAATAAAGTTTATTTGGCACTGAGTTCTGCGTGTAGCCAACCGCCTCCCCCAAGGAGCGCTCTTGCTAGGCTCTCGGGCTTAGTTTCTTCTAAAACCCTGCAGTGTAAGAGGAAGAACTGTGCTTTGGTTACAGCAGGAAGGCAAGCCGACACTCTCCTGTAAGGATGGGGTCTTAAGGTATGACTTTGTAGAAGGAATGCGAAGCAGTTTTTGTTTCTCAGTGCCGCTCAGCCTAGGGCAATGAGGCAGATGTGCATGACATGTAGGACGTGAGAGAACACAGTTCCTGGAGCTGTTGGAGTGCTGAGGAAATCTAGCTCTCCCAGGGAAGAGTGCAGTGTGTTGCCCTACACTCAGCATACACTGAGTGACTGGGAAAGTTTTCCGGGCCTGGAAGTTTCTTAGCAGCCTAGTGGAGCCTGCCGGTGCTCGGTGTTCGAGCAGGGAACAGGGTGCCCAGGAGAGGTCCTCCGTTTCCTGAAAAGCTTACTAACGTTAAAGAAAGCAGACCTAAAGCTAATGCCTCAAGGACTCTGCTCCAAGCTTCCACTTCGGCAGGGCTATTCAAGGCTTTACCTTGAGGAAAGGACTCACGTCAAGTTTCCTTTTAGCTCTAGAGCGTATCAGGAGGAGCTCCCACCCAGGTTTTGAAATCATCCTTTTGATGTAGAAAAGACTCGTTCCTTTCCCAGAGCCCTGCCTGCAGTGACTAGAGAGCCGTCCTAAAACTGTTATTTAGGTAGCTTCAAGGCAGCATGAATGCAGCACTCAAAATGAGAAAGCAAGGCTTGTGCCATTAGGCCCCCGTTTCCAGCAAACACGCAGCCTACCTCCTTGTGATTTCTACCAAGTAAGTATACACTCTTGCTAAACACTGGTCCCTTTCATGAATAAAGTTTATTTGGCACGGAGTTCTGCGTGTAGCCAACCGCCTCCCGCAAGGAGCTCTCTTGCTAGGCTATCGGGCTTAGCTTCTTCTAAAACCCTGCAGTGTAAGAGGAAGGACTGTGCTTTGGTTACAGCAGGAACGCAAGCCGACATTCTCCTGTAAGGATGGGGTCTTAAGGTATGACTTTGTAGAAGGAATGCGAAGCAGTTTTGGTTTCTCAGTGCCGCTCAGCTTAGGGCAATGAGGCAGATGTGTATGACAGGTAGGACGTGAGAGAACACAGTTCCTGGAGCTGTTGGAGTGCTGAGGAAATCTAGCTCTCCCAGGGAAGAGTGCAGTGTGTTGCCCTACACTCAGCATACACAGAGCGACTGGGAATGTTTTCCGGGCCTGGAAGTTTCTTAGCAGCCTAGTGGAGCCTGCCGGTGCTCGGTATTCGTGCAGGGAATAGGGTGCCCAGGCGAGGTCCTCCGTTTCCTGAAAAGCTTACTAACGTTAAAGAAAGCAGACCTAAAGCTAATGCCTCAAGGACTCTGCTCCAAGCTTCCACTTCGGCAGGGCTATTCAAGGCTTTACCTTGAGGAAAGGACTCACGTCAAGTTTCCTTTTAGCTCTAGAGTGTATCAGGAGGAGCTCCCACCCAGGCTATGAAAGCACCCTGTTGATGTAGAGAACACTCGTTCCTTTCCCAGAGCCCTGCCTGCAGTGACTAGAGAGCCGTCCTAAAACTGTTATTTAGGGAGCTTCAAGGCAGCATGAATGGAGCACTCAAAATGGGAAAGCAAGGCTTGTGCCATAAGGCCCCCGGTTCCAGCGAACACGCAGCCTACCTCCTTGTGATTTCTACCAAGTAAGTATACACTCTTGCTAAACACTGGTCCCTTCCTTGAATAGAGTTTATTTGGCACGGAGTTCTGCGTGTAGCCAACCGCCTCCCCCAAGGAGCGCTCTTGCTAGGCTATCGGGCTTAGCTTCTTCTAAAACCCTGCAGTGTAAGAGGAAGGACTGAGCTTTGGTTACAGCAGGAACGCAAGCCGACACTCTCCTGTAAGGATGGGGTCTTAAGGTATGATTTTGTAGAAGGAATGCGAAGCAGTTTTGGTTTCTCAGTGCCGCTCAGCCTAGGGCAATGAGGCAGATGTGTATGACATGTAGGACGTGAGAGAACACAGTTCCTGGAGCTGTTGGAGTGCTGAGGAAATCTAGCTCTCCCAGGGAAGAGTGCAGTGTGTTGCCCTACACTCAGCATACACAGAGTGACTGGGAAAGGTTTCTGGGCCTGGAAGTTTCTTAGCAACCTAGTGGAGCCTGCCGGTGCTCGGTATTCGTGCAGGGAATAGGGTGCCCAGGCGAGGTCCTCGGTTTCCTGAAAAGCTTACTAACGTTAAAGAAAGCAGACTTAAAGCTAATGCCTCAAGGACTCTGCTCCAAGCTTCCACTTCGGCAGGGTTATTCAAGGCTTTACCTTGAGGAAAGGACTCACGTCAAGTTTCCTTTTAGCTCTAGAGTGTATCAGGAGGAGCTCCCACCCAGGCTATGAAAGCACCCTGTTGATGTAGAGAACACTCGTTCCTTTCCCAGAGCCCTGCCTGCAGTGACTAGAGACCCGTCCTAAACTGTGATTTAGGTAGCTTCAAGGCAGCATGAATGGAGCACTCAAAATGGGAAAGCAAGGCTTGTGCCATAAGGCCCCCGTTTCCAGCGAACACGCAGCCTATCTCCTTGTGATTTCTACCAAGTAAGTATACACTCTTGCTACACACTGGTCCCTTCCTTGAATAAAGTTTATTTGGCACTGAGTTCTGCGTGTAGCCAACCGCCTCCCCCAAGGAGCGCTCTTGCTAGGCTCTCGGGCTTAGTTTCTTCTAAAACCCTGCAGTGTAAGAGGAAGAACTGTGCTTTGGTTACAGCAGGAAGGCAAGCCGACACTCTCCTGTAAGGATGGGGTCTTAAGGTATGACTTTGTAGAAGGAATGCGAAGCAGTTTTTGTTTCTCAGTGCCGCTCAGCCTAGGGCAATGAGGCAGATGTGCATGACATGTAGGACGTGAGAGAACACAGTTCCTGGAGCTGTTGGAGTGCTGAGGAAATCTAGCTCTCCCAGGGAAGAGTGCAGTGTGTTGCCCTACACTCAGCATACACAGAGTGACTGGGAAAGTTTTCCGGGCCTGGAAGTTTCTTAGCAGCCTAGTGGAGCCTGCCGGTGCTCGGTGTTCGAGGAGGGAACAGGGTGCCCAGGAGAGGTCCTCCGTTTCCTGAAAAGCTTACTAACGTTAAAGAAAGCAGACCTAAAGCTAATGCCTCAAGGACTCTGCTCCAAGCTTCCACTTCGGCAGGGCTATTCAAGGCTTTACCTTGAGGAAAGGACTCACGTCAAGTTTCCTTTTAGCTCTAGAGCGTATCAGGAGGAGCTCCCACCCAGGTTTTGAAATCATCCTTTTGATGTAGAAAAGACTCGTTCCTTTCCCAGAGCCCTGCCTGCAGTGACTAGAGAGCCGTCCTAAAACTGTTATTTAGGTAGCTTCAAGGCAGCATGAATGCAGCACTCAAAATGAGAAAGCAAGGCTTGTGCCATTAGGCCCCCGTTTCCAGCAAACACGCAGCCTACCTCCTTGTGATTTCTACCAAGTAAGTATACACTCTTGCTAAACACTGGTCCCTTTCATGAATAAAGTTTATTTGGCACGGAGTTCTGCGTGTAGCCAACCGCCTCCCGCAAGGAGCTCTCTTGCTAGGCTATCGGGCTTAGCTTCTTCTAAAACCCTGCAGTGTAAGAGGAAGGACTGTGCTTTGGTTACAGCAGGAACGCAAGCCGACATTCTCCTGTAAGGATGGGGTCTTAAGGTATGACTTTGTAGAAGGAATGCGAAGCAGTTTTGGTTTCTCAGTGCCGCTCAGCTTAGGGCAATGAGGCAGATGTGTATGACAGGTAGGACGTGAGAGAACACAGTTCCTGGAGCTGTTGGAGTGCTGAGGAAATCTAGCTCTCCCAGGGAAGAGTGCAGTGTGTTGCCCTACACTCAGCATACACAGAGCGACTGGGAATGTTTTCCGGGCCTGGAAGTTTCTTAGCAGCCTAGTGGAGCCTGCCGGTGCTCGGTATTCGTGCAGGGAATAGGGTGCCCAGGCGAGGTCCTCCGTTTCCTGAAAAGCTTACTAACGTTAAAGAAAGCAGACCTAAAGCTAATGCCTCAAGGACTCTGCTCCAAGCTTCCACTTCGGCAGGGCTATTCAAGGCTTTACCTTGAGGAAAGGACTCACGTCAAGTTTCCTTTTAGCTCTAGAGTGTATCAGGAGGAGCTCCCACCCAGGCTATGAAAGCACCCTGTTGATGTAGAGAACACTCGTTCCTTTCCCAGAGCCCTGCCTGCAGTGACTAGAGAGCCGTCCTAAAACTGTTATTTAGGGAGCTTCAAGGCAGCATGAATGGAGCACTCAAAATGGGAAAGCAAGGCTTGTGCCATAAGGCCCCCGGTTCCAGCGAACACGCAGCCTACCTCCTTGTGATTTCTACCAAGTAAGTATACACTCTTGCTAAACACTGGTCCCTTCCTTGAATAGAGTTTATTTGGCACGGAGTTCTGCGTGTAGCCAACCGCCTCCCCCAAGGAGCGCTCTTGCTAGGCTATCGGGCTTAGCTTCTTCTAAAACCCTGCAGTGTAAGAGGAAGGACTGAGCTTTGGTTACAGCAGGAACGCAAGCCGACTTTCTCCTGTAAGGATGGGGTCTTAAGGTATGATTTTGTAGAAGGAATGCGAAGCAGTTTTGGTTTCTCAGTGCCGCTCAGCCTAGGGCAATGAGGCAGATGTGTATGACATGTAGGACGTGAGAGAACACAGTTCCTGGAGCTGTTGGAGTGCTGAGGAAATCTAGCTCTCCCAGGGAAGAGTGCAGTGTGTTGCCCTACACTCAGCATACACAGAGTGACTGGGAAAGGTTTCTGGGCCTGGAAGTTTCTTAGCAGCCTAGTGGAGCCTGCCGGTGCTCGGTATTCGTGCAGGGAATAGGGTGCCCAGGCGAGGTCCTCGGTTTCCTGAAAAGCTTACTAACGTTAAAGAAAGCAGACTTAAAGCTAATGCCTCAAGGACTCTGCTCCAAGCTTCCACTTCGGCAGGGTTATTCAAGGCTTTACCTTGAGGAAAGGACTCACGTCAAGTTTCCTTTTAGCTCTAGAGTGTATCAGGAGGAGCTCCCACCCAGGCTATGAAAGCACCCTGTTGATGTAGAGAACACTCGTTCCTTTCCCAGAGCCCTGCCTGCAGTGACTAGAGTCCCGTCCTAAACTGTGATTTAGGTAGCTTCAAGGCAGCATGAATGGAGCACTCAAAATGGGAAAGCAAGGCTTGTGCCATAAGGCCCCCGTTTCCAGCGAACACGCAGCCTATCTCCTTGTGATTTCTACCAAGTAAGTATACACTCTTGCTACACACTGGTCCCTTCCTTGAATAAAGTTTATTTGGCACTGAGTTCTGCGTGTAGCCAACCGCCTCCCCCAAGGAGCGCTCTTGCTAGGCTCTCGGGCTTAGTTTCTTCTAAAACCCTGCAGTGTAAGAGGAAGAACTGTGCTTTGGTTACAGCAGGAAGGCAAGCCGACACTCTCCTGTAAGGATGGGGTCTTAAGGTATGACTTTGTAGAAGGAATGCGAAGCAGTTTTTGTTTCTCAGTGCCGCTCAGCCTAGGGCAATGAGGCAGATGTGCATGACATGTAGGACGTGAGAGAACACAGTTCCTGGAGCTGTTGGAGTGCTGAGGAAATCTAGCTCTCCCAGGGAAGAGTGCAGTGTGTTGCCCTACACTCAGCATACACTGAGTGACTGGGAAAGTTTTCCGGGCCTGGAAGTTTCTTAGCAGCCTAGTGGAGCCTGCCGGTGCTCGGTGTTCGAGCAGGGAACAGGGTGCCCAGGAGAGGTCCTCCGTTTCCTGAAAAGCTTACTAACGTTAAAGAAAGCAGACCTAAAGCTAATGCCTCAAGGACTCTGCTCCAAGCTTCCACTTCGGCAGGGCTATTCAAGGCTTTACCTTGAGGAAAGGACTCACGTCAAGTTTCCTTTTAGCTCTAGAGCGTATCAGGAGGAGCTCCCACCCAGGTTTTGAAATCATCCTTTTGATGTAGAAAAGACTCGTTCCTTTCCCAGAGCCCTGCCTGCAGTGACTAGAGAGCCGTCCTAAAACTGTTATTTAGGTAGCTTCAAGGCAGCATGAATGCAGCACTCAAAATGAGAAAGCAAGGCTTGTGCCATTAGGCCCCCGTTTCCAGCAAACACGCAGCCTACCTCCTTGTGATTTCTACCAAGTAAGTATACACTCTTGCTAAACACTGGTCCCTTTCATGAATAAAGTTTATTTGGCACGGAGTTCTGCGTGTAGCCAACCGCCTCCCGCAAGGAGCTCTCTTGCTAGGCTATCGGGCTTAGCTTCTTCTAAAACCCTGCAGTGTAAGAGGAAGGACTGTGCTTTGGTTACAGCAGGAACGCAAGCCGACATTCTCCTGTAAGGATGGGGTCTTAAGGTATGACTTTGTAGAAGGAATGCGAAGCAGTTTTGGTTTCTCAGTGCCGCTCAGCTTAGGGCAATGAGGCAGATGTGTATGACAGGTAGGACGTGAGAGAACACAGTTCCTGGAGCTGTTGGAGTGCTGAGGAAATCTAGCTCTCCCAGGGAAGAGTGCAGTGTGTTGCCCTACACTCAGCATACACAGAGCGACTGGGAATGTTTTCCGGGCCTGGAAGTTTCTTAGCAGCCTAGTGGAGCCTGCCGGTGCTCGGTATTCGTGCAGGGAATAGGGTGCCCAGGCGAGGTCCTCCGTTTCCTGAAAAGCTTACTAACGTTAAAGAAAGCAGACCTAAAGCTAATGCCTCAAGGACTCTGCTCCAAGCTTCCACTTCGGCAGGGCTATTCAAGGCTTTACCTTGAGGAAAGGACTCACGTCAAGTTTCCTTTTAGCTCTAGAGTGTATCAGGAGGAGCTCCCACCCAGGCTATGAAAGCACCCTGTTGATGTAGAGAACACTCGTTCCTTTCCCAGAGCCCTGCCTGCAGTGACTAGAGAGCCGTCCTAAAACTGTTATTTAGGGAGCTTCAAGGCAGCATGAATGGAGCACTCAAAATGGGAAAGCAAGGCTTGTGCCATAAGGCCCCCGGTTCCAGCGAACACGCAGCCTACCTCCTTGTGATTTCTACCAAGTAAGTATACACTCTTGCTAAACACTGGTCCCTTCCTTGAATAGAGTTTATTTGGCACGGAGTTCTGCGTGTAGCCAACCGCCTCCCCCAAGGAGCGCTCTTGCTAGGCTATCGGGCTTAGCTTCTTCTAAAACCCTGCAGTGTAAGAGGAAGGACTGAGCTTTGGTTACAGCAGGAACGCAAGCCGACTTTCTCCTGTAAGGATGGGGTCTTAAGGTATGATTTTGTAGAAGGAATGCGAAGCAGTTTTGGTTTCTCAGTGCCGCTCAGCCTAGGGCAATGAGGCAGATGTGTATGACATGTAGGACGTGAGAGAACACAGTTCCTGGAGCTGTTGGAGTGCTGAGGAAATCTAGCTCTCCCAGGGAAGAGTGCAGTGTGTTGCCCTACACTCAGCATACACAGAGTGACTGGGAAAGGTTTCTGGGCCTGGAAGTTTCTTAGCAGCCTAGTGGAGCCTGCCGGTGCTCGGTATTCGTGCAGGGAATAGGGTGCCCAGGCGAGGTCCTCGGTTTCCTGAAAAGCTTACTAACGTTAAAGAAAGCAGACTTAAAGCTAATGCCTCAAGGACTCTGCTCCAAGCTTCCACTTCGGCAGGGTTATTCAAGGCTTTACCTTGAGGAAAGGACTCACGTCAAGTTTCCTTTTAGCTCTAGAGTGTATCAGGAGGAGCTCCCACCCAGGCTATGAAAGCACCCTGTTGATGTAGAGAACACTCGTTCCTTTCCCAGAGCCCTGCCTGCAGTGACTAGAGACCCGTCCTAAACTGTGATTTAGGTAGCTTCAAGGCAGCATGAATGGAGCACTCAAAATGGGAAAGCAAGGCTTGTGCCATAAGGCCCCCGTTTCCAGCGAACACGCAGCCTATCTCCTTGTGATTTCTACCAAGTAAGTATACACTCTTGCTACACACTGGTCCCTTCCTTGAATAAAGTTTATTTGGCACTGAGTTCTGCGTGTAGCCAACCGCCTCCCCCAAGGAGCGCTCTTGCTAGGCTCTCGGGCTTAGTTTCTTCTAAAACCCTGCAGTGTAAGAGGAAGAACTGTGCTTTGGTTACAGCAGGAAGGCAAGCCGACACTCTCCTGTAAGGATGGGGTCTTAAGGTATGACTTTGTAGAAGGAATGCGAAGCAGTTTTGGTTTCTCAGTGCCGCTCAGCCTAGGGCAATGAGGCAGATGTGCATGACATGTAGGACGTGAGAGAACACAGTTCCTGGAGCTGTTGGAGTGCTGAGGAAATCTAGCTCTCCCAGGGAAGAGTGCAGTGTGTTGCCCTACACTCAGCATACACAGAGTGACTGGGAAAGTTTTCCGGGCCTGGAAGTTTCTTAGCAGCCTAGTGGAGCCTGCCGGTGCTCGGTGTTCGAGCAGGGAACAGGGTGCCCAGGAGAGGTCCTCCGTTTCCTGAAAAGCTTACTAACGTTAAAGAAAGCAGACCTAAAGCTAATGCCTCAAGGACTCTGCTCCAAGCTTCCACTTCGGCAGGGCTATTCAAGGCTTTACCTTGAGGAAAGGACTCACGTCAAGTTTCCTTTTAGCTCTAGAGCGTATCAGGAGGAGCTCCCACCCAGGTTTTGAAATCATCCTTTTGATGTAGAAAAGACTCGTTCCTTTCCCAGAGCCCTGCCTGCAGTGACTAGAGAGCCGTCCTAAAACTGTTATTTAGGTAGCTTCAAGGCAGCATGAATGCAGCACTCAAAATGAGAAAGCAAGGCTTGTGCCATTAGGCCCCCGTTTCCAGCAAACACGCAGCCTACCTCCTTGTGATTTCTACCAAGTAAGTATACACTCTTGCTAAACACTGGTCCCTTTCATGAATAAAGTTTATTTGGCACGGAGTTCTGCGTGTAGCCAACCGCCTCCCGCAAGGAGCTCTCTTGCTAGGCTATCGGGCTTAGCTTCTTCTAAAACCCTGCAGTGTAAGAGGAAGGACTGTGCTTTGGTTACAGCAGGAACGCAAGCCGACATTCTCCTGTAAGGATGGGGTCTTAAGGTATGACTTTGTAGAAGGAATGCGAAGCAGTTTTGGTTTCTCAGTGCCGCTCAGCTTAGGGCAATGAGGCAGATGTGTATGACAGGTAGGACGTGAGAGAACACAGTTCCTGGAGCTGTTGGAGTGCTGAGGAAATCTAGCTCTCCCAGGGAAGAGTGCAGTGTGTTGCCCTACACTCAGCATACACAGAGCGACTGGGAATGTTTTCCGGGCCTGGAAGTTTCTTAGCAGCCTAGTGGAGCCTGCCGGTGCTCGGTATTCGTGCAGGGAATAGGGTGCCCAGGCGAGGTCCTCCGTTTCCTGAAAAGCTTACTAACGTTAAAGAAAGCAGACCTAAAGCTAATGCCTCAAGGACTCTGCTCCAAGCTTCCACTTCGGCAGGGCTATTCAAGGCTTTACCTTGAGGAAAGGACTCACGTCAAGTTTCCTTTTAGCTCTAGAGTGTATCAGGAGGAGCTCCCACCCAGGCTATGAAAGCACCCTGTTGATGTAGAGAACACTCGTTCCTTTCCCAGAGCCCTGCCTGCAGTGACTAGAGAGCCGTCCTAAAACTGTTATTTAGGGAGCTTCAAGGCAGCATGAATGGAGCACTCAAAATGGGAAAGCAAGGCTTGTGCCATAAGGCCCCCGGTTCCAGCGAACACGCAGCCTACCTCCTTGTGATTTCTACCAAGTAAGTATACACTCTTGCTAAACACTGGTCCCTTCCTTGAATAGAGTTTATTTGGCACGGAGTTCTGCGTGTAGCCAACCGCCTCCCCCAAGGAGCGCTCTTGCTAGGCTATCGGGCTTAGCTTCTTCTAAAACCCTGCAGTGTAAGAGGAAGGACTGAGCTTTGGTTACAGCAGGAACGCAAGCCGACACTCTCCTGAAAGGATGGGGTCTTAAGGTATGATTTTGTAGAAGGAATGCGAAGCAGTTTTGGTTTCTCAGTGCCGCTCAGCCTAGGGCAATGAGGCAGATGTGTATGACATGTAGGACGTGAGAGAACACAGTTCCTGGAGCTGTTGGAGTGCTGAGGAAATCTAGCTCTCCCAGGGAAGAGTGCAGTGTGTTGCCCTACACTCAGCATACACAGAGTGACTGGGAAAGGTTTCTGGGCCTGGAAGTTTCTTAGCAGCCTAGTGGAGCCTGCCGGTGCTCGGTATTCGTGCAGGGAATAGGGTGCCCAGGCGAGGTCCTCGGTTTCCTGAAAAGCTTACTAACGTTAAAGAAAGCAGACTTAAAGCTAATGCCTCAAGGACTCTGCTCCAAGCTTCCACTTCGGCAGGGTTATTCAAGGCTTTACCTTGAGGAAAGGACTCACGTCAAGTTTCCTTTTAGCTCTAGAGTGTATCAGGAGGAGCTCCCACCCAGGCTATGAAAGCACCCTGTTGATGTAGAGAACACTCGTTCCTTTCCCAGAGCCCTGCCTGCAGTGACTAGAGACCCGTCCTAAACTGTGATTTAGGTAGCTTCAAGGCAGCATGAATGGAGCACTCAAAATGGGAAAGCAAGGCTTGTGCCATAAGGCCCCCGTTTCCAGCGAACACGCAGCCTATCTCCTTGTGATTTCTACCAAGTAAGTATACACTCTTGCTACACACTGGTCCCTTCCTTGAATAAAGTTTATTTGGCACTGAGTTCTGCGTGTAGCCAACCGCCTCCCCCAAGGAGCGCTCTTGCTAGGCTCTCGGGCTTAGTTTCTTCTAAAACCCTGCAGTGTAAGAGGAAGAACTGTGCTTTGGTTACAGCAGGAAGGCAAGCCGACACTCTCCTGTAAGGATGGGGTCTTAAGGTATGACTTTGTAGAAGGAATGCGAAGCAGTTTTGGTTTCTCAGTGCCGCTCAGCCTAGGGCAATGAGGCAGATGTGCATGACATGTAGGACGTGAGAGAACACAGTTCCTGGAGCTGTTGGAGTGCTGAGGAAATCTAGCTCTCCCAGGGAAGAGTGCAGTGTGTTGCCCTACACTCAGCATACACAGAGTGACTGGGAAAGTTTTCCGGGCCTGGAAGTTTCTTAGCAGCCTAGTGGAGCCTGCCGGTGCTCGGTGTTCGAGCAGGGAACAGGGTGCCCAGGAGAGGTCCTCCGTTTCCTGAAAAGCTTACTAACGTTAAAGAAAGCAGACCTAAAGCTAATGCCTCAAGGACTCTGCTCCAAGCTTCCACTTCGGCAGGGCTATTCAAGGCTTTACCTTGAGGAAAGGACTCACGTCAAGTTTCCTTTTAGCTCTAGAGCGTATCAGGAGGAGCTCCCACCCAGGTTTTGAAATCATCCTTTTGATGTAGAAAAGACTCGTTCCTTTCCCAGAGCCCTGCCTGCAGTGACTAGAGAGCCGTCCTAAAACTGTTATTTAGGTAGCTTCAAGGCAGCATGAATGCAGCACTCAAAATGAGAAAGCAAGGCTTGTGCCATTAGGCCCCCGTTTCCAGCAAACACGCAGCCTACCTCCTTGTGATTTCTACCAAGTAAGTATACACTCTTGCTAAACACTGGTCCCTTTCATGAATAAAGTTTATTTGGCACGGAGTTCTGCGTGTAGCCAACCGCCTCCCGCAAGGAGCTCTCTTGCTAGGCTATCGGGCTTAGCTTCTTCTAAAACCCTGCAGTGTAAGAGGAAGGACTGTGCTTTGGTTACAGCAGGAACGCAAGCCGACATTCTCCTGTAAGGATGGGGTCTTAAGGTATGACTTTGTAGAAGGAATGCGAAGCAGTTTTGGTTTCTCAGTGCCGCTCAGCTTAGGGCAATGAGGCAGATGTGTATGACAGGTAGGACGTGAGAGAACACAGTTCCTGGAGCTGTTGGAGTGCTGAGGAAATCTAGCTCTCCCAGGGAAGAGTGCAGTGTGTTGCCCTACACTCAGCATACACAGAGCGACTGGGAATGTTTTCCGGGCCTGGAAGTTTCTTAGCAGCCTAGTGGAGCCTGCCGGTGCTCGGTATTCGTGCAGGGAATAGGGTGCCCAGGCGAGGTCCTCGGTTTCCTGAAAAGCTTACTAACGTTAAAGAAAGCAGACCTAAAGCTAATGCCTCAAGGACTCTGCTCCAAGCTTCCACTTCGGCAGGGCTATTCAAGGCTTTACCTTGAGGAAAGGACTCACGTCAAGTTTCCTTTTAGCTCTAGAGTGTATCAGGAGGAGCTCCCACCCAGGCTATGAAAGCACCCTGTTGATGTAGAGAACACTCGTTCCTTTCCCAGAGCCCTGCCTGCAGTGACTAGAGAGCCGTCCTAAAACTGTTATTTAGGGAGCTTCAAGGCAGCATGAATGGAGCACTCAAAATGGGAAAGCAAGGCTTGTGCCATAAGGCCCCCGGTTCCAGCGAACACGCAGCCTACCTCCTTGTGATTTCTACCAAGTAAGTATACACTCTTGCTAAACACTGGTCCCTTCCTTGAATAGAGTTTATTTGGCACGGAGTTCTGCGTGTAGCCAACCGCCTCCCCCAAGGAGCGCTCTTGCTAGGCTATCGGGCTTAGCTTCTTCTAAAACCCTGCAGTGTAAGAGGAAGGACTGAGCTTTGGTTACAGCAGGAACGCAAGCCGACACTCTCCTGAAAGGATGGGGTCTTAAGGTATGATTTTGTAGAAGGAATGCGAAGCAGTTTTGGTTTCTCAGTGCCGCTCAGCCTAGGGCAATGAGGCAGATGTGTATGACATGTAGGACGTGAGAGAACACAGTTCCTGGAGCTGTTGGAGTGCTGAGGAAATCTAGCTCTCCCAGGGAAGAGTGCAGTGTGTTGCCCTACACTCAGCATACACAGAGTGACTGGGAAAGGTTTCTGGGCCTGGAAGTTTCTTAGCAGCCTAGTGGAGCCTGCCGGTGCTCGGTATTCGTGCAGGGAATAGGGTGCCCAGGCGAGGTCCTCGGTTTCCTGAAAAGCTTACTAACGTTAAAGAAAGCAGACTTAAAGCTAATGCCTCAAGGACTCTGCTCCAAGCTTCCACTTCGGCAGGGTTATTCAAGGCTTTACCTTGAGGAAAGGACTCACGTCAAGTTTCCTTTTAGCTCTAGAGTGTATCAGGAGGAGCTCCCACCCAGGCTATGAAAGCACCCTGTTGATGTAGAGAACACTCGTTCCTTTCCCAGAGCCCTGCCTGCAGTGACTAGAGACCCGTCCTAAACTGTGATTTAGGTAGCTTCAAGGCAGCATGAATGGAGCACTCAAAATGGGAAAGCAAGGCTTGTGCCATAAGGCCCCCGTTTCCAGCGAACACGCAGCCTATCTCCTTGTGATTTCTACCAAGTAAGTATACACTCTTGCTACACACTGGTCCCTTCCTTGAATAAAGTTTATTTGGCACTGAGTTCTGCGTGTAGCCAACCGCCTCCCCCAAGGAGCGCTCTTGCTAGGCTCTCGGGCTTAGTTTCTTCTAAAACCCTGCAGTGTAAGAGGAAGAACTGTGCTTTGGTTACAGCAGGAAGGCAAGCCGACACTCTCCTGTAAGGATGGGGTCTTAAGGTATGACTTTGTAGAAGGAATGCGAAGCAGTTTTGGTTTCTCAGTGCCGCTCAGCCTAGGGCAATGAGGCAGATGTGCATGACATGTAGGACGTGAGAGAACACAGTTCCTGGAGCTGTTGGAGTGCTGAGGAAATCTAGCTCTCCCAGGGAAGAGTGCAGTGTGTTGCCCTACACTCAGCATACACAGAGTGACTGGGAAAGTTTTCCGGGCCTGGAAGTTTCTTAGCAGCCTAGTGGAGCCTGCCGGTGCTCGGTGTTCGAGCAGGGAACAGGGTGCCCAGGAGAGGTCCTCCGTTTCCTGAAAAGCTTACTAACGTTAAAGAAAGCAGACCTAAAGCTAATGCCTCAAGGACTCTGCTCCAAGCTTCCACTTCGGCAGGGCTATTCAAGGCTTTACCTTGAGGAAAGGACTCACGTCAAGTTTCCTTTTAGCTCTAGAGCGTATCAGGAGGAGCTCCCACCCAGGTTTTGAAATCATCCTTTTGATGTAGAAAAGACTCGTTCCTTTCCCAGAGCCCTGCCTGCAGTGACTAGAGAGCCGTCCTAAAACTGTTATTTAGGTAGCTTCAAGGCAGCATGAATGCAGCACTCAAAATGAGAAAGCAAGGCTTGTGCCATTAGGCCCCCGTTTCCAGCAAACACGCAGCCTACCTCCTTGTGATTTCTACCAAGTAAGTATACACTCTTGCTAAACACTGGTCCCTTTCATGAATAAAGTTTATTTGGCACGGAGTTCTGCGTGTAGCCAACCGCCTCCCGCAAGGAGCTCTCTTGCTAGGCTATCGGGCTTAGCTTCTTCTAAAACCCTGCAGTGTAAGAGGAAGGACTGTGCTTTGGTTACAGCAGGAACGCAAGCCGACATTCTCCTGTAAGGATGGGGTCTTAAGGTATGACTTTGTAGAAGGAATGCGAAGCAGTTTTGGTTTCTCAGTGCCGCTCAGCTTAGGGCAATGAGGCAGATGTGTATGACATGTAGGACGTGAGAGAACACAGTTCCTGGAGCTGTTGGAGTGCTGAGGAAATCTAGCTCTCCCAGGGAAGAGTGCAGTGTGTTGCCCTACACTCAGCATACACAGAGCGACTGGGAATGTTTTCCGGGCCTGGAAGTTTCTTAGCAGCCTAGTGGAGCCTGCCGGTGCTCGGTATTCGTGCAGGGAATAGGGTGCCCAGGCGAGGTCCTCCGTTTCCTGAAAAGCTTACTAACGTTAAAGAAAGCAGACCTAAAGCTAATGCCTCAAGGACTCTGCTCCAAGCTTCCACTTCGGCAGGGCTATTCAAGGCTTTACCTTGAGGAAAGGA
The DNA here is from genome assembly GCF_028023285.1 of Balaenoptera ricei. Classification (NCBI taxonomy): domain Eukaryota; kingdom Metazoa; phylum Chordata; class Mammalia; order Artiodactyla; family Balaenopteridae; genus Balaenoptera; species Balaenoptera ricei. The sequence goes on along the minus strand of NC_082655.1, from coordinate 47,397,899 downwards.
CTCACGTCAAGTTTCCTTTTAGCTCTAGAGTGTATCAGGAGGAGCTCCCACCCAGGCTATGAAAGCACCCTGTTGATGTAGAGAACACTCGTTCCTTTCCCAGAGCCCTGCCTGCAGTGACTAGAGAGCCGTCCTAAAACTGTTATTTAGGGAGCTTCAAGGCAGCATGAATGGAGCACTCAAAATGGGAAAGCAAGGCTTGTGCCATAAGGCCCCCGGTTCCAGCGAACACGCAGCCTACCTCCTTGTGATTTCTACCAAGTAAGTATACACTCTTGCTAAACACTGGTCCCTTCCTTGAATAGAGTTTATTTGGCACGGAGTTCTGCGTGTAGCCAACCGCCTCCCCCAAGGAGCGCTCTTGCTAGGCTATCGGGCTTAGCTTCTTCTAAAACCCTGCAGTGTAAGAGGAAGGACTGAGCTTTGGTTACAGCAGGAACGCAAGCCGACACTCTCCTGAAAGGATGGGGTCTTAAGGTATGATTTTGTAGAAGGAATGCGAAGCAGTTTTGGTTTCTCAGTGCCGCTCAGCCTAGGGCAATGAGGCAGATGTGTATGACATGTAGGACGTGAGAGAACACAGTTCCTGGAGCTGTTGGAGTGCTGAGGAAATCTAGCTCTCCCAGGGAAGAGTGCAGTGTGTTGCCCTACACTCAGCATACACAGAGTGACTGGGAAAGGTTTCTGGGCCTGGAAGTTTCTTAGCAGCCTAGTGGAGCCTGCCGGTGCTCGGTATTCGTGCAGGGAATAGGGTGCCCAGGCGAGGTCCTCGGTTTCCTGAAAAGCTTACTAACGTTAAAGAAAGCAGACTTAAAGCTAATGCCTCAAGGACTCTGCTCCAAGCTTCCACTTCGGCAGGGTTATTCAAGGCTTTACCTTGAGGAAAGGACTCACGTCAAGTTTCCTTTTAGCTCTAGAGTGTATCAGGAGGAGCTCCCACCCAGGCTATGAAAGCACCCTGTTGATGTAGAGAACACTCGTTCCTTTCCCAGAGCCCTGCCTGCAGTGACTAGAGACCCGTCCTAAACTGTGATTTAGGTAGCTTCAAGGCAGCATGAATGGAGCACTCAAAATGGGAAAGCAAGGCTTGTGCCATAAGGCCCCCGTTTCCAGCGAACACGCAGCCTATCTCCTTGTGATTTCTACCAAGTAAGTATACACTCTTGCTACACACTGGTCCCTTCCTTGAATAAAGTTTATTTGGCACTGAGTTCTGCGTGTAGCCAACCGCCTCCCCCAAGGAGCGCTCTTGCTAGGCTCTCGGGCTTAGTTTCTTCTAAAACCCTGCAGTGTAAGAGGAAGAACTGTGCTTTGGTTACAGCAGGAAGGCAAGCCGACACTCTCCTGTAAGGATGGGGTCTTAAGGTATGACTTTGTAGAAGGAATGCGAAGCAGTTTTGGTTTCTCAGTGCCGCTCAGCCTAGGGCAATGAGGCAGATGTGCATGACATGTAGGACGTGAGAGAACACAGTTCCTGGAGCTGTTGGAGTGCTGAGGAAATCTAGCTCTCCCAGGGAAGAGTGCAGTGTGTTGCCCTACACTCAGCATACACAGAGTGACTGGGAAAGTTTTCCGGGCCTGGAAGTTTCTTAGCAGCCTAGTGGAGCCTGCCGGTGCTCGGTGTTCGAGCAGGGAACAGGGTGCCCAGGAGAGGTCCTCCGTTTCCTGAAAAGCTTACTAACGTTAAAGAAAGCAGACCTAAAGCTAATGCCTCAAGGACTCTGCTCCAAGCTTCCACTTCGGCAGGGCTATTCAAGGCTTTACCTTGAGGAAAGGACTCACGTCAAGTTTCCTTTTAGCTCTAGAGCGTATCAGGAGGAGCTCCCACCCAGGTTTTGAAATCATCCTTTTGATGTAGAAAAGACTCGTTCCTTTCCCAGAGCCCTGCCTGCAGTGACTAGAGAGCCGTCCTAAAACTGTTATTTAGGTAGCTTCAAGGCAGCATGAATGCAGCACTCAAAATGAGAAAGCAAGGCTTGTGCCATTAGGCCCCCGTTTCCAGCAAACACGCAGCCTACCTCCTTGTGATTTCTACCAAGTAAGTATACACTCTTGCTAAACACTGGTCCCTTTCATGAATAAAGTTTATTTGGCACGGAGTTCTGCGTGTAGCCAACCGCCTCCCGCAAGGAGCTCTCTTGCTAGGCTATCGGGCTTAGCTTCTTCTAAAACCCTGCAGTGTAAGAGGAAGGACTGTGCTTTGGTTACAGCAGGAACGCAAGCCGACATTCTCCTGTAAGGATGGGGTCTTAAGGTATGACTTTGTAGAAGGAATGCGAAGCAGTTTTGGTTTCTCAGTGCCGCTCAGCTTAGGGCAATGAGGCAGATGTGTATGACAGGTAGGACGTGAGAGAACACAGTTCCTGGAGCTGTTGGAGTGCTGAGGAAATCTAGCTCTCCCAGGGAAGAGTGCAGTGTGTTGCCCTACACTCATCATACACAGAGTGACTGGGAATGTTTTCCGGGCCTGGAAGTTTCTTAGCAGCCTAGTGGAGCCTGCCGGTGCTCGGTATTCGTGCAGGGAATAGGGTGCCCAGGCGAGGTCCTCCGTTTCCTGAAAAGCTTACTAACGTTAAAGAAAGCAGACCTAAAGCTAATGCCTCAAGGACTCTGCTCCAAGCTTCCACTTCGGCAGGGCTATTCAAGGCTTTACCTTGAGGAAAGGACTCACGTCAAGTTTCCTTTTAGCTCTAGAGTGTATCAGGAGGAGCTCCCACCCAGGCTATGAAAGCACCCTGTTGATGTAGAGAACACTCGTTCCTTTCCCAGAGCCCTGCCTGCAGTGACTAGAGAGCCGTCCTAAAACTGTTATTTAGGGAGCTTCAAGGCAGCATGAATGGAGCACTCAAAATGGGAAAGCAAGGCTTGTGCCATAAGGCCCCCGGTTCCAGCGAACACGCAGCCTACCTCCTTGTGATTTCTACCAAGTAAGTATACACTCTTGCTAAACACTGGTCCCTTCCTTGAATAGAGTTTATTTGGCACGGAGTTCTGCGTGTAGCCAACCGCCTCCCCCAAGGAGCGCTCTTGCTAGGCTATCGGGCTTAGCTTCTTCTAAAACCCTGCAGTGTAAGAGGAAGGACTGAGCTTTGGTTACAGCAGGAACGCAAGCCGACTTTCTCCTGTAAGGATGGGGTCTTAAGGTATGATTTTGTAGAAGGAATGCGAAGCAGTTTTGGTTTCTCAGTGCCGCTCAGCCTAGGGCAATGAGGCAGATGTGTATGACATGTAGGACGTGAGAGAACACAGTTCCTGGAGCTGTTGGAGTGCTGAGGAAATCTAGCTCTCCCAGGGAAGAGTGCAGTGTGTTGCCCTACACTCAGCATACACAGAGTGACTGGGAAAGGTTTCTGGGCCTGGAAGTTTCTTAGCAGCCTAGTGGAGCCTGCCGGTGCTCGGTATTCGTGCAGGGAATAGGGTGCCCAGGCGAGGTCCTCGGTTTCCTGAAAAGCTTACTAACGTTAAAGAAAGCAGACTTAAAGCTAATGCCTCAAGGACTCTGCTCCAAGCTTCCACTTCGGCAGGGTTATTCAAGGCTTTACCTTGAGGAAAGGACTCACGTCAAGTTTCCTTTTAGCTCTAGAGTGTATCAGGAGGAGCTCCCACCCAGGCTATGAAAGCACCCTGTTGATGTAGAGAACACTCGTTCCTTTCCCAGAGCCCTGCCTGCAGTGACTAGAGACCCGTCCTAAACTGTGATTTAGGTAGCTTCAAGGCAGCATGAATGGAGCACTCAAAATGGGAAAGCAAGGCTTGTGCCATAAGGCCCCCGTTTCCAGCGAACACGCAGCCTATCTCCTTGTGATTTCTACCAAGTAAGTATACACTCTTGCTACACACTGGTCCCTTCCTTGAATAAAGTTTATTTGGCACTGAGTTCTGCGTGTAGCCAACCGCCTCCCCCAAGGAGCGCTCTTGCTAGGCTCTCGGGCTTAGTTTCTTCTAAAACCCTGCAGTGTAAGAGGAAGAACTGTGCTTTGGTTACAGCAGGAAGGCAAGCCGACACTCTCCTGTAAGGATGGGGTCTTAAGGTATGACTTTGTAGAAGGAATGCGAAGCAGTTTTGGTTTCTCAGTGCCGCTCAGCCTAGGGCAATGAGGCAGATGTGCATGACATGTAGGACGTGAGAGAACACAGTTCCTGGAGCTGTTGGAGTGCTGAGGAAATCTAGCTCTCCCAGGGAAGAGTGCAGTGTGTTGCCCTACACTCAGCATACACAGAGTGACTGGGAAAGTTTTCCGGGCCTGGAAGTTTCTTAGCAGCCTAGTGGAGCCTGCCGGTGCTCGGTGTTCGAGCAGGGAACAGGGTGCCCAGGAGAGGTCCTCCGTTTCCTGAAAAGCTTACTAACGTTAAAGAAAGCAGACCTAAAGCTAATGCCTCAAGGACTCTGCTCCAAGCTTCCACTTCGGCAGGGCTATTCAAGGCTTTACCTTGAGGAAAGGACTCACGTCAAGTTTCCTTTTAGCTCTAGAGCGTATCAGGAGGAGCTCCCACCCAGGTTTTGAAATCATCCTTTTGATGTAGAAAAGACTCGTTCCTTTCCCAGAGCCCTGCCTGCAGTGACTAGAGAGCCGTCCTAAAACTGTTATTTAGGTAGCTTCAAGGCAGCATGAATGGAGCCCTCAAAATGAGAAAGCAAGGCTTGTGCCATTAGGCCCCCGTTTCCAGCAAACACGCAGCCTACCTCCTTGTGATTTCTACCAAGTAAGTATACACTCTTGCTAAACACTGGTCCCTTTCATGAATAAAGTTTATTTGGCACGGAGTTCTGCGTGTAGCCAACCGCCTCCCGCAAGGAGCTCTCTTGCTAGGCTATCGGGCTTAGCTTCTTCTAAAACCCTGCAGTGTAAGAGGAAGGACTGTGCTTTGGTTACAGCAGGAACGCAAGCCGACATTCTCCTGTAAGGATGGGGTCTTAAGGTATGACTTTGTAGAAGGAATGCGAAGCAGTTTTGGTTTCTCAGTGCCGCTCAGCTTAGGGCAATGAGGCAGATGTGTATGACAGGTAGGACGTGAGAGAACACAGTTCCTGGAGCTGTTGGAGTGCTGAGGAAATCTAGCTCTCCCAGGGAAGAGTGCAGTGTGTTGCCCTACACTCAGCATACACAGAGCGACTGGGAATGTTTTCCGGGCCTGGAAGTTTCTTAGCAGCCTAGTGGAGCCTGCCGGTGCTCGGTATTCGTGCAGGGAATAGGGTGCCCAGGCGAGGTCCTCCGTTTCCTGAAAAGCTTACTAACGTTAAAGAAAGCAGACCTAAAGCTAATGCCTCAAGGACTCTGCTCCAAGCTTCCACTTCGGCAGGGCTATTCAAGGCTTTACCTTGAGGAAAGGACTCACGTCAAGTTTCCTTTTAGCTCTAGAGTGTATCAGGAGGAGCTCCCACCCAGGCTATGAAAGCACCCTGTTGATGTAGAGAACACTCGTTCCTTTCCCAGAGCCCTGCCTGCAGTGACTAGAGAGCCGTCCTAAAACTGTTATTTAGGGAGCTTCAAGGCAGCATGAATGGAGCACTCAAAATGGGAAAGCAAGGCTTGTGCCATAAGGCCCCCGGTTCCAGCGAACACGCAGCCTACCTCCTTGTGATTTCTACCAAGTAAGTATACACTCTTGCTAAACACTGGTCCCTTCCTTGAATAGAGTTTATTTGGCACGGAGTTCTGCGTGTAGCCAACCGCCTCCCCCAAGGAGCGCTCTTGCTAGGCTATCGGGCTTAGCTTCTTCTAAAACCCTGCAGTGTAAGAGGAAGGACTGAGCTTTGGTTACAGCAGGAACGCAAGCCGACACTCTCCTGAAAGGATGGGGTCTTAAGGTATGATTTTGTAGAAGGAATGCGAAGCAGTTTTGGTTTCTCAGTGCCGCTCAGCCTAGGGCAATGAGGCAGATGTGCATGACATGTAGGACGTGAGAGAACACAGTTCCTGGAGCTGTTGGAGTGCTGAGGAAATCTAGCTCTCCCAGGGAAGAGTGCAGTGTGTTGCCCTACACTCAGCATACACAGAGTGACTGGGAAAGTTTTCCGGGCCTGGAAGTTTCTTAGCAGCCTAGTGGAGCCTGCCGGTGCTCGGTGTTCGAGCAGGGAACAGGGTGCCCAGGAGAGGTCCTCCGTTTCCTGAAAAGCTTACTAACGTTAAAGAAAGCAGACCTAAAGCTAATGCCTCAAGGACTCTGCTCCAAGCTTCCACTTCGGCAGGGCTATTCAAGGCTTTACCTTGAGGAAAGGACTCACGTCAAGTTTCCTTTTAGCTCTAGAGCGTATCAGGAGGAGCTCCCACCCAGGTTTTGAAATCATCCTTTTGATGTAGAAAAGACTCGTTCCTTTCCCAGAGCCCTGCCTGCAGTGACTAGAGAGCCGTCCTAAAACTGTTATTTAGGTAGCTTCAAGGCAGCATGAATGCAGCACTCAAAATGAGAAAGCAAGGCTTGTGCCATTAGGCCCCCGTTTCCAGCAAACACGCAGCCTACCTCCTTGTGATTTCTACCAAGTAAGTATACACTCTTGCTAAACACTGGTCCCTTTCATGAATAAAGTTTATTTGGCACGGAGTTCTGCGTGTAGCCAACCGCCTCCCGCAAGGAGCTCTCTTGCTAGGCTATCGGGCTTAGCTTCTTCTAAAACCCTGCAGTGTAAGAGGAAGGACTGTGCTTTGGTTACAGCAGGAACGCAAGCCGACATTCTCCTGTAAGGATGGGGTCTTAAGGTATGACTTTGTAGAAGGAATGCGAAGCAGTTTTGGTTTCTCAGTGCCGCTCAGCTTAGGGCAATGAGGCAGATGTGTATGACAGGTAGGACGTGAGAGAACACAGTTCCTGGAGCTGTTGGAGTGCTGAGGAAATCTAGCTCTCCCAGGGAAGAGTGCAGTGTGTTGCCCTACACTCATCATACACAGAGTGACTGGGAATGTTTTCCGGGCCTGGAAGTTTCTTAGCAGCCTAGTGGAGCCTGCCGGTGCTCGGTATTCGTGCAGGGAATAGGGTGCCCAGGCGAGGTCCTCCGTTTCCTGAAAAGCTTACTAACGTTAAAGAAAGCAGACCTAAAGCTAATGCCTCAAGGACTCTGCTCCAAGCTTCCACTTCGGCAGGGCTATTCAAGGCTTTACCTTGAGGAAAGGACTCACGTCAAGTTTCCTTTTAGCTCTAGAGTGTATCAGGAGGAGCTCCCACCCAGGCTATGAAAGCACCCTGTTGATGTAGAGAACACTCGTTCCTTTCCCAGAGCCCTGCCTGCAGTGACTAGAGAGCCGTCCTAAAACTGTTATTTAGGGAGCTTCAAGGCAGCATGAATGGAGCACTCAAAATGGGAAAGCAAGGCTTGTGCCATAAGGCCCCCGGTTCCAGCGAACACGCAGCCTACCTCCTTGTGATTTCTACCAAGTAAGTATACACTCTTGCTAAACACTGGTCCCTTCCTTGAATAGAGTTTATTTGGCACGGAGTTCTGCGTGTAGCCAACCGCCTCCCCCAAGGAGCGCTCTTGCTAGGCTATCGGGCTTAGCTTCTTCTAAAACCCTGCAGTGTAAGAGGAAGGACTGAGCTTTGGTTACAGCAGGAACGCAAGCCGACTTTCTCCTGTAAGGATGGGGTCTTAAGGTATGATTTTGTAGAAGGAATGCGAAGCAGTTTTGGTTTCTCAGTGCCGCTCAGCCTAGGGCAATGAGGCAGATGTGTATGACATGTAGGACGTGAGAGAACACAGTTCCTGGAGCTGTTGGAGTGCTGAGGAAATCTAGCTCTCCCAGGGAAGAGTGCAGTGTGTTGCCCTACACTCAGCATACACAGAGTGACTGGGAAAGGTTTCTGGGCCTGGAAGTTTCTTAGCAGCCTAGTGGAGCCTGCCGGTGCTCGGTATTCGTGCAGGGAATAGGGTGCCCAGGCGAGGTCCTCGGTTTCCTGAAAAGCTTACTAACGTTAAAGAAAGCAGACTTAAAGCTAATGCCTCAAGGACTCTGCTCCAAGCTTCCACTTCGGCAGGGTTATTCAAGGCTTTACCTTGAGGAAAGGACTCACGTCAAGTTTCCTTTTAGCTCTAGAGTGTATCAGGAGGAGCTCCCACCCAGGCTATGAAAGCACCCTGTTGATGTAGAGAACACTCGTTCCTTTCCCAGAGCCCTGCCTGCAGTGACTAGAGACCCGTCCTAAACTGTGATTTAGGTAGCTTCAAGGCAGCATGAATGGAGCACTCAAAATGGGAAAGCAAGGCTTGTGCCATAAGGCCCCCGTTTCCAGCGAACACGCAGCCTATCTCCTTGTGATTTCTACCAAGTAAGTATACACTCTTGCTACACACTGGTCCCTTCCTTGAATAAAGTTTATTTGGCACTGAGTTCTGCGTGTAGCCAACCGCCTCCCCCAAGGAGCGCTCTTGCTAGGCTCTCGGGCTTAGTTTCTTCTAAAACCCTGCAGTGTAAGAGGAAGAACTGTGCTTTGGTTACAGCAGGAAGGCAAGCCGACACTCTCCTGTAAGGATGGGGTCTTAAGGTATGACTTTGTAGAAGGAATGCGAAGCAGTTTTGGTTTCTCAGTGCCGCTCAGCCTAGGGCAATGAGGCAGATGTGCATGACATGTAGGACGTGAGAGAACACAGTTCCTGGAGCTGTTGGAGTGCTGAGGAAATCTAGCTCTCCCAGGGAAGAGTGCAGTGTGTTGCCCTACACTCAGCATACACAGAGTGACTGGGAAAGTTTTCCGGGCCTGGAAGTTTCTTAGCAGCCTAGTGGAGCCTGCCGGTGCTCGGTGTTCGAGCAGGGAACAGGGTGCCCAGGAGAGGTCCTCCGTTTCCTGAAAAGCTTACTAACGTTAAAGAAAGCAGACCTAAAGCTAATGCCTCAAGGACTCTGCTCCAAGCTTCCACTTCGGCAGGGCTATTCAAGGCTTTACCTTGAGGAAAGGACTCACGTCAAGTTTCCTTTTAGCTCTAGAGCGTATCAGGAGGAGCTCCCACCCAGGTTTTGAAATCATCCTTTTGATGTAGAAAAGACTCGTTCCTTTCCCAGAGCCCTGCCTGCAGTGACTAGAGAGCCGTCCTAAAACTGTTATTTAGGTAGCTTCAAGGCAGCATGAATGCAGCACTCAAAATGAGAAAGCAAGGCTTGTGCCATTAGGCCCCCGTTTCCAGCAAACACGCAGCCTACCTCCTTGTGATTTCTACCAAGTAAGTATACACTCTTGCTAAACACTGGTCCCTTTCATGAATAAAGTTTATTTGGCACGGAGTTCTGCGTGTAGCCAACCGCCTCCCGCAAGGAGCTCTCTTGCTAGGCTATCGGGCTTAGCTTCTTCTAAAACCCTGCAGTGTAAGAGGAAGGACTGTGCTTTGGTTACAGCAGGAACGCAAGCCGACATTCTCCTGTAAGGATGGGGTCTTAAGGTATGACTTTGTAGAAGGAATGCGAAGCAGTTTTGGTTTCTCAGTGCCGCTCAGCTTAGGGCAATGAGGCAGATGTGTATGACAGGTAGGACGTGAGAGAACACAGTTCCTGGAGCTGTTGGAGTGCTGAGGAAATCTAGCTCTCCCAGGGAAGAGTGCAGTGTGTTGCCCTACACTCAGCATACACAGAGCGACTGGGAATGTTTTCCGGGCCTGGAAGTTTCTTAGCAGCCTAGTGGAGCCTGCCGGTGCTCGGTATTCGTGCAGGGAATAGGGTGCCCAGGCGAGGTCCTCCGTTTCCTGAAAAGCTTACTAACGTTAAAGAAAGCAGACCTAAAGCTAATGCCTCAAGGACTCTGCTCCAAGCTTCCACTTCGGCAGGGCTATTCAAGGCTTTACCTTGAGGAAAGGACTCACGTCAAGTTTCCTTTTAGCTCTAGAGTGTATCAGGAGGAGCTCCCACCCAGGCTATGAAAGCACCCTGTTGATGTAGAGAACACTCGTTCCTTTCCCAGAGCCCTGCCTGCAGTGACTAGAGAGCCGTCCTAAAACTGTTATTTAGGGAGCTTCAAGGCAGCATGAATGGAGCACTCAAAATGGGAAAGCAAGGCTTGTGCCATAAGGCCCCCGGTTCCAGCGAACACGCAGCCTACCTCCTTGTGATTTCTACCAAGTAAGTATACACTCTTGCTAAACACTGGTCCCTTCCTTGAATAGAGTTTATTTGGCACGGAGTTCTGCGTGTAGCCAACCGCCTCCCCCAAGGAGCGCTCTTGCTAGGCTATCGGGCTTAGCTTCTTCTAAAACCCTGCAGTGTAAGAGGAAGGACTGAGCTTTGGTTACAGCAGGAACGCAAGCCGACTTTCTCCTGTAAGGATGGGGTCTTAAGGTATGATTTTGTAGAAGGAATGCGAAGCAGTTTTGGTTTCTCAGTGCCGCTCAGCCTAGGGCAATGAGGCAGATGTGTATGACATGTAGGACGTGAGAGAACACAGTTCCTGGAGCTGTTGGAGTGCTGAGGAAATCTAGCTCTCCCAGGGAAGAGTGCAGTGTGTTGCCCTACACTCAGCATACACAGAGTGACTGGGAAAGGTTTCTGGGCCTGGAAGTTTCTTAGCAGCCTAGTGGAGCCTGCCGGTGCTCGGTATTCGTGCAGGGAATAGGGTGCCCAGGCGAGGTCCTCGGTTTCCTGAAAAGCTTACTAACGTTAAAGAAAGCAGACTTAAAGCTAATGCCTCAAGGACTCTGCTCCAAGCTTCCACTTCGGCAGGGTTATTCAAGGCTTTACCTTGAGGAAAGGACTCACGTCAAGTTTCCTTTTAGCTCTAGAGTGTATCAGGAGGAGCTCCCACCCAGGCTATGAAAGCACCCTGTTGATGTAGAGAACACTCGTTCCTTTCCCAGAGCCCTGCCTGCAGTGACTAGAGACCCGTCCTAAACTGTGATTTAGGTAGCTTCAAGGCAGCATGAATGGAGCACTCAAAATGGGAAAGCAAGGCTTGTGCCATAAGGCCCCCGTTTCCAGCGAACACGCAGCCTATCTCCTTGTGATTTCTACCAAGTAAGTATACACTCTTGCTACACACTGGTCCCTTCCTTGAATAAAGTTTATTTGGCACTGAGTTCTGCGTGTAGCCAACCGCCTCCCCCAAGGAGCGCTCTTGCTAGGCTCTCGGGCTTAGTTTCTTCTAAAACCCTGCAGTGTAAGAGGAAGAACTGTGCTTTGGTTACAGCAGGAAGGCAAGCCGACACTCTCCTGTAAGGATGGGGTCTTAAGGTATGACTTTGTAGAAGGAATGCGAAGCAGTTTTGGTTTCTCAGTGCCGCTCAGCCTAGGGCAATGAGGCAGATGTGCATGACATGTAGGACGTGAGAGAACACAGTTCCTGGAGCTGTTGGAGTGCTGAGGAAATCTAGCTCTCCCAGGGAAGAGTGCAGTGTGTTGCCCTACACTCAGCATACACAGAGTGACTGGGAAAGTTTTCCGGGCCTGGAAGTTTCTTAGCAGCCTAGTGGAGCCTGCCGGTGCTCGGTGTTCGAGCAGGGAACAGGGTGCCCAGGAGAGGTCCTCCGTTTCCTGAAAAGCTTACTAACGTTAAAGAAAGCAGACCTAAAGCTAATGCCTCAAGGACTCTGCTCCAAGCTTCCACTTCGGCAGGGCTATTCAAGGCTTTACCTTGAGGAAAGGACTCACGTCAAGTTTCCTTTTAGCTCTAGAGCGTATCAGGAGGAGCTCCCACCCAGGTTTTGAAATCATCCTTTTGATGTAGAAAAGACTCGTTCCTTTCCCAGAGCCCTGCCTGCAGTGACTAGAGAGCCGTCCTAAAACTGTTATTTAGGTAGCTTCAAGGCAGCATGAATGCAGCACTCAAAATGAGAAAGCAAGGCTTGTGCCATTAGGCCCCCGTTTCCAGCAAACACGCAGCCTACCTCCTTGTGATTTCTACCAAGTAAGTATACACTCTTGCTAAACACTGGTCCCTTTCATGAATAAAGTTTATTTGGCACGGAGTTCTGCGTGTAGCCAACCGCCTCCCGCAAGGAGCTCTCTTGCTAGGCTATCGGGCTTAGCTTCTTCTAAAACCCTGCAGTGTAAGAGGAAGGACTGTGCTTTGGTTACAGCAGGAACGCAAGCCGACATTCTCCTGTAAGGATGGGGTCTTAAGGTATGACTTTGTAGAAGGAATGCGAAGCAGTTTTGGTTTCTCAGTGCCGCTCAGCTTAGGGCAATGAGGCAGATGTGTATGACAGGTAGGACGTGAGAGAACACAGTTCCTGGAGCTGTTGGAGTGCTGAGGAAATCTAGCTCTCCCAGGGAAGAGTGCAGTGTGTTGCCCTACACTCAGCATACACAGAGCGACTGGGAATGTTTTCCGGGCCTGGAAGTTTCTTAGCAGCCTAGTGGAGCCTGCCGGTGCTCGGTATTCGTGCAGGGAATAGGGTGCCCAGGCGAGGTCCTCCGTTTCCTGAAAAGCTTACTAACGTTAAAGAAAGCAGACCTAAAGCTAATGCCTCAAGGACTCTGCTCCAAGCTTCCACTTCGGCAGGGCTATTCAAGGCTTTACCTTGAGGAAAGGACTCACGTCAAGTTTCCTTTTAGCTCTAGAGTGTATCAGGAGGAGCTCCCACCCAGGCTATGAAAGCACCCTGTTGATGTAGAGAACACTCGTTCCTTTCCCAGAGCCCTGCCTGCAGTGACTAGAGAGCCGTCCTAAAACTGTTATTTAGGGAGCTTCAAGGCAGCATGAATGGAGCACTCAAAATGGGAAAGCAAGGCTTGTGCCATAAGGCCCCCGGTTCCAGCGAACACGCAGCCTACCTCCTTGTGATTTCTACCAAGTAAGTATACACTCTTGCTAAACACTGGTCCCTTCCTTGAATAGAGTTTATTTGGCACGGAGTTCTGCGTGTAGCCAACCGCCTCCCCCAAGGAGCGCTCTTGCTAGGCTATCGGGCTTAGCTTCTTCTAAAACCCTGCAGTGTAAGAGGAAGGACTGAGCTTTGGTTACAGCAGGAACGCAAGCCGACTTTCTCCTGTAAGGATGGGGTCTTAAGGTATGATTTTGTAGAAGGAATGCGAAGCAGTTTTGGTTTCTCAGTGCCGCTCAGCCTAGGGCAATGAGGCAGATGTGTATGACATGTAGGACGTGAGAGAACACAGTTCCTGGAGCTGTTGGAGTGCTGAGGAAATCTAGCTCTCCCAGGGAAGAGTGCAGTGTGTTGCCCTACACTCAGCATACACAGAGTGACTGGGAAAGGTTTCTGGGCCTGGAAGTTTCTTAGCAGCCTAGTGGAGCCTGCCGGTGCTCGGTATTCGTGCAGGGAATAGGGTGCCCAGGCGAGGTCCTCGGTTTCCTGAAAAGCTTACTAACGTTAAAGAAAGCAGACTTAAAGCTAATGCCTCAAGGACTCTGCTCCAAGCTTCCACTTCGGCAGGGTTATTCAAGGCTTTACCTTGAGGAAAGGACTCACGTCAAGTTTCCTTTTAGCTCTAGAGTGTATCAGGAGGAGCTCCCACCCAGGCTATGAAAGCACCCTGTTGATGTAGAGAACACTCGTTCCTTTCCCAGAGCCCTGCCTGCAGTGACTAGAGACCCGTCCTAAACTGTGATTTAGGTAGCTTCAAGGCAGCATGAATGGAGCACTCAAAATGGGAAAGCAAGGCTTGTGCCATAAGGCCCCCGTTTCCAGCGAACACGCAGCCTACCTCCTTGTGATTTCTACCAAGTAAGTATACACTCTTGCTACACACTGGTCCCTTCCTTGAATAAAGTTTATTTGGCACTGAGTTCTGCGTGTAGCCAACCGCCTCCCCCAAGGAGCGCTCTTGCTAGGCTCTCGGGCTTAGTTTCTTCTAAAACCCTGCAGTGTAAGAGGAAGAACTGTGCTTTGGTTACAGCAGGAAGGCAAGCCGACACTCTCCTGTAAGGATGGGGTCTTAAGGTATGACTTTGTAGAAGGAATGCGAAGCAGTTTTGGTTTCTCAGTGCCGCTCAGCCTAGGGCAATGAGGCAGATGTGCATGACATGTAGGACGTGAGAGAACACAGTTCCTGGAGCTGTTGGAGTGCTGAGGAAATCTAGCTCTCCCAGGGAAGAGTGCAGTGTGTTGCCCTACACTCAGCATACACAGAGTGACTGGGAAAGTTTTCCGGGCCTGGAAGTTTCTTAGCAGCCTAGTGGAGCCTGCCGGTGCTCGGTGTTCGAGCAGGGAACAGGGTGCCCAGGAGAGGTCCTCCGTTTCCTGAAAAGCTTACTAACGTTAAAGAAAGCAGACCTAAAGCTAATGCCTCAAGGACTCTGCTCCAAGCTTCCACTTCGGCAGGGCTATTCAAGGCTTTACCTTGAGGAAAGGACTCACGTCAAGTTTCCTTTTAGCTCTAGAGCGTATCAGGAGGAGCTCCCACCCAGGTTTTGAAATCATCCTTTTGATGTAGAAAAGACTCGTTCCTTTCCCAGAGCCCTGCCTGCAGTGACTAGAGAGCCGTCCTAAAACTGTTATTTAGGTAGCTTCAAGGCAGCATGAATGCAGCACTCAAAATGAGAAAGCAAGGCTTGTGCCATTAGGCCCCCGTTTCCAGCAAACACGCAGCCTACCTCCTTGTGATTTCTACCAAGTAAGTATACACTCTTGCTAAACACTGGTCCCTTTCATGAATAAAGTTTATTTGGCACGGAGTTCTGCGTGTAGCCAACCGCCTCCCGCAAGGAGCTCTCTTGCTAGGCTATCGGGCTTAGCTTCTTCTAAAACCCTGCAGTGTAAGAGGAAGGACTGTGCTTTGGTTACAGCAGGAACGCAAGCCGACATTCTCCTGTAAGGATGGGGTCTTAAGGTATGACTTTGTAGAAGGAATGCGAAGCAGTTTTGGTTTCTCAGTGCCGCTCAGCTTAGGGCAATGAGGCAGATGTGTATGACAGGTAGGACGTGAGAGAACACAGTTCCTGGAGCTGTTGGAGTGCTGAGGAAATCTAGCTCTCCCAGGGAAGAGTGCAGTGTGTTGCCCTACACTCAGCATACACAGAGCGACTGGGAATGTTTTCCGGGCCTGGAAGTTTCTTAGCAGCCTAGTGGAGCCTGCCGGTGCTCGGTATTCGTGCAGGGAATAGGGTGCCCAGGCGAGGTCCTCCGTTTCCTGAAAAGCTTACTAACGTTAAAGAAAGCAGACCTAAAGCTAATGCCTCAAGGACTCTGCTCCAAGCTTCCACTTCGGCAGGGCTATTCAAGGCTTTACCTTGAGGAAAGGACTCACGTCAAGTTTCCTTTTAGCTCTAGAGTGTATCAGGAGGAGCTCCCACCCAGGCTATGAAAGCACCCTGTTGATGTAGAGAACACTCGTTCCTTTCCCAGAGCCCTGCCTGCAGTGACTAGAGAGCTGTCCTAAAACTGTTATTTAGGGAGCTTCAAGGCAGCATGAATGGAGCACTCAAAATGGGAAAGCAAGGCTTGTGCCATAAGGCCCCCGGTTCCAGCGAACACGCAGCCTACCTCCTTGTGATTTCTACCAAGTAAGTATACACTCTTGCTAAACACTGGTCCCTTCCTTGAATAGAGTTTATTTGGCACGGAGTTCTGCGTGTAGCCAACCGCCTCCCCCAAGGAGCGCTCTTGCTAGGCTATCGGGCTTAGCTTCTTCTAAAACCCTGCAGTGTAAGAGGAAGGACTGAGCTTTGGTTACAGCAGGAACGCAAGCCGACTTTCTCCTGTAAGGATGGGGTCTTAAGGTATGATTTTGTAGAAGGAATGCGAAGCAGTTTTGGTTTCTCAGTGCCGCTCAGCCTAGGGCAATGAGGCAGATGTGTATGACATGTAGGACGTGAGAGAACACAGTTCCTGGAGCTGTTGGAGTGCTGAGGAAATCTAGCTCTCCCAGGGAAGAGTGCAGTGTGTTGCCCTACACTCAGCATACACAGAGTGACTGGGAAAGGTTTCTGGGCCTGGAAGTTTCTTAGCAGCCTAGTGGAGCCTGCCGGTGCTCGGTATTCGTGCAGGGAATAGGGTGCCCAGGCGAGGTCCTCGGTTTCCTGAAAAGCTTACTAACGTTAAAGAAAGCAGACTTAAAGCTAATGCCTCAAGGACTCTGCTCCAAGCTTCCACTTCGGCAGGGTTATTCAAGGCTTTACCTTGAGGAAAGGACTCACGTCAAGTTTCCTTTTAGCTCTAGAGTGTATCAGGAGGAGCTCCCACCCAGGCTATGAAAGCACCCTGTTGATGTAGAGAACACTCGTTCCTTTCCCAGAGCCCTGCCTGCAGTGACTAGAGACCCGTCCTAAACTGTGATTTAGGTAGCTTCAAGGCAGCATGAATGGAGCACTCAAAATGGGAAAGCAAGGCTTGTGCCATAAGGCCCCCGTTTCCAGCGAACACGCAGCCTATCTCCTTGTGATTTCTACCAAGTAAGTATACACTCTTGCTACACACTGGTCCCTTCCTTGAATAAAGTTTATTTGGCACTGAGTTCTGCGTGTAGCCAACCGCCTCCCCCAAGGAGCGCTCTTGCTAGGCTCTCGGGCTTAGTTTCTTCTAAAACCCTGCAGTGTAAGAGGAAGAACTGTGCTTTGGTTACAGCAGGAAGGCAAGCCGACACTCTCCTGTAAGGATGGGGTCTTAAGGTATGACTTTGTAGAAGGAATGCGAAGCAGTTTTGGTTTCTCAGTGCCGCTCAGCCTAGGGCAATGAGGCAGATGTGCATGACATGTAGGACGTGAGAGAACACAGTTCCTGGAGCTGTTGGAGTGCTGAGGAAATCTAGCTCTCCCAGGGAAGAGTGCAGTGTGTTGCCCTACACTCAGCATACACAGAGTGACTGGGAAAGTTTTCCGGGCCTGGAAGTTTCTTAGCAGCCTAGTGGAGCCTGCCGGTGCTCGGTGTTCGAGCAGGGAACAGGGTGCCCAGGAGAGGTCCTCCGTTTCCTGAAAAGCTTACTAACGTTAAAGAAAGCAGACCTAAAGCTAATGCCTCAAGGACTCTGCTCCAAGCTTCCACTTCGGCAGGGCTATTCAAGGCTTTACCTTGAGGAAAGGACTCACGTCAAGTTTCCTTTTAGCTCTAGAGCGTATCAGGAGGAGCTCCCACCCAGGTTTTGAAATCATCCTTTTGATGTAGAAAAGACTCGTTCCTTTCCCAGAGCCCTGCCTGCAGTGACTAGAGAGCCGTCCTAAAACTGTTATTTAGGTAGCTTCAAGGCAGCATGAATGGAGCCCTCAAAATGAGAAAGCAAGGCTTGTGCCATTAGGCCCCCGTTTCCAGCAAACACGCAGCCTACCTCCTTGTGATTTCTACCAAGTAAGTATACACTCTTGCTAAACACTGGTCCCTTTCATGAATAAAGTTTATTTGGCACGGAGTTCTGCGTGTAGCCAACCGCCTCCCGCAAGGAGCTCTCTTGCTAGGCTATCGGGCTTAGCTTCTTCTAAAACCCTGCAGTGTAAGAGGAAGGACTGTGCTTTGGTTACAGCAGGAACGCAAGCCGACATTCTCCTGTAAGGATGGGGTCTTAAGGTATGACTTTGTAGAAGGAATGCGAAGCAGTTTTGGTTTCTCAGTGCCGCTCAGCTTAGGGCAATGAGGCAGATGTGTATGACAGGTAGGACGTGAGAGAACACAGTTCCTGGAGCTGTTGGAGTGCTGAGGAAATCTAGCTCTCCCAGGGAAGAGTGCAGTGTGTTGCCCTACACTCAGCATACACAGAGCGACTGGGAATGTTTTCCGGGCCTGGAAGTTTCTTAGCAGCCTAGTGGAGCCTGCCGGTGCTCGGTATTCGTGCAGGGAATAGGGTGCCCAGGCGAGGTCCTCCGTTTCCTGAAAAGCTTACTAACGTTAAAGAAAGCAGACCTAAAGCTAATGCCTCAAGGACTCTGCTCCAAGCTTCCACTTCGGCAGGGCTATTCAAGGCTTTACCTTGAGGAAAGGACTCACGTCAAGTTTCCTTTTAGCTCTAGAGTGTATCAGGAGGAGCTCCCACCCAGGCTATGAAAGCACCCTGTTGATGTAGAGAACACTCGTTCCTTTCCCAGAGCCCTGCCTGCAGTGACTAGAGAGCCGTCCTAAAACTGTTATTTAGGGAGCTTCAAGGCAGCATGAATGGAGCACTCAAAATGGGAAAGCAAGGCTTGTGCCATAAGGCCCCCGGTTCCAGCGAACACGCAGCCTACCTCCTTGTGATTTCTACCAAGTAAGTATACACTCTTGCTAAACACTGGTCCCTTCCTTGAATAGAGTTTATTTGGCACGGAGTTCTGCGTGTAGCCAACCGCCTCCCCCAAGGAGCGCTCTTGCTAGGCTATCGGGCTTAGCTTCTTCTAAAACCCTGCAGTGTAAGAGGAAGGACTGAGCTTTGGTTACAGCAGGAACGCAAGCCGACTTTCTCCTGTAAGGATGGGGTCTTAAGGTATGATTTTGTAGAAGGAATGCGAAGCAGTTTTGGTTTCTCAGTGCCGCTCAGCCTAGGGCAATGAGGCAGATGTGTATGATATGTAGGACGTGAGAGAACACAGTTCCTGGAGCTGTTGGAGTGCTGAGGAAATCTAGCTCTCCCAGGGAAGAGTGCAGTGTGTTGCCCTACACTCAGCATACACAGAGTGACTGGGAAAGGTTTCTGGGCCTGGAAGTTTCTTAGCAGCCTAGTGGAGCCTGCCGGTGCTCGGTATTCGTGCAGGGAATAGGGTGCCCAGGCGAGGTCCTCGGTTTCCTGAAAAGCTTACTAACGTTAAAGAAAGCAGACTTAAAGCTAATGCCTCAAGGACTCTGCTCCAAGCTTCCACTTCGGCAGGGTTATTCAAGGCTTTACCTTGAGGAAAGGACTCACGTCAAGTTTCCTTTTAGCTCTAGAGTGTATCAGGAGGAGCTCCCACCCAGGCTATGAAAGCACCCTGTTGATGTAGAGAACACTCGTTCCTTTCCCAGAGCCCTGCCTGCAGTGACTAGAGACCCGTCCTAAACTGTGATTTAGGTAGCTTCAAGGCAGCATGAATGGAGCACTCAAAATGGGAAAGCAAGGCTTGTGCCATAAGGCCCCCGTTTCCAGCGAACACGCAGCCTATCTCCTTGTGATTTCTACCAAGTAAGTATACACTCTTGCTACACACTGGTCCCTTCCTTGAATAAAGTTTATTTGGCACTGAGTTCTGCGTGTAGCCAACCGCCTCCCCCAAGGAGCGCTCTTGCTAGGCTCTCGGGCTTAGTTTCTTCTAAAACCCTGCAGTGTAAGAGGAAGAACTGTGCTTTGGTTACAGCAGGAAGGCAAGCCGACACTCTCCTGTAAGGATGGGGTCTTAAGGTATGACTTTGTAGAAGGAATGCGAAGCAGTTTTTGTTTCTCAGTGCCGCTCAGCCTAGGGCAATGAGGCAGATGTGCATGACATGTAGGACGTGAGAGAACACAGTTCCTGGAGCTGTTGGAGTGCTGAGGAAATCTAGCTCTCCCAGGGAAGAGTGCAGTGTGTTGCCCTACACTCAGCATACACAGAGTGACTGGGAAAGTTTTCCGGGCCTGGAAGTTTCTTAGCAGCCTAGTGGAGCCTGCCGGTGCTCGGTGTTCGAGCAGGGAACAGGGTGCCCAGGAGAGGTCCTCCGTTTCCTGAAAAGCTTACTAACGTTAAAGAAAGCAGACCTAAAGCTAATGCCTCAAGGACTCTGCTCCAAGCTTCCACTTCGGCAGGGCTATTCAAGGCTTTACCTTGAGGAAAGGACTCACGTCAAGTTTCCTTTTAGCTCTAGAGCGTATCAGGAGGAGCTCCCACCCAGGTTTTGAAATCATCCTTTTGATGTAGAAAAGACTCGTTCCTTTCCCAGAGCCCTGCCTGCAGTGACTAGAGAGCCGTCCTAAAACTGTTATTTAGGTAGCTTCAAGGCAGCATGAATGCAGCACTCAAAATGAGAAAGCAAGGCTTGTGCCATTAGGCCCCCGTTTCCAGCAAACACGCAGCCTACCTCCTTGTGATTTCTACCAAGTAAGTATACACTCTTGCTAAACACTGGTCCCTTTCATGAATAAAGTTTATTTGGCACGGAGTTCTGCGTGTAGCCAACCGCCTCCCGCAAGGAGCTCTCTTGCTAGGCTATCGGGCTTAGCTTCTTCTAAAACCCTGCAGTGTAAGAGGAAGGACTGTGCTTTGGTTACAGCAGGAACGCAAGCCGACATTCTCCTGTAAGGATGGGGTCTTAAGGTATGACTTTGTAGAAGGAATGCGAAGCAGTTTTGGTTTCTCAGTGCCGCTCAGCTTAGGGCAATGAGGCAGATGTGTATGACAGGTAGGACGTGAGAGAACACAGTTCCTGGAGCTGTTGGAGTGCTGAGGAAATCTAGCTCTCCCAGGGAAGAGTGCAGTGTGTTGCCCTACACTCAGCATACACAGAGCGACTGGGAATGTTTTCCGGGCCTGGAAGTTTCTTAGCAGCCTAGTGGAGCCTGCCGGTGCTCGGTATTCGTGCAGGGAATAGGGTGCCCAGGCGAGGTCCTCCGTTTCCTGAAAAGCTTACTAACGTTAAAGAAAGCAGACCTAAAGCTAATGCCTCAAGGACTCTGCTCCAAGCTTCCACTTCGGCAGGGCTATTCAAGGCTTTACCTTGAGGAAAGGACTCACGTCAAGTTTCCTTTTAGCTCTAGAGTGTATCAGGAGGAGCTCCCACCCAGGCTATGAAAGCACCCTGTTGATGTAGAGAACACTCGTTCCTTTCCCAGAGCCCTGCCTGCAGTGACTAGAGAGCCGTCCTAAAACTGTTATTTAGGGAGCTTCAAGGCAGCATGAATGGAGCACTCAAAATGGGAAAGCAAGGCTTGTGCCATAAGGCCCCCGGTTCCAGCGAACACGCAGCCTACCTCCTTGTGATTTCTACCAAGTAAGTATACACTCTTGCTAAACACTGGTCCCTTCCTTGAATAGAGTTTATTTGGCACGGAGTTCTGCGTGTAGCCAACCGCCTCCCCCAAGGAGCGCTCTTGCTAGGCTATCGGGCTTAGCTTCTTCTAAAACCCTGCAGTGTAAGAGGAAGGACTGAGCTTTGGTTACAGCAGGAACGCAAGCCGACTTTCTCCTGTAAGGATGGGGTCTTAAGGTATGATTTTGTAGAAGGAATGCGAAGCAGTTTTGGTTTCTCAGTGCCGCTCAGCCTAGGGCAATGAGGCAGATGTGTATGACATGTAGGACGTGAGAGAACACAGTTCCTGGAGCTGTTGGAGTGCTGAGGAAATCTAGCTCTCCCAGGGAAGAGTGCAGTGTGTTGCCCTACACTCAGCATACACAGAGTGACTGGGAAAGGTTTCTGGGCCTGGAAGTTTCTTAGCAGCCTAGTGGAGCCTGCCGGTGCTCGGTATTCGTGCAGGGAATAGGGTGCCCAGGCGAGGTCCTCGGTTTCCTGAAAAGCTTACTAACGTTAAAGAAAGCAGACTTAAAGCTAATGCCTCAAGGACTCTGCTCCAAGCTTCCACTTCGGCAGGGTTATTCAAGGCTTTACCTTGAGGAAAGGACTCACGTCAAGTTTCCTTTTAGCTCTAGAGTGTATCAGGAGGAGCTCCCACCCAGGCTATGAAAGCACCCTGTTGATGTAGAGAACACTCGTTCCTTTCCCAGAGCCCTGCCTGCAGTGACTAGAGACCCGTCCTAAACTGTGATTTAGGTAGCTTCAAGGCAGCATGAATGGAGCACTCAAAATGGGAAAGCAAGGCTTGTGCCATAAGGCCCCCGTTTCCAGCGAACACGCAGCCTACCTCCTTGTGATTTCTACCAAGTAAGTATACACTCTTGCTACACACTGGTCCCTTCCTTGAATAAAGTTTATTTGGCACTGAGTTCTGCGTGTAGCCAACCGCCTCCCCCAAGGAGCGCTCTTGCTAGGCTCTCGGGCTTAGTTTCTTCTAAAACCCTGCAGTGTAAGAGGAAGAACTGTGCTTTGGTTACAGCAGGAAGGCAAGCCGACACTCTCCTGTAAGGATGGGGTCTTAAGGTATGACTTTGTAGAAGGAATGCGAAGCAGTTTTGGTTTCTCAGTGCCGCTCAGCCTAGGGCAATGAGGCAGATGTGCATGACATGTAGGACGTGAGAGAACACAGTTCCTGGAGCTGTTGGAGTGCTGAGGAAATCTAGCTCTCCCAGGGAAGAGTGCAGTGTGTTGCCCTACACTCAGCATACACAGAGTGACTGGGAAAGTTTTCCGGGCCTGGAAGTTTCTTAGCAGCCTAGTGGAGCCTGCCGGTGCTCGGTGTTCGAGCAGGGAACAGGGTGCCCAGGAGAGGTCCTCCGTTTCCTGAAAAGCTTACTAACGTTAAAGAAAGCAGACCTAAAGCTAATGCCTCAAGGACTCTGCTCCAAGCTTCCACTTCGGCAGGGCTATTCAAGGCTTTACCTTGAGGAAAGGACTCACGTCAAGTTTCCTTTTAGCTCTAGAGCGTATCAGGAGGAGCTCCCACCCAGGTTTTGAAATCATCCTTTTGATGTAGAAAAGACTCGTTCCTTTCCCAGAGCCCTGCCTGCAGTGACTAGAGAGCCGTCCTAAAACTGTTATTTAGGTAGCTTCAAGGCAGCATGAATGCAGCACTCAAAATGAGAAAGCAAGGCTTGTGCCATTAGGCCCCCGTTTCCAGCAAACACGCAGCCTACCTCCTTGTGATTTCTACCAAGTAAGTATACACTCTTGCTAAACACTGGTCCCTTTCATGAATAAAGTTTATTTGGCACGGAGTTCTGCGTGTAGCCAACCGCCTCCCGCAAGGAGCTCTCTTGCTAGGCTATCGGGCTTAGCTTCTTCTAAAACCCTGCAGTGTAAGAGGAAGGACTGTGCTTTGGTTACAGCAGGAACGCAAGCCGACATTCTCCTGTAAGGATGGGGTCTTAAGGTATGACTTTGTAGAAGGAATGCGAAGCAGTTTTGGTTTCTCAGTGCCGCTCAGCTTAGGGCAATGAGGCAGATGTGTATGACAGGTAGGACGTGAGAGAACACAGTTCCTGGAGCTGTTGGAGTGCTGAGGAAATCTAGCTCTCCCAGGGAAGAGTGCAGTGTGTTGCCCTACACTCAGCATACACAGAGCGACTGGGAATGTTTTCCGGGCCTGGAAGTTTCTTAGCAGCCTAGTGGAGCCTGCCGGTGCTCGGTATTCGTGCAGGGAATAGGGTGCCCAGGCGAGGTCCTCCGTTTCCTGAAAAGCTTACTAACGTTAAAGAAAGCAGACCTAAAGCTAATGCCTCAAGGACTCTGCTCCAAGCTTCCACTTCGGCAGGGCTATTCAAGGCTTTACCTTGAGGAAAGGACTCACGTCAAGTTTCCTTTTAGCTCTAGAGTGTATCAGGAGGAGCTCCCACCCAGGCTATGAAAGCACCCTGTTGATGTAGAGAACACTCGTTCCTTTCCCAGAGCCCTGCCTGCAGTGACTAGAGAGCTGTCCTAAAACTGTTATTTAGGGAGCTTCAAGGCAGCATGAATGGAGCACTCAAAATGGGAAAGCAAGGCTTGTGCCATAAGGCCCCCGGTTCCAGCGAACACGCAGCCTACCTCCTTGTGATTTCTACCAAGTAAGTATACACTCTTGCTAAACACTGGTCCCTTCCTTGAATAGAGTTTATTTGGCACGGAGTTCTGCGTGTAGCCAACCGCCTCCCCCAAGGAGCGCTCTTGCTAGGCTATCGGGCTTAGCTTCTTCTAAAACCCTGCAGTGTAAGAGGAAGGACTGAGCTTTGGTTACAGCAGGAACGCAAGCCGACTTTCTCCTGTAAGGATGGGGTCTTAAGGTATGATTTTGTAGAAGGAATGCGAAGCAGTTTTGGTTTCTCAGTGCCGCTCAGCCTAGGGCAATGAGGCAGATGTGTATGACATGTAGGACGTGAGAGAACACAGTTCCTGGAGCTGTTGGAGTGCTGAGGAAATCTAGCTCTCCCAGGGAAGAGTGCAGTGTGTTGCCCTACACTCAGCATACACAGAGTGACTGGGAAAGGTTTCTGGGCCTGGAAGTTTCTTAGCAGCCTAGTGGAGCCTGCCGGTGCTCGGTATTCGTGCAGGGAATAGGGTGCCCAGGCGAGGTCCTCGGTTTCCTGAAAAGCTTACTAACGTTAAAGAAAGCAGACTTAAAGCTAATGCCTCAAGGACTCTGCTCCAAGCTTCCACTTCGGCAGGGTTATTCAAGGCTTTACCTTGAGGAAAGGACTCACGTCAAGTTTCCTTTTAGCTCTAGAGTGTATCAGGAGGAGCTCCCACCCAGGCTATGAAAGCACCCTGTTGATGTAGAGAACACTCGTTCCTTTCCCAGAGCCCTGCCTGCAGTGACTAGAGACCCGTCCTAAACTGTGATTTAGGTAGCTTCAAGGCAGCATGAATGGAGCACTCAAAATGGGAAAGCAAGGCTTGTGCCATAAGGCCCCCGTTTCCAGCGAACACGCAGCCTATCTCCTTGTGATTTCTACCAAGTAAGTATACACTCTTGCTACACACTGGTCCCTTCCTTGAATAAAGTTTATTTGGCACTGAGTTCTGCGTGTAGCCAACCGCCTCCCCCAAGGAGCGCTCTTGCTAGGCTCTCGGGCTTAGTTTCTTCTAAAACCCTGCAGTGTAAGAGGAAGAACTGTGCTTTGGTTACAGCAGGAAGGCAAGCCGACACTCTCCTGTAAGGATGGGGTCTTAAGGTATGACTTTGTAGAAGGAATGCGAAGCAGTTTTTGTTTCTCAGTGCCGCTCAGCCTAGGGCAATGAGGCAGATGTGCATGACATGTAGGACGTGAGAGAACACAGTTCCTGGAGCTGTTGGAGTGCTGAGGAAATCTAGCTCTCCCAGGGAAGAGTGCAGTGTGTTGCCCTACACTCAGCATACACAGAGTGACTGGGAAAGTTTTCCGGGCCTGGAAGTTTCTTAGCAGCCTAGTGGAGCCTGCCGGTGCTCGGTGTTCGAGCAGGGAACAGGGTGCCCAGGAGAGGTCCTCCGTTTCCTGAAAAGCTTACTAACGTTAAAGAAAGCAGACCTAAAGCTAATGCCTCAAGGACTCTGCTCCAAGCTTCCACTTCGGCAGGGCTATTCAAGGCTTTACCTTGAGGAAAGGACTCACGTCAAGTTTCCTTTTAGCTCTAGAGCGTATCAGGAGGAGCTCCCACCCAGGTTTTGAAATCATCCTTTTGATGTAGAAAAGACTCGTTCCTTTCCCAGAGCCCTGCCTGCAGTGACTAGAGAGCCGTCCTAAAACTGTTATTTAGGTAGCTTCAAGGCAGCATGAATGGAGCCCTCAAAATGAGAAAGCAAGGCTTGTGCCATTAGGCCCCCGTTTCCAGCAAACACGCAGCCTACCTCCTTGTGATTTCTACCAAGTAAGTATACACTCTTGCTAAACACTGGTCCCTTTCATGAATAAAGTTTATTTGGCACGGAGTTCTGCGTGTAGCCAACCGCCTCCCGCAAGGAGCTCTCTTGCTAGGCTATCGGGCTTAGCTTCTTCTAAAACCCTGCAGTGTAAGAGGAAGGACTGTGCTTTGGTTACAGCAGGAACGCAAGCCGACATTCTCCTGTAAGGATGGGGTCTTAAGGTATGACTTTGTAGAAGGAATGCGAAGCAGTTTTGGTTTCTCAGTGCCGCTCAGCTTAGGGCAATGAGGCAGATGTGTATGACAGGTAGGACGTGAGAGAACACAGTTCCTGGAGCTGTTGGAGTGCTGAGGAAATCTAGCTCTCCCAGGGAAGAGTGCAGTGTGTTGCCCTACACTCAGCATACACAGAGCGACTGGGAATGTTTTCCGGGCCTGGAAGTTTCTTAGCAGCCTAGTGGAGCCTGCCGGTGCTCGGTATTCGTGCAGGGAATAGGGTGCCCAGGCGAGGTCCTCCGTTTCCTGAAAAGCTTACTAACGTTAAAGAAAGCAGACCTAAAGCTAATGCCTCAAGGACTCTGCTCCAAGCTTCCACTTCGGCAGGGCTATTCAAGGCTTTACCTTGAGGAAAGGACTCACGTCAAGTTTCCTTTTAGCTCTAGAGTGTATCAGGAGGAGCTCCCACCCAGGCTATGAAAGCACCCTGTTGATGTAGAGAACACTCGTTCCTTTCCCAGAGCCCTGCCTGCAGTGACTAGAGAGCCGTCCTAAAACTGTTATTTAGGGAGCTTCAAGGCAGCATGAATGGAGCACTCAAAATGGGAAAGCAAGGCTTGTGCCATAAGGCCCCCGGTTCCAGCGAACACGCAGCCTACCTCCTTGTGATTTCTACCAAGTAAGTATACACTCTTGCTAAACACTGGTCCCTTCCTTGAATAGAGTTTATTTGGCACGGAGTTCTGCGTGTAGCCAACCGCCTCCCCCAAGGAGCGCTCTTGCTAGGCTATCGGGCTTAGCTTCTTCTAAAACCCTGCAGTGTAAGAGGAAGGACTGAGCTTTGGTTACAGCAGGAACGCAAGCCGACTTTCTCCTGTAAGGATGGGGTCTTAAGGTATGATTTTGTAGAAGGAATGCGAAGCAGTTTTGGTTTCTCAGTGCCGCTCAGCCTAGGGCAATGAGGCAGATGTGTATGACATGTAGGACGTGAGAGAACACAGTTCCTGGAGCTGTTGGAGTGCTGAGGAAATCTAGCTCTCCCAGGGAAGAGTGCAGTGTGTTGCCCTACACTCAGCATACACAGAGTGACTGGGAAAGGTTTCTGGGCCTGGAAGTTTCTTAGCAGCCTAGTGGAGCCTGCCGGTGCTCGGTATTCGTGCAGGGAATAGGGTGCCCAGGCGAGGTCCTCGGTTTCCTGAAAAGCTTACTAACGTTAAAGAAAGCAGACTTAAAGCTAATGCCTCAAGGACTCTGCTCCAAGCTTCCACTTCGGCAGGGTTATTCAAGGCTTTACCTTGAGGAAAGGACTCACGTCAAGTTTCCTTTTAGCTCTAGAGTGTATCAGGAGGAGCTCCCACCCAGGCTATGAAAGCACCCTGTTGATGTAGAGAACACTCGTTCCTTTCCCAGAGCCCTGCCTGCAGTGACTAGAGACCCGTCCTAAACTGTGATTTAGGTAGCTTCAAGGCAGCATGAATGGAGCACTCAAAATGGGAAAGCAAGGCTTGTGCCATAAGGCCCCCGTTTCCAGCGAACACGCAGCCTATCTCCTTGTGATTTCTACCAAGTAAGTATACACTCTTGCTACACACTGGTCCCTTCCTTGAATAAAGTTTATTTGGCACTGAGTTCTGCGTGTAGCCAACCGCCTCCCCCAAGGAGCGCTCTTGCTAGGCTCTCGGGCTTAGTTTCTTCTAAAACCCTGCAGTGTAAGAGGAAGAACTGTGCTTTGGTTACAGCAGGAAGGCAAGCCGACACTCTCCTGTAAGGATGGGGTCTTAAGGTATGACTTTGTAGAAGGAATGCGAAGCAGTTTTTGTTTCTCAGTGCCGCTCAGCCTAGGGCAATGAGGCAGATGTGCATGACATGTAGGACGTGAGAGAACACAGTTCCTGGAGCTGTTGGAGTGCTGAGGAAATCTAGCTCTCCCAGGGAAGAGTGCAGTGTGTTGCCCTACACTCAGCATACACAGAGTGACTGGGAAAGTTTTCCGGGCCTGGAAGTTTCTTAGCAGCCTAGTGGAGCCTGCCGGTGCTCGGTGTTCGAGCAGGGAACAGGGTGCCCAGGAGAGGTCCTCCGTTTCCTGAAAAGCTTACTAACGTTAAAGAAAGCAGACCTAAAGCTAATGCCTCAAGGACTCTGCTCCAAGCTTCCACTTCGGCAGGGCTATTCAAGGCTTTACCTTGAGGAAAGGACTCACGTCAAGTTTCCTTTTAGCTCTAGAGCGTATCAGGAGGAGCTCCCACCCAGGTTTTGAAATCATCCTGTTGATGTAGAGAAGACTCGTTCCTTTCCCAGAGCCCTGCCTGCAGTGACTAGAGAGCCGTCCTAAAACTGTTATTTAGGTAGCTTCAAGGCAGCATGAATGGAGCACTCAAAATGAGAAAGCAAGGCTTGTGCCATTAGGCCCCCGTTTCCAGCGAACACGCAGCCTACCTCCTTGTGATTTCTACCAAGTAAGTATACACTCTTGCTAAACACTGGTCCCTTCCTTGAATAAAGTTTATTTGGCACGGAGTTCTGCGTGTAGCCAACCGCCTCCCGCAAGGAGCGCTCTTGCTAGGCTATCGGGCTTAGCTTCTTCTAAAACCCTGCAGTGTAAGAGGAAGGACTGTGCTTTGGTTACAGCAGGAACGTAAGCCGACTTTCTCCTGTAAGGATGGGGTCTTAAGGTATGACTTTGTAGAAGGAATGCGAAGCAGTTTTGGTTTCTCAGTGCCGCTCAGCCTAGGGCAATGAGGCAGATGTGTATGACATGTAGGACGTGAGAGAACACAGTTCCTGGAGCTGTTGGAGTGCTGAGGAAATCTAGCTCTCCCAGGTAAGAGTGCAGTGTGTTGCCCTACACTCAGCATACACAGAGTGACTGGGAAAGTTTTCCGGGCCTGGAAGTTTCTTAGCAGCCTAGTGGAGCCTGCCGGTGCTCGGTATTCGTGCAGGGAATAGGGTGCCCAGGCGAGGTCCTCCGTTTCCTGAAAAGCTTACTAACGTTAAAGAAAGCAGACCTAAAGCTAATGCCTCAAGGACTCTGCTCCAAGCTTCCACTTCGGCAGGGCTATTCAAGGCTTTACCTTGAGGAAAGGACTCACGTCAAGTTTCCTTTTAGCTCTAGAGTGTATCAGGAGGAGCTCCCACCCAGGCTATGAAAGCACCCTGTTGATGTAGAGAACACTCGTTCCTTTCCCAGAGCCCTGCCTGCAGTGACTAGAGAGCCGTCCTAAACTGTGATTTAGGTAGCTTCAAGGCAGCATGAATGGAGCACTCAAAATGGGAAAGCAAGGCTTGTGCCATAAGGCCCCCGTTTCCAGCGAAAACGCAGCCTACCTCCTTGTGATTACTACCAAGTAAGTATACACTCTTGCTACACACTGGTCCCTTCCTTGAATAAAGTTTATTTGGCACTGAGTTCTGCGTGTAGCCAACCGCCTCCCCCAAGGAGCGCTCTTGCTAGGCTCTCGGGCTTAGTTTCTTCTAAAACCCTGCAGTGTAAGAGGAAGAACTGTGCTTTGGTTACAGCAGGAAGGCAAGCCGACACTCTCCTGTAAGGATGGGGTCTTAAGGTATGACTTTGTAGAAGGAATGCGAAGCAGTTTTTGTTTCTCAGTGCCGCTCAGCCTAGGGCAATGAGGCAGATGTGCATGACATGTAGGACGTGAGAGAACACAGTTCCTGGAGCTGTTGGAGTGCTGAGGAAATCTAGCTCTCCCAGGGAAGAGTGCAGTGTGTTGCCCTACACTCAGCATACACAGAGTGACTGAGAAAGTTTTCCGGGCCTGGAAGTTTCTTAGCAGCCTAGTGGAGCCTGCCGGTGCTCGGTGTTCGAGCAGGGAACAGGGTGCCCATGAGAGGTCCTTTGTTTCCTGAAAAGCTTACTAACGTTAAAGAAAGCAGACCTAAAGCTAATGCCTCAAGGACTCTGCTCCAAGCTTCCACTTCGGCAGGGCTATTCAAGGCTTTACCTTGAGGAAAGGACTCACGTCAAGTTTCCTTTTAGCTCTAGAGCGTATCAGGAGGAGCTCCCACCCAGGTTTTGAAATCATCCTTTTGATGTAGAGAAGACTCGTTCCTTTCCCAGAGCCCTGCCTGCAGTGACTATAGAGCCGTCCTAAAACTGTTATTTAGGTAGCTTCAAGGCAGCATGAATGGAGCACTCAAAATGAGAAAGCAAGGCTTGTGCCATTAGGCCCCCGTTGCCAGCGAACACGCAGCCTACCTCCTTGTGATTTCTACCAAGTCAGTATACACTCTTGCTAAACACTGGTCCCTTCCTTGAATAAAGTTTATTTGGCACGGAGTTCTGTGTGTAGCCAACCGCCTCCCACAAGGAGCGCTCTTGCTAGGCTATCGGGCTTAGCTTCTTCTAAAACCCTGCAGTGTAAGAGGAAGGACTGTGCTTTGGTTACAGCAGGAACGCAAGCCGACATTCTCCTGTAAGGATGGGGTCTTAAGGTATGACTTTGTAGAAGGAATGCGAAGCAGTTTTGGTTTCTCAGTGCCGCTCAGCCTAGGGCAATGAGGCAGATGTGCATGACATGTAGGACGTGAGAGAACACAGTTCCTGGAGCTGTTGGAGTGCTGAGGAAATCTAGCTCTCCCAGGGAAGAGTGCAGTGTGTTGCCCTACACTCAGCATACACAGAGTGACTGGGAAAGTTTTCCGGGCCTGGAAGTTTCTTAGCAGCCTAGTGGAGCCTGCCGGTGCTCGGTGTTCGAGCAGGGAACAGGGTGCCCATGAGAGGTCCTTTGTTTCCTGAAAAGCTTACTAACGTTAAAGAAAGCAGACCTAAAGCTAATGCCTCAAGGACTCTGCTCCAAGCTTCCACTTCGGCAGGGCTATTCAAGGCTTTACCTTGAGGAAAGGACTCACGTCAAGTTTCCTTTTAGCTCTAGAGCGTATCAGGAGGAGCTCCCACCCAGGTTTTGAAATCATCCTTTTGATGTAGAGAAGACTCGTTCCTTTCCCAGAGCCCTGCCTGCAGTGACTATAGAGCCGTCCTAAAACTGTTATTTAGGTAGCTTCAAGGCAGCATGAATGGAGCACTCAAAATGAGAAAGCAAGGCTTGTGCCATTAGGCCCCCGTTGCCAGCGAACACGCAGCCTACCTCCTTGTGATTTCTACCAAGTCAGTATACACTCTTGCTAAACACTGGTCCCTTCCTTGAATAAAGTTTATTTAGCACGGAGTTCTGCGTGTAGCCAACCGCCTCCCACAAGGAGCGCTCTTGCTAGGCTATCGGGCTTAGCTTCTTCTAAAACCCTGCAGTGTAAGAGGAAGGACTGTGCTTTGGTTACAGCAGGAACGCAAGCCGACATTCTCCTGTAAGGATGGGGTCTTAAGGTATGACTTTGTAGAAGGAATGCGAAGCAGTTTTGGTTTCTCAGTGCCGCTCAACCTAGGGCAATGAGGCAGATGTGCATGACATGTAGGACGTGAGAGAACACAGTTCCTGGAGCTGTTGGAGGGCTGAGGAAATCTAGCTCTCCCAGGGAAGAGTGCAGTGTGTTGCCCTACACTCAGCATACACAGAGCGACTGGGAATGTTTTCCGGGCCTGGAAGTTTCTTAGCAGCCTAGTGGAGCCTGCCGGTGCTGGGTATTCGTGCAGGGAATAGGGTGCCCAGGCGAGGTCCTCCGTTTCCTGAAAAGCTTACTAACGTTAAAGAAAGCAGACCTAAAGCTAATGCCTCAAGGACTCTGCTCCAAGCTTCCACTTCGGCAGGGCTATTCAAGGCTTTACCTTGAGGAAAGGACTCACGTCAAGTTTCCTTTTAGCTCTAGAGTGTATCAGGAGGAGCTCCCACCCAGGCTATGAAAGCACCCTGTTGATGTAGAGAACACTCGTTCCTTTCCCAGAGCCCTGCCTGCAGTGACTAGAGACCCGTCCTAAACTTTGATTTAGGTAGCTTCAAGGCAGCATGAATGGAGCACTCAAAATGGGAAAACAAGGCTTGTGCCATAAGGCCCCCGGTTCCAGCGAACACGCAGCCTACTTCCTTGTGATTTCTACCAAGTAAGTATACACTCTTGCTACACACTGGTCCCTTCCTTGAATAAAGTTTATTTGGCACTGAGTTCTGCGTGTAGCCAACCGCCTCCCCCAAGGAACGCTCTAGCTAGGCTCTCGGGCTTAGCTTCTTCTAAAACCCTGCAGTGTAAGAGGAAGAACTGTGCTTTGGTTACAGCAGGAAGGCAAGCCGACACTCTCCTGTAAGGATGGGGTCTTAAGGTATGACTTTGTAGAAGGAATGCGAAGCAGTTTTTGTTTCTCAGTGCCGCTCAGCCTAGGGCAATGAGGCAGATGTGCATGACATGTAGGACGTAAGAGAACACAGTTCCTGGAGCTGTTGGAGTGCTGAGGAAATCTAGCTCTCCCAGGGAAGAGTGCAGTGTGTTGCCCTACACTCAACATACACTGAGTGACTGGGAAAGTTTTCCGGACCTGGAAGTTTCTTAGCAGCCTAGTGGAGCCTGCCGGTGCTCGGTGTTCGTGCAGGGAATAGGGTGGCCAGGCG
Organism: Balaenoptera ricei; assembly: GCF_028023285.1. Taxonomy (NCBI): domain Eukaryota; kingdom Metazoa; phylum Chordata; class Mammalia; order Artiodactyla; family Balaenopteridae; genus Balaenoptera; species Balaenoptera ricei. The sequence goes on along the minus strand of NC_082655.1, from coordinate 47,366,033 downwards.
AGGTCCTCCGTTTCCAGAAATGCTCACTAACGTTAAAGAAAGCAGACCTAAAGCTAATGCCTCAAGGACTCTGCTCCAAGCTTCCACTTCGGCAGGGCTATTCAAGGCTTTACCTTGAGGAAAGGACTCACGTCAAGTTTCCTTTTAGCTCTAGAGCGTATCAGGAGGAGCTCCCACCCAGGTTTTGAAATCATCCTGTTGATGTAGAGAAGACTCGTTCCTTTCCCAGAGCCCTGCCTGCAGTGACTAGAGAGCCGTCCTAAAACTGTTATTTAGGTAGCTTCAAGGCAGCATGAATGGAGCACTCAAAATGAGAAAGCAAGGCTTGTGCCATTAGGCCCCCGTTGCCAGCGAACACGCAGCCTACCTCCTTGTGATTTCTACCAAGTAAGTATACACTCTTGCTAAACACTGGTCCCTTCCTTGAATAAAGTTTATTTGGCACGGAGTTCTGCGTGTAGCCAACCGCCTCCCCCAAGGAGCGCTCTTGCTAGGCTATCGGGCTTAGCTTCTTCTAAAACCCTGCAGTGTAAGAGGAAGGACTGTGCTTTGGTTACAGCAGGAACGCAAGCCGACTTTCTCCTGTAAGGATGGGGTCTTAAGGTATGACTTTGTAGAAGGAATGCGAAGCAGTTTTGGTTTCTCAGTGCTGCTCAGCCTAGGGCAATGAGGCAGATGTGTATGACATGTAGGACGTGAGAGAACACAGTTCCTGGAGCTGTTGGAGTGCTGAGGAAATCTAGCTCTCCCAGGGAAGAGTGCAGTGTGTTGCCCTACACTCAGCATACACAGAGCGACTGGGAATGTTTTCCGGACCTGGAAGTTTCTTAGCAGCCTAGTGGAGCCTGCCGGTGCTCGGTATTCGTGCAGGGAATAGGGTGCCCAGGCGAGGTCCTCCGTTTCCTGAAAAGCTTACTAACGTTAAAGAAAGCAGACCTAAAGCTAATGCCTCAAGGACTCTGCTCCAAGCTTCCACTTCGGCAGGGCTATTCAAGGCTTTACCTTGAGGAAAGGACTCACGTCAAGTTTCCTTTTAGCTCTAGAGTGTATCAGGAGGAGCTCCCACCCAGGCTATGAAAGCACCCTGTTGATGTAGAGAACACTCGTTCCTTTCCCAGAGCCCTGCCTGCAGTGACTAGAGAGCCGTCCTAAACTGTGATTTAGGTAGCTTCAAGGCAGCATGAATGGAGCACTCAAAATGGGAAAGCAAGGCTTGTGCCATAAGGCCCCCGTTTCCAGCGAAAACGCAGCCTACCTCCTTGTGATTACTACCAAGTAAGTATTCACTCTTGCTACACACTGGTCCCTTCCTTGAATAAAGTTTATTTGGCACTGAGTTCTGCGTGTAGCCAACCGCCTCCCCAAAGGAGCGCTCTTGCTAGGCTCTCGGGCTTAGTTTCTTCTAAAACCCTGCAGTGTAAGAGGAAGAACTGTGCTTTGGTTACAGCAGGAAGGCAAGCCGACACTCTCCTGTAAGGATGGGGACTTAAGGTATGACTTTGTAGAAGGAATGCGAAGCAGTTTTGGTTTCTCAGTGCCGCTCAGCCTAGGGCAATGAGGCAGATTTGCATGACATGTAGGACGTGAGAGAACACAGTTCCTGGAGCTGTTGGAGTGCTGAGGAAATCTAGCTCTCCCAGGGAAGAGTGCAGTGTGTTGCCCTACACTCAGCTAACACTGAGTGACTGGGAACGTTTTCCGGGCCTGGAAGTTTCTTAGCAGCCTAGTGGAGCATGCCGGTGCTCGGTGTTCGAGCAGGGAATAGGGTGCCCAGGAGAGGTCCTCCGTTTCCTGAAACGCTTACTAACGTTAAAGAAAGCAGACCTAAAGCTAATGCCTCAAGGACTCTGCTCCAAGCTTCCACTTCGGCAGGGCTATTGAAGGCTTTACCTTGAGGAAAGGACTCACGTCAAGTTTCCTTTTAGCTCTAGAGTGTATCAGGAGGAGCTCCCACCCAGGCTATGAAAGCACCCTGTTGATGTAGAGAACACTCGTTCCTTTCCCAGAGCCCTGCCTGCAGTGACTAGAGAGCCGTCCTAAACTGTGATTTAGGTAGCTTCAAGGCAGCATGAATGGAGCACTCAAAATGGGAAAGCAAGGCTTGTGCCATAAGGCCCCCGTTTCCAGCGAAAACGCAGCCTACCTCCTTGTGATTTCTACCAAGTAAGTATACACTCTTGCTACACACTGGTCCCTTCCTTGAATAAAGTTTATTTGGCACTAAGTTCTGCGTGTAGCCAACCGCCTCCCCCAAGGAGCGCTCTTGCTAGGCTCTCGGGCTTAGTTTCTTCTAAAACCCTGCAGTGTAAGAGGAAGAACTGTGCTTTGGTTACAGCAGGAAGGCAAGCCGACACTCTCCTGTAAGGATGGGGTCTTAAGGTATGACTTTGTAGAAGGAATGCGAAGCAGTTTTGGTTTCTCAGTGCCGCTCAGCCTAGGGCAATGAGGCAGATTTGCATGACATGTAGGACATGAGAGAACACAGTTCCTGGAGCTGTTGGAGTGCTGAGGAAATCTAGCTCTCCCAGGGAAGAGTGCAGTGTGTTGCCCTACACTCAGCATACAATGAGTGACTGGGAATGTTTTCCGGGCCTGGAAGTTTCTTAGCAGCCTAGTGGAGCCTGCCGGTGCTCGGTGTTCGAGCAGGGAATAGGGTGCCCAGGAGAGGTCCTCCGTTTCCTGAAACGCTTACTAACGTTAAAGAAAGCAGACCTAAAGCTAATGCCTCAAGGACTCTGCTCCAAGCTTCCACTTCGGCAGGGCTATTCAAGGCTTTACCTTGAGGAAAGGACTCACGTCAAGTTTCCTTTTAGCTCCAGAGTGTATCAGGAGGAGCTCCCACCCAGGCTATGAAAGCACCCTGTTGATGTAGAGAACACTCGTTCCTTTCCCAGAGCCCTGCCTGCAGTGCCTAGAGACCCGTCCTAAAACTGTGATTTAGGTAGCTTCAAGGCAGCATGAATGGAGCACTCAAAATGGGAAAACAAGGCTTGTGCCATAAGGCCCCCGGATCCAGCGAACACGCAGCCTACTTCCTTGTGATTTCTACCAAGTAAGTATACACTCTTGCTACACACTGGTCCCTTCCTTGAATAAAGTTTATTTGGCACTGAGTTCTGCGTGTAGCCAACCGCCTCCCCCAAGGAACGCTCTTGCTAGGCTCTCGGGCTTAGTTTCTTCTAAAACCCTGCAGTGTAAGAGGAAGAACTGTGCTTTGGTTACAGCAGGAACGCAAGCCGACTTTCTCCTGTAAGGATGGGGTCGTAAAGTATGACTTTGTGGAAGGAATGCGAAGCAGTTTTTGTTTCTCAGTGCCGCTCAGCCTAGGGCAATGAGGCAGATTTGCATGACATGTAGGACGTAAGAGAACACAGTTCCTGGAGCTGTTGGAGTGCTGAGGAAATCTAGCTCTCCCAGGGAAGAGGGCAGTGTGTTGCCCTACACTCAACATACATTGAGTGACTGGGAAAGTTTTCCGGGCCTGGAAGTTTCTTAGCAGCCTAGTGGAGCCTGCCGGTGCTCGGTGTTCGTGCAGGGAATAGGGTGGCCAGGCGAGGTCCTCCGTTTCCAGAAATGCTTACTAACGTTAAAGAAAGCAGACCTAAAGCTAATGTCTCAAGGACTCTCCTCCAAGCTTCCACTTCGGCAGGGCTATTCAAGGCTTTACCTTGAGGAAAGGACTCACGTCAAGTTTCCTTTTAGCTCTAGAGCGTATCAGGAGGAGCTCCCACCCAGGTTTTGAAATCATCCTGTTGATATAGAGAAAACTCGTTCCTTTCCCAGAGCCCTGCCTGCAGTGACTAGAGAGCCGTCCTAAAACTGTTATTTAGGTAGCTTCAAGGCAGCATGAATGGAGCACTCAAAATGAAAAAGCAAGGCTTGTGCCTTTAGGCTCCCGTTTCCAGCGAACACGCAGCCTACCTCCTTGTGATTTCTACCAAGTAAGTATACACTCTTGCTAAACACTGGTCCCTTCCTTGAATAAAGTTTATTTGGCACGGAGTTCTGCGTGTAGCCAACCGCCTCCCGCAAGGAGCGCTCTTGCTAGGCTATCGGGCTTAGCTTCTTCTAAAACCCTGCAGTGTAAGAGGAAGGACTGTGCTTTGGTTACAGCAGGAACGCAAGCCGACTTTCTCCTGTAAGGATGGGGTCTTAAGGTATGACTTTGTAGAAGGAATGCGAAGCAGTTTTGGTTTCTCAGTGCCGCTCAGCCTAGGGCAATGAGGCAGATGTGTATGACATGTAGGACGTGAGAGAACACAGTTCCTGGAGCTGTTGGAGTGCTGAGGAAATCTAGCTCTCCCAGGGAAGAGTGCAGTGTGTTGCCCTACACTCAGCATACACAGAGTGACTGGGAAAGGTTTCTGGGCCTGGAAGTTTCTTAACAGCCTAGTGGAGCCTGCCGTTGCTCGGTGTTCGAGCAGGGAATAGGGTGCCCAGGAGAGGTCCTCCGTTTCCTGAAACGCTTACTAACGTTAAAGAAAGCAGACCTAAAGCTAATGCCTCAAGGACTCTGCTCCAAGCTTCCACTTCGGCAGGGCTATTCAAGGCTTTACCTTGAGGAAAGGACTCACGTCAAGTTTCCTTTTAGCTCTAGAGTGTATCAGGAGGAGCTCCCACCCAGGCTATGAAAGCACCCTGTTGATGTAGAGAACACTCGTTCCTTTCCCAGAGCCCTGCCTGCAGTGACTAGAGAGCCGTCCTAAACTGTGATTTAGGTAGCTTCAAGGCAGCATGAATGGAGCACTCAAAATGGGAAAGCAAGGCTTGTGCCATAAGGCCCCCGTTTCCAGCGAAAACGCAGCCTACCTCCTTGTGATTACTACCAAGTAAGTATACACTCTTGCTAAACACTGGTCCCTTCCTTGAATAAAGTTTATTTGGCACTGAGTTCTGCGTGTAGCCAACCGCCTCCCCCAAGGAGCGCTCTTGCTAGGCTCTCGGGCTTAGTTTCTTCTAAAACCCTGCAGTGTAAGAGGAAGAACTGTGCTTTGGTTACAGCAGGAAGGCAAGCCGACACTCTCCTGTAAGGATGGGGTCTTAAGGTATGACTTTGTAGAAGGAATGCGAAGCAGTTTTGGTTTCTCAGTGCCGCTCAGCCTAGGGCAATGAGGCAGATGTGCATGACATGTAGGACGTGAGAGAACACAGTTCCTGGAGCTGTTGGAGTGCTGAGGAAATCTAGCTCTCCCAGGGAAGAGTGCAGTGTGTTGCCCTACACTCAGCATACACAGAGTGACTGGGAAAGTTTTCCGGGCCTGGAAGTTTCTTAGCAGCCTAGTGGAGCCTGCCGGTGCTCGGTGTTCGAGCAGGGAACAGGGTGCCCAGGAGAGGTCCTCCGTTTCCTGAAAAGCTTACTAACGTTAAAGAAAGCAGACCTAAAGCTAATGCCTCAAGGACTCTGCTCCAAGCTTCCACTTCGGCAGGGCTATTCAAGGCTTTACCTTGAGGAAAGGACTCACGTCAAGTTTCCTTTTAGCTCTAGAGCGTATCAGGAGGAGCTCCCACCCAGGTTTTGAAATCATCCTTTTGATGTAGAGAAGACTCGTTCCTTTCCCAGAGCCCTGCCTGCAGTGACTAGAGAGCCGTCCTAAAACTGTTATTTAGGTAGCTTCAAGGCAGCATGAATGGAGCACTCAAAATGAGAAAGCAAGGCTTGTGCCATTAGGCCCCCGTTGCCAGCGAACACGCAGCCTACCTCCTTGTGATTTCTACCAAGTAAGTATACACTCTTGCTAAACACTGGTCCCTTCCTTGAATAAAGTTTATTTGGCACGGAGTTCTGCGTGTAGCCAACCGCCTCCCGCAAGGAGCGCTCTTGCTAGGCTATCGGGCTTAGCTTCTTCTAAAACCCTGCAGTGTAAGAGGAAGGACTGTGCTGTGGTTACAGCAGGAACGCAAGCCGACATTCTCCTGTAAGGATGGGGTGTTAAGGTATGACTTTGTAGAAGGAATGCGAAGCAGTTTTGGTTTCTCAGTGCCGCTCAACCTAGGGCAATGAGGCAGATGTGCATGACATGTAGGACGTGAGAGAACACAGTTCCTGGAGCTGTTGGAGGGCTGAGGAAATCTAGCTCTCCCAGGGAAGAGTGCAGTGTGTTGCCCTACACTCAGCATACACAGAGCGACTGGGAATGTTTTCCGGACCTGGAAGTTTCTTAGCAGCCTAGTGGAGCCTGCCGGTGCTCGGTATTCGTGCAGGGAATAGGGTGCCCAGGCGAGGTCCTCCGTTTCCTGAAAAGCTTACTAACGTTAAAGAAAGCAGACCTAAAGCTAATGCCTCAAGGACTCTGCTCCAAGCTTCCACTTCGGCAGGGCTATTCAAGGCTTTACCTTGAGGAAAGGACTCACGTCAAGTTTCCTTTTAGCTCTAGAGTGTATCAGGAGGAGCTCCCACCCAGGCTATGAAAGCACCCTGTTGATGTAGAGAACACTCGTTCCTTTCCCAGAGCCCTGCCTGCAGTGACTAGAGACCCGTCCTAAACTTTGATTTAGGTAGCTTCAAGGCAGCATGAATGGAGCACTCAAAATGGGAAAACAAGGCTTGTGCCATAAGGTCCCCGGTTCCAGCGAACACGCAGCCTATCTCCTTGTGATTTCTACCAAGTATACACTCTAGCTACACACTGGTCCCTTCCTTGAATAAAGTTTATTTGGCACTGAGTTCTGCGTGTAGCCAACCGCCTCCCCCAAGGAGCGCTCTTGCTAGGCTCTCGGGCTTAGTTTCTTCTAAAACCCTGCAGTGTAAGAGGAAGAACTGTGCTTTGGTTACAGCAGGAACGCAAGCCGACACTCTCCTGTAAGGATGGGGTCTTAAGGTATGACTTTGTAGAAGGAATGCGAAGCAGTTTTGGTTTCTCAGTGCCGCTCAGCCTAGGGCAATGAGGCAGATGTGCATGACATGTAGGACGTGAGAGAACACAGTTCCTGGAGCTGTTGGAGTGCTGAGGAAATCTAGCTCTCCCAGGGAAGAGTGCAGTGTGTTGCCCTACACTCAGCATACACAGAGTGACTGGGAAAGTTTTCCGGGCCTGGAAGTTTCTTAGCAGCCTAGTGGAGCCTGCCGGTGCTCGGTGTTCGAGCAGGGAACAGGGTGCCCAGGAGAGGTCCTCCGTTTCCTGAAAAGCTTACTAACGTTAAAGAAAGCAGACCTAAAGCTAATGCCTCAAGGACTCTGCTCCAAGCTTCCACTTCGGCAGGGCTATTCAAGGCTTTACCTTGAGGAAAGGACTCACGTCAAGTTTCCTTTTAGCTCTAGAGCGTATCAGGAGGAGCTCCCACCCAGGTTTTGAAATCATCCTTTTGATGTAGAGAAGACTCGTTCCTTTCCCAGAGCCCTGCCTGCAGTGACTAGAGAGCCGTCCTAAAACTGTTATTTAGGTAGCTTCAAGGCAGCATGAATGGAGCACTCAAAATGAGAAAGCAAGGCTTGTGCCATTAGGCCCCCGTTGCCAGCGAACACGCAGCCTACCTCCTTGTGATTTCTACCAAGTAAGTATACACTCTTGCTAAACACTGGTCCCTTCCTTGAATAAAGTTTATTTGGCACGGAGTTCTGCGTGTAGCCAACCGCCTCCCGCAAGGAGCGCTCTTGCTAGGCTATCGGGCTTAGCTTCTTCTAAAACCCTGCAGTGTAAGAGGAAGGACTGTGCTTTGGTTACAGCAGGAACGCAAGCCGACATTCTCCTGTAAGGATGGGGTGTTAAGGTATGACTTTGTAGAAGGAATGCGAAGCAGTTTTGGTTTCTCAGTGCCGCTCAACCTAGGGCAATGAGGCAGATGTGCATGACATGTAGGACGTGAGAGAACACAGTTCCTGGAGCTGTTGGAGGGCTGAGGAAATCTAGCTCTCCCAGGGAAGAGTGCAGTGTGTTGCCCTACACTCAGCATACACAGAGCGACTGGGAATGTTTTCCGGACCTGGAAGTTTCTTAGCAGCCTAGTGGAGCCTGCCGGTGCTCGGTATTCGTGCAGGGAATAGGGTGCCCAGGCGAGGTCCTCCGTTTCCTGAAAAGCTTACTAACGTTAAAGAAAGCAGACCTAAAGCTAATGCCTCAAGGACTCTGCTCCAAGCTTCCACTTCGGCAGGGCTATTCAAGGCTTTACCTTGAGGAAAGGACTCACGTCAAGTTTCCTTTTAGCTCTAGAGTGTATCAGGAGGAGCTCCCACCCAGGCTATGAAAGCACCCTGTTGATGTAGAGAACACTCGTTCCTTTCCCAGAGCCCTGCCTGCAGTGACTAGAGACCCGTCCTAAACTTTGATTTAGGTAGCTTCAAGGCAGCATGAATGGAGCACTCAAAATGGGAAAACAAGGCTTGTGCCATAAGGCCCCCGGTTCCAGCGAACACGCAGCCTATCTCCTTGTGATTTCTACCAAGTATACACTCTAGCTACACACTGGTCCCTTCCTTGAATAAAGTTTATTTGGCACTGAGTTCTGCGTGTAGCCAACCGCCTCCCCCAAGGAGCGCTCTTGCTAGGCTCTCGGGCTTAGTTTCTTCTAAAACCCTGCAGTGTAAGAGGAAGAACTGTGCTTTGGTTACAGCAGGAACGCAAGCCGACTTTCTCCTGTAAGGATGGGGTCGTAAAGTATGACTTTGTGGAAGGAATGCGAAGCAGTTTTGGTTTCTCAGTGCTGCTCAGCCTAGGGCAATGAGGCAGATGTGCATGACATGTAGGACGTAAGAGAACACAGTTCCTGGAGCTGTTGGAGTGCTGAGGAAATCTAGCTCTCCCAGGGAAGAGTGCAGTGTGTTGCCCTACACTCAGCATACACAGAGTGACTGGGAAAGTTTTCCGGGCCTGGAAGTTTCTTAGCAGCCTAGTGGAGCCTGCCGGTGCTCGGTGTTCGAGCAGGGAACAGGGTGCCCAGGAGAGGTCCTCCGTTTCCTGAAAAGCTTACTAACGTTAAAGAAAGCAGACCTAAAGCTAATGCCTCAAGGACTCTGCTCCAAGCTTCCACTTCGGCAGGGCTATTCAAGGCTTTACCTTGAGGAAAGGACTCACGTCAAGTTTCCTTTTAGCTCTAGAGCGTATCAGGAGGAGCTCCCACCCAGGTTTTGAAATCATCCTTTTGATGTAGAGAAGACTCGTTCCTTTCCCAGAGCCCTGCCTGCAGTGACTAGAGAGCCGTCCTAAAACTGTTATTTAGGTAGCTTCAAGGCAGCATGAATGGAGCACTCAAAATGAGAAAGCAAGGCTTGTGCCATTAGGCCCCCGTTTCCAGCGAACACGCAGCCTACCTCCTTGTGATTTCTACCAAGTAAGTATACACTCTTGCTAAACACTGGTCCCTTCCTTGAATAAAGTTTATTTGGCACGGAGTTCTGCGTGTAGCCAACCGCCTCCCGCAAGGAGCGCTCTTGCTAGGCTATCGGGCTTAGCTTCTTCTAAAACCCTGCAGTGTAAGAGGAAGGACTGTGCTTTGGTTACAGCAGGAACGCAAGCCGACATTCTCCTGTAAGGATGGGGTGTTAAGGTATGACGTTGTAGAAGGAATGCGAAGCAGTTTTGGTTTCTCAGTGCCGCTCAACCTAGGGCAATGAGGCAGATGTGCATGACATGTAGGACGTGAGAGAACACAGTTCCTGGAGCTGTTGGAGGGCTGAGGAAATCTAGCTCTCCCAGGGAAGAGTGCAGTGTGTTGCCCTACACTCAGCATACACAGAGCGACTGGGAATGTTTTCCGGACCTGGAAGTTTCTTAGCAGCCTAGTGGAGCCTGCCGGTGCTCGGTATTCGTGCAGGGAATAGGGTGCCCAGGCGAGGTCCTCCGTTTCCTGAAAAGCTTACTAACGTTAAAGAAAGCAGACCTAAAGCTAATGCCTCAAGGACTCTGCTCCAAGCTTCCACTTCGGCAGGGCTATTCAAGGCTTTACCTTGAGGAAAGGACTCACGTCAAGTTTCCTTTTAGCTCTAGAGTGTATCAGGAGGAGCTCCCACCCAGGCTATGAAAGCACCCTGTTGATGTAGAGAACACTCGTTCCTTTCCCAGAGCCCTGCCTGCAGTGACTAGAGACCCGTCCTAAACTTTGATTTAGGTAGCTTCAAGGCAGCATGAATGGAGCACTCAAAATGGGAAAACAAGGCTTGTGCCATAAGGCCCCCGGTTCCAGCGAACACGCAGCCTATCTCCTTGTGATTTCTACAAAGTATACACTCTAGCTACACACTGGTCCCTTCCTTGAATAAAGTTTATTTGGCACTGAGTTCTGCGTGTAGCCAACCGCCTCCCCCAAGGAGCGCTCTTGCTAGGCTCTCGGGCTTAGTTTCTTCTAAAACCCTGCAGTGTAAGAGGAAGAACTGTGCTTTGGTTACAGCAGGAACGCAAGCCGACTTTCTCCTGTAAGGATGGGGTCGTAAAGTATGACTTTGTGGAAGGAATGCGAAGCAGTTTTGGTTTCTCAGTGCCGCTCAGCCTAGGGCAATGAGGCAGATGTGCATGACATGTAGGACGTAAGAGAACACAGTTCCTGGAGCTGTTGGAGTGCTGAGGAAATCTAGCTCTCCCAGGGAAGAGTGCAGTGTGTTGCCCTACACTCAACATACACTGAGTGACTGGGAAAGTTTTCCGGGCCTGGAAGTTTCTTAGCAGCCTAGTGGAGCCTGCCGGTGCTCGGTGTTCGTGCAGGGAATAGGGTGGCCAGGCGAGGTCCTCCGTTTCCAGAAATGCTTACTAACGTTAAAGAAAGCAGACCTAAAGCTAATGCCTCAAGGACTCTGCTCCAAGCTTCCACTTCGGCAGGGCTATTCAAGGCTTTACCTTGAGGAAAGGACTCACGTCAAGTTTCCTTTTAGCTCTAGAGCGTATCAGGAGGAGATCCCACCCAGGTTTTGAAATCATCCTGTTGATGTAGAGAAGACTCGTTCCTTTCCCAGAGCCCTGCCTGCAGTGACTAGAGAGCCGTCCTAAAACTGTTATTTAGGTAGCTTCAAGGCAGCATGAATGGAGCACTCAAAATGAGAAAGCAAGGCTTGTGCCATTAGGCCCCCGTTTCCAGCGAACACGCAGCCTACCTCCTTGTGATTTCTACCAAGTAAGTATACACTCTTGCTAAACACTGGTCCCTTCCTTGAATAAAGTTTATTTGGCACGGAGTTCTGCGTGTAGCCAACCGCCTCCCGCAAGGAGCGCTCTTGCTAGGCTATCGGGCTTAGCTTCTTCTAAAACCCTGCAGTGTAAGAGGAAGGACTGTGCTTTGGTTACAGCAGGAACGTAAGCCGACTTTCTCCTGTAAGGATGGGGTCTTAAGGTATGACTTTGTAGAAGGAATGCGAAACAGTTTTGGTTTCTCAGTGCCGCTCAGCCTAGGGCAATGAGGCAGATGTGTATGACATGTAGGACGTGAGAGAACACAGTTCCTGGAGCTGTTGGAGTGCTGAGGAAATCTAGCTCTCCCAGGTAAGAGTGCAGTGTGTTGCCCTACACTCAGCATACACAGAGTGACTGGGAAAGTTTTCCGGGCCTGGAAGTTTCTTAGCAGCCTAGTGGAGCCTGCCAGTGCTCGGTATTCGTGCAGGGAATAGGGTGCCTAGGCGAGGTCCTCCGTTTCCTGAAAAGCTTACTAACGTTAAAGAAAGCAGACCTAAAGCTAATGCCTCAAGGACTCTGCTCCAAGCTTCCACTTCGGCAGGGCTATTCAAGGCTTTACCTTGAGGAAAGGACTCACGTCAAGTTTCCTTTTAGCTCTAGAGTGTATCAGGAGGAGCTCCCACCCAGGCTATGAAAGCACCCTGTTGATGTAGAGAACACTCGTTCCTTTCCCAGAGCCCTGCCTGCAGTGACTAGAGACCCGTCCTAAACTGTGATTTAGGTAGCTTCAAGGCAGCATGAATGGAGCACTCAAAATGGGAAAGCAAGGCTTGTGCCATAAGGCCCCCGTTTCCAGCGAAAACGCAGCCTACCTCCTTGTGATTACTACCAAGTAAGTATACACTCTTGCTACACACTGGTCCCTTCCTTGAATAAAGTTTATTTGGCACTGAGTTCTGCGTGTAGCCAACCGCCTCCCCCAAGGAGCGCTCTTGCTAGGCTTTCGGGCTTAGTTTCTTCTAAAACCCTGCAGTGTAAGAGGAAGAACTGTGCTTTGGTTACAGCAGGAAGGCAAGCCGACACTCTCCTGTAAGGATGGGGTCTTAAGGTATGACTTTGTAGAAGGAATGCGAAGCAGTTTTGGTTTCTCAGTGCCGCTCAGCCTAGGGCAATGAGGCAGATGTGCATGACATGTAGGACGTGAGAGAACACAGTTCCTGGAGCTGTTGGAGTGCTGAGGAAATCTAGCTCTCCCAGGGAAGAGTGCAGTGTGTTGCCCTACACTCAGCATACACAGAGTGACTGGGAAAGTTTTCCGGGCCTGGAAGTTTCTTAGCAGCCTAGTGGAGCCTGCCGGTGCTCGGTGTTCGAGCAGGGAACAGGGTGCCCAGGAGAGGTCCTTTGTTTCCTGAAAAGCTTACTAACGTTAAAGAAAGCAGACCTAAAGCTAATGCCTCAAGGACTCTGCTCCAAGCTTCCACTTCGGCAGGGCTATTCAAGGCTTTACCTTGAGGAAAGGACTCACGTCAAGTTTCCTTTTAGGTCTAGAGCGTATCAGGAGGAGCTCCCACCCAGGTTTTGAAATCATCCTTTTGATGTAGAGAAGACTCGTTCCTTTCCCAGAGCCCTGCCTGCAGTGACTATAGAGCCGTCCTAAAACTGTTATTTAGGTAGCTTCAAGGCAGCATGAATGGAGCACTCAAAATGAGAAAGCAAGGCTTGTGCCATTAGGCCCCCGTTGCCAGCGAACACGCAGCCTACCTCCTTGTGATTTCTACCAAGTAAGTATACACTCTTGCTAAACACTGGTCCCTTCCTTGAATAAAGTTTATTTGGCACGGAGTTCTGCGTGTAGCCAACCGCCTCCCACAAGGAGCGCTCTTGCTAGGCTATCGGGCTTAGCTTCTTCTAAAACCCTGCAGTGTAAGAGGAAGGACTGTGCTTTGGTTACAGCAGGAACGCAAGCCGACATTCTCCTGTAAGGATGGGGTCTTAAGGTATGACTTTGTAGAAGGAATGCGAAGCAGTTTTGGTTTCTCAGTGCCGCTCAGCCTAGGGCAATGAGGCAGATGTGCATGACATGTAGGACGTGAGAGAACACAGTTCCTGGAGCTGTTGGAGGGCTGAGGAAATCTAGCTCTCCCAGGGAAGAGTGCAGTGTGTTGCCCTACACTCAGCATACACAGAGCGACTGGGAATGTTTTCCGGGCCTGGAAGTTTCTTAGCAGCCTAGTGGAGCCTGCCGGTGCTCGGTATTCGTGCAGGGAATAGGGTGCCCAGGCGAGGTCCTCCGTTTCCTGAAAAGCTTACTAACGTTAAAGAAAGCAGACCTAAAGCTAATGCCTCAAGGACTCTGCTCCAAGCTTCCACTTCGGCAGGGCTATTCAAGGCTTTACCTTGAGGAAAGGACTCACGTCAAGTTTCCTTTTAGCTCTAGAGTGTATCAGGAGGAGCTCCCACCCAGGCTATGAAAGCACCCTGTTGATGTAGAGAACACTCGTTCCTTTCCCAGAGCCCTGCCTGCAGTGACTAGAGACCCGTCCTAAACTTTGATTTAGGTAGCTTCAAGGCAGCATGAATGGAGCACTCAAAATGGGAAAACAAGGCTTGTGCCATAAGGCCCCCGGTTCCAGCGAACACGCAGCCTACCTCCTTGTGATTTCTCCCAAGTATACACTCTAGCTACACACTGGTCCCTTCCTTGAATAAAGTTTATTTGGCACTGAGTTCTGCGTGTAGCCAACCGCCTCCCCCAAGGAACGCTCTAGCTAGGCTCTCGGGCTTAGTTTCTTCTAAAACCCTGCAGTGTAAGAGGAAGAACTGTGCTTTGGTTACAGCAGGAACGCAAGCCGACTTTCTCCTGTAAGGATGGGGTCGTAAAGTATGACTTTGTGGAAGGAATGCGAAGCAGTTTTGGTTTCTCAGTGCCGCTCAGCCTAGGGCAATGAGGCAGATGTGCATGACATGTAGGACGTAAGAGAACACAGTTCCTGGAGCTGTTGGAGTGCTGAGGAAATCTAGCTCTCCCAGGGAAGAGTGCAGTGTGTTGCCCTACACTCAACATACACTGAGTGACTGGGAAAGTTTTCCGGGCCTGGAAGTTTCTTAGCAGCCTAGTGGAGCCTGCCGGTGCTCGGTGTTCGTGCAGGGAATAGGGTGGCCAGGCGAGGTCCTCCGTTTCCAGAAATGCTTACTAACGTTAAAGAAAGCAGACCTAAAGCTAATGCCTCAAGGACTCTGCTCCAAGCTTCCATTTCGGCAGGGCTATTCAAGGCTTTACCTTGAGGAAAGGACTCACGTCAAGTTTCCTTTTAGCTCTAGAGCGTATCAGGAGGAGCTCCCACCCAGGTTTTGAAATCATCCTGTTGATGTAGAGAAGACTCGTTCCTTTCCCAGAGCCCTGCCTGCAGTGACTAGAGAGCCGTCCTAAAACTGTTATTTAGGTAGCTTCAAGGCAGCATGAATGGAGCACTCAAAATGAGAAAGCAAGGCTTGTGCCATTAGGCCCCCGTTGCCAGCGAACACGCAGCCTACCTCCTTGTGATTTCTACCAAGTAAGTATACACTCTTGCTAAACACTGGTCCCTTCCTTGAATAAAGTTTATTTGGCACGGAGTTCTGCGTGTAGCCAACCGCCTCCCCCAAGGAGCGCTCTTGCTAGGCTATCGGGCTTAGCTTCTTCTAAAACCCTGCAGTGTAAGAGGAAGGACTGTGCTTTGGTTACAGCAGGAACGCAAGCCGACTTTCTCCTGTAAGGTTGGGGTCTTAAGGTATGACTTTGTAGAAGGAATGCGAAGCAGTTTTGGTTTCTCAGTGCCGCTCAGCCTAGGGCAATGAGGCAGATGTGTATGACATGTAGGACGTGAGAGAACACAGTTCCTGGAGCTGTTGGAGTGCTGAGGAAATCTAGCTCTCCCAGGGAAGAGTGCAGTGTGTTGCCCTACACTCAGCATACACAGAGTGACTGGGAAAGTTTTCCGGGCCTGGAAGTTTCTTAGCAGCCTAGTGGAGCCTGCCGGTGCTCGGTATTCGTGCAGGGAATAGGGTGCCCAGGCGAGGTCCTCCGTTTCCTGAAAAGCTTACTAACGTTAAAGAAAGCAGACCTAAAGCTAATGCCTCAAGGACTCTGCTCCAAGCTTCCACTTCGGCAGGGCTATTCAAGGCTTTACCTTGAGGAAAGGACTCACGTCAAGTTTCCTTTTAGCTCTAGAGTGTATCAGGAGGAGCTCCCACCCAGGCTATGAAAGCACCCTGTTGATGTAGAGAACACTCGTTCCTTTCCCAGAGCCCTGCCTGCAGTGACTAGAGAGCCGTCCTAAACTGTGATTTAGGTAGCTTCAAGGCAGCATGAATGGAGCACTCAAAATGGGAAAGCAAGGCTTGTGCCATAAGGCCCCCGTTTCCAGCGAAAACGCAGCCTACCTCCTTGTGATTATTACCAAGTAAGTATACACTCTTGCTACACACTGGTCCCTTCCTTGAATAAAGTTTATTTGGCACTGAGTTCTGCGTGTAGCCAACCGCCTCCCCCAAGGAGCGCTCTTGCTAGGCTCTCGGGCTTAGTTTCTTCTAAAACCCTGCAGTGTAAGAGGAAGAACTGTGCTTTGGTTACAGCAGGAAGGCAAGCCGACACTCTCCTGTAAGGATGGGGACTTAAGGTATGACTTTGTAGAAGGAATGCGAAGCAGTTTTGGTTTCTCAGTGCCGCTCAGCCTAGGGCAATGAGGCAGATTTGCATGACATGTAGGACGTGAGAGAACACAGTTCCTGGAGCTGTTGGAGTGCTGAGGAAATCTAGCTCTCCCAGGGAAGAGTGCAGTGTGTTGCCCTACACTCAGCATACACAGAGTGACTGGGAAAGTTTTCCGGGCCTGGAAGTTTCTTAGCAGCCTAGTGGAGCCTGCCGGTGCTCGGTATTCGTGCAGGGAATAGGGTGCCCAGGCGAGGTCCTCCGTTTCCTGAAAAGCTTACTAACGTTAAAGAAAGCAGACCTAAAGCTAATGCCTCAAGGACTCTGCTCCAAGCTTCCACTTCGGCAGGGCTATTCAAGGCTTTACCTTGAGGAAAGGACTCACGTCAAGTTTCCTTTTAGCTCTAGAGTGTATCAGGAGGAGCTCCCACCCAGGCTATGAAAGCACCCTGTTGATGTAGAGAACACTCGTTCCTTTCCCAGAGCCCTGCCTGCAGTGACTAGAGACCCGTCCTAAACTGTGATTTAGGTAGCTTCAAGGCAGCATGAATGGAGCACTCAAAATGGGAAAGCAAGGCTTGTGCCATAAGGCCCCCGTTTCCAGCGAAAACGCAGCCTACCTCCTTGTGATTACTACCAAGTAAGTATACACTCTTGCTACACACTGGTCCCTTCCTTGAATAAAGTTTATTTGGCACTGAGTTCTGCGTGTAGCCAACCGCCTCCCCCAAGGAGCGCTCTTGCTAGGCTCTCGGGCTTAGTTTCTTCTAAAACCCTGCAGTGTAAGAGGAAGAACTGTGCTTTGGTTACAGCAGGAAGGCAAGCCGACACTCTCCTGTAAGGATGGGGTCTTAAGGTATGACTTTGTAGAAGGAATGCGAAGCAGTTTTTGTTTCTCAGTGCCGCTCAGCCTAGGGCAATGAGGCAGATGTGCATGACATGTAGGACGTGAGAGAACACAGTTCCTGGAGCTGTTGGAGTGCTGAGGAAATCTAGCTCTCCCAGGGAAGAGTGCAGTGTGTTGCCCTACACTCAGCATACACAGAGTGACTGGGAATGTTTTCCGGGCCTGGAAGTTTCTTAGCAGCCTAGTGGAGCCTGCCGGTGCTCGGTGTTCGAGCAGGGAACAGGGTGCCCAGGAGAGGTCCTTTGTTTCCTGAAAAGCTTACTAACGTTAAAGAAAGCAGACCTAAAGCTAATGCCTCAAGGACTCTGCTCCAAGCTTCCACTTCGGCAGGGCTATTCAAGGCTTTACCTTGAGGAAAGGACTCACGTCAAGTTTCCTTTTAGGTCTAGAGCGTATCAGGAGGAGCTCCCACCCAGGTTTTGAAATCATCCTTTTGATGTAGAGAAGACTCGTTCCTTTCCCAGAGCCCTGCCTGCAGTGACTATAGAGCCGTCCTAAAACTGTTATTTAGGTAGCTTCAAGGCAGCATGAATGGAGCACTCAAAATGAGAAAGCAAGGCTTGTGCCATTAGGCCCCCGTTGCCAGCGAACACGCAGCCTACCTCCTTGTGATTTCTACCAAGTAAGTATACACTCTTGCTAAACACTGGTCCCTTCCTTGAATAAAGTTTATTTGGCACGGAGTTCTGCGTGTAGCCAACCGCCTCCCACAAGGAGCGCTCTTGCTAGGCTATCGGGCTTAGCTTCTTCTAAAACCCTGCAGTGTAAGAGGAAGGACTGTGCTTTGGTTACAGCAGGAACGCAAGCCGACATTCTCCTGTAAGGATGGGGTCTTAAGGTATGACTTTGTAGAAGGAATGCGAAGCAGTTTTGGTTTCTCAGTGCCGCTCAACCTAGGGCAATGAGGCAGATGTGCATGACATGTAGGACGTGAGAGAACACAGTTCCTGGAGCTGTTGGAAGGCTGAGGAAATCTAGCTCTCCCAGCGAAGAGTGCAGTGTGTTGCCCTACACTCAGCATACACAGAGCGACTGGGAATGTTTTCCGGGCCTGGAAGTTTCTTAGCAGCCTAGTGGAGCCTGCCGGTGCTCGGTATTCGTGCAGGGAATAGGGTGCCCAGGCGAGGTCCTCCGTTTCCTGAAAAGCTTACTAACGTTAAAGAAAGCAGACCTAAAGCTAATGCCTCAAGGACTCTGCTCCAAGCTTCCACTTCGGCAGGGCTATTCAAGGCTTTACCTTGAGGAAAGGACTCACGTCAAGTTTCCTTTTAGCTCTAGAGTGTATCAGGAGGAGCTCCCACCCAGGCTATGAAAGCACCCTGTTGATGTAGAGAACACTCGTTCCTTTCCCAGAGCCCTGCCTGCAGTGACTAGAGACCCGTCCTAAACTTTGATTTAGGTAGCTTCAAGGCAGCATGAATGGAGCACTCAAAATGGGAAAACAAGGCTTGTGCCATAAGGCCCCCGTTTCCAGCGAAAACGCAGCCTACCTCCTTGTGATTATTACCAAGTAAGTATACACTCTTGCTACACACTGGTCCCTTCCTTGAATAAAGTTTATTTGGCACTGAGTTCTGCGTGTAGCCAACCGCCTCCCCCAAGGAGCGCTCTTGCTAGGCTCTCGGGCTTAGTTTCTTCTAAAACCCTGCAGTGTAAGAGGAAGAACTGTGCTTTGGTTACAGCAGGAAAGCAAGCCGACACTCTCCTGTAAGGATGGGGACTTAAGGTATGACTTTGTAGAAGGAATGCGAAGCAGTTTTGGTTTCTCAGTGCCGCTCAGCCTAGGGCAATGAGGCAGATTTGCATGACATGTAGGACGTGAGAGAACACAGTTCCTGGAGCTGTTGGAGTGCTGAGGAAATCTAGCTCTCCCAGGGAAGAGTGCAGTGTGTTGCCCTACACTCAGCATACACAGAGTGACTGGGAAAGGTTTCTGGGCCTGGAAGTTTCTTAGCAGCCTAGTGGAGCCTGCCGGTGCTCGGTATTCGTGCAGGGAATAGGGTGCCCAGGCGAGGTCCTCGGTTTCCTGAAAAGCTTACTAACGTTAAAGAAAGCAGACTTAAAGCTAATGCCTCAAGGACTCTGCTCCAAGCTTCCACTTCGGCAGGGTTATTCAAGGCTTTACCTTGAGGAAAGGACTCACGTCAAGTTTCCTTTTAGCTCTAGAGTGTATCAGGAGGAGCTCCCACCCAGGCTATGAAAGCACCCTGTTGATGTAGAGAACACTCGTTCCTTTCCCAGAGCCCTGCCTGCAGTGACTAGAGACCCGTCCTAAACTGTGATTTAGGTAGCTTCAAGGCAGCATGAATGGAGCACTCAAAATGGGAAAGCAAGGCTTGTGCCATAAGGCCCCCGTTTCCAGCGAACACGCAGCCTATCTCCTTGTGATTTCTACCAAGTAAGTATACACTCTTGCTACACACTGGTCCCTTCCTTGAATAAAGTGTATTTGGCACTGAGTTCTGCGTGTAGCCAACCGCCTCCCCCAAGGAGCGCTCTTGCTAGGCTCTCGGGCTTAGTTTCTTCTAAAACCCTGCAGTGTAAGAGGAAGAACTGTGCTTTGGTTACAGCAGGAAGGCAAGCCGACACTCTCCTGTAAGGATGGGGTCTTAAGGTATGACTTTGTAGAAGGAATGCGAAGCAGTTTTTGTTTCTCAGTGCCGCTCAGCCTAGGGCAATGAGGCAGATGTGCATGACATGTAGGACGTGAGAGAACACAGTTCCTGGAGCTGTTGGAGTGCTGAGGAAATCTAGCTCTCCCAGGGAAGAGTGCAGTGTGTTGCCCTACACTCAGCATACACTGAGTGACTGGGAAAGTTTTCCGGGCCTGGAAGTTTCTTAGCAGCCTAGTGGAGCCTGCCGGTGCTCGGTGTTCGAGCAGGGAACAGGGTGCCCAGGAGAGGTCCTCCGTTTCCTGAAAAGCTTACTAACGTTAAAGAAAGCAGACCTAAAGCTAATGCCTCAAGGACTCTGCTCCAAGCTTCCACTTCGGCAGGGCTATTCAAGGCTTTACCTTGAGGAAAGGACTCACGTCAAGTTTCCTTTTAGCTCTAGAGCGTATCAGGAGGAGCTCCCACCCAGGTTTTGAAATCATCCTTTTGATGTAGAAAAGACTCGTTCCTTTCCCAGAGCCCTGCCTGCAGTGACTAGAGAGCCGTCCTAAAACTGTTATTTAGGTAGCTTCAAGGCAGCATGAATGCAGCACTCAAAATGAGAAAGCAAGGCTTGTGCCATTAGGCCCCCGTTTCCAGCAAACACGCAGCCTACCTCCTTGTGATTTCTACCAAGTAAGTATACACTCTTGCTAAACACTGGTCCCTTTCATGAATAAAGTTTATTTGGCACGGAGTTCTGCGTGTAGCCAACCGCCTCCCGCAAGGAGCTCTCTTGCTAGGCTATCGGGCTTAGCTTCTTCTAAAACCCTGCAGTGTAAGAGGAAGGACTGTGCTTTGGTTACAGCAGGAACGCAAGCCGACATTCTCCTGTAAGGATGGGGTCTTAAGGTATGACTTTGTAGAAGGAATGCGAAGCAGTTTTGGTTTCTCAGTGCCGCTCAGCTTAGGGAAATGAGGCAGATGTGTATGACAGGTAGGACGTGAGAGAACACAGTTCCTGGAGCTGTTGGAGTGCTGAGGAAATCTAGCTCTCCCAGGGAAGAGTGCAGTGTGTTGCCCTACACTCAGCATACACAGAGCGACTGGGAATGTTTTCCGGGCCTGGAAGTTTCTTAGCAGCCTAGTGGAGCCTGCCGGTGCTCGGTATTCGTGCAGGGAATAGGGTGCCCAGGCGAGGTCCTCCGTTTCCTGAAAAGCTTACTAACGTTAAAGAAAGCAGACCTAAAGCTAATGCCTCAAGGACTCTGCTCCAAGCTTCCACTTCTGCAGGGCTATTCAAGGCTTTACCTTGAGGAAAGGACTCACGTCAAGTTTCCTTTTAGCTCTAGAGTGTATCAGGAGGAGCTCCCACCCAGGCTATGAAAGCACCCTGTTGATGTAGAGAACACTCGTTCCTTTCCCAGAGCCCTGCCTGCAGTGACTAGAGAGCCGTCCTAAAACTGTTATTTAGGGAGCTTCAAGGCAGCATGAATGGAGCACTCAAAATGGGAAAGCAAGGCTTGTGCCATAAGGCCCCCGGTTCCAGCGAACACGCAGCCTACCTCCTTGTGATTTCTACCAAGTAAGTATACACTCTTGCTAAACACTGGTCCCTTCCTTGAATAGAGTTTATTTGGCACGGAGTTCTGCGTGTAGCCAACCGCCTCCCCCAAGGAGCGCTCTTGCTAGGCTATCGGGCTTAGCTTCTTCTAAAACCCTGCAGTGTAAGAGGAAGGACTGAGCTTTGGTTACAGCAGGAACGCAAGCCGACTTTCTCCTGTAAGGATGGGGTCTTAAGGTATGATTTTGTAGAAGGAATGCGAAGCAGTTTTGGTTTCTCAGTGCCGCTCAGCCTAGGGCAATGAGGCAGATGTGTATGACATGTAGGACGTGAGAGAACACAGTTCCTGGAGCTGTTGGAGTGCTGAGGAAATCTAGCTCTCCCAGGGAAGAGTGCAGTGTGTTGCCCTACACTCAGCATACACAGAGTGACTGGGAAAGGTTTCTGGGCCTGGAAGTTTCTTAGCAGCCTAGTGGAGCCTGCCGGTGCTCGGTATTCGTGCAGGGAATAGGGTGCCCAGGCGAGGTCCTCCGTTTCCTGAAAAGCTTACTAACGTTAAAGAAAGCAGACTTAAAGCTAATGCCTCAAGGACTCTGCTCCAAGCTTCCACTTCGGCAGGGTTATTCAAGGCTTTACCTTGAGGAAAGGACTCACGTCAAGTTTCCTTTTAGCTCTAGAGTGTATCAGGAGGAGCTCCCACCCAGGCTATGAAAGCACCCTGTTGATGTAGAGAACACTCGTTCCTTTCCCAGAGCCCTGCCTGCAGTGACTAGAGACCCGTCCTAAACTGTGATTTAGGTAGCTTCAAGGCAGCATGAATGGAGCACTCAAAATGGGAAAGCAAGGCTTGTGCCATAAGGCCCCCGTTTCCAGCGAACACGCAGCCTACCTCCTTGTGATTTCTACCAAGTAAGTATACAGTCTTGCTACACACTGGTCCCTTCCTTGAATAAAGTTTATTTGGCACTGAGTTCTGCGTGTAGCCAACCGCCTCCCCCAAGGAGCGCTCTTGCTAGGCTCTCGGGCTTAGTTTCTTCTAAAACCCTGCAGTGTAAGAGGAAGAACTGTGCTTTGGTTACAGCAGGAAGGCAAGCCGACACTCTCCTGTAAGGATGGGGTCTTAAGGTATGACTTTGTAGAAGGAATGCGAAGCAGTTTTTGTTTCTCAGTGCCGCTCAGCCTAGGGCAATGAGGCAGATGTGCATGACATGTAGGACGTGAGAGAACACAGTTCCTGGAGCTGTTGGAGTGCTGAGGAAATCTAGCTCTCCCAGGGAAGAGTGCAGTGTGTTGCCCTACACTCAGCATACACTGAGTGACTGGGAAAGTTTTCCGGGCCTGGAAGTTTCTTAGCAGCCTAGTGGAGCCTGCCGGTGCTCGGTGTTCGAGCAGGGAACAGGGTGCCCAGGAGAGGTCCTCCGTTTCCTGAAAAGCTTACTAACGTTAAAGAAAGCAGACCTAAAGCTAATGCCTCAAGGACTCTGCTCCAAGCTTCCACTTCGGCAGGGCTATTCAAGGCTTTACCTTGAGGAAAGGACTCACGTCAAGTTTCCTTTTAGCTCTAGAGCGTATCAGGAGGAGCTCCCACCCAGGTTTTGAAATCATCCTTTTGATGTAGAAAAGACTCGTTCCTTTCCCAGAGCCCTGCCTGCAGTGACTAGAGAGCCGTCCTAAAACTGTTATTTAGGTAGCTTCAAGGCAGCATGAATGCAGCACTCAAAATGAGAAAGCAAGGCTTGTGCCATTAGGCCCCCGTTTCCAGCAAACACGCAGCCTACCTCCTTGTGATTTCTACCAAGTAAGTATACACTCTTGCTAAACACTGGTCCCTTTCATGAATAAAGTTTATTTGGCACGGAGTTCTGCGTGTAGCCAACCGCCTCCCGCAAGGAGCTCTCTTGCTAGGCTATCGGGCTTAGCTTCTTCTAAAACCCTGCAGTGTAAGAGGAAGGACTGTGCTTTGGTTACAGCAGGAACGCAAGCCGACATTCTCCTGTAAGGATGGGGTCTTAAGGTATGACTTTGTAGAAGGAATGCGAAGCAGTTTTGGTTTCTCAGTGCCGCTCAGCTTAGGGAAATGAGGCAGATGTGTATGACAGGTAGGACGTGAGAGAACACAGTTCCTGGAGCTGTTGGAGTGCTGAGGAAATCTAGCTCTCCCAGGGAAGAGTGCAGTGTGTTGCCCTACACTCAGCATACACAGAGCGACTGGGAATGTTTTCCGGGCCTGGAAGTTTCTTAGCAGCCTAGTGGAGCCTGCCTGTGCTCGGTATTCGTGCAGGGAATAGGGTGCCCAGGCGAGGTCCTCCGTTTCCTGAAAAGCTTACTAACGTTAAAGAAAGCAGACCTAAAGCTAATGCCTCAAGGACTCTGCTCCAAGCTTCCACTTCGGCAGGGCTATTCAAGGCTTTACCTTGAGGAAAGGACTCACGTCAAGTTTCCTTTTAGCTCTAGAGTGTATCAGGAGGAGCTCCCACCCAGGCTATGAAAGCACCCTGTTGATGTAGAGAACACTCGTTCCTTTCCCAGAGCCCTGCCTGCAGTGACTAGAGAGCCGTCCTAAAACTGTTATTTAGGGAGCTTCAAGGCAGCATGAATGGAGCACTCAAAATGGGAAAGCAAGGCTTGTGCCATAAGGCCCCCGGTTCCAGCGAACACGCAGCCTACCTCCTTGTGATTTCTACCAAGTAAGTATACACTCTTGCTAAACACTGGTCCCTTCCTTGAATAGAGTTTATTTGGCACGGAGTTCTGCGTGTAGCCAACCGCCTCCCCCAAGGAGCGCTCTTGCTAGGCTATCGGGCTTAGCTTCTTCTAAAACCCTGCAGTGTAAGAGGAAGGACTGAGCTTTGGTTACAGCAGGAACGCAAGCCGACTTTCTCCTGTAAGGATGGGGTCTTAAGGTATGATTTTGTAGAAGGAATGCGAAGCAGTTTTGGTTTCTCAGTGCCGCTCAGCCTAGGGCAATGAGGCAGATGTGTATGACATGTAGGACGTGAGAGAACACAGTTCCTGGAGCTGTTGGAGTGCTGAGGAAATCTAGCTCTCCCAGGGAAGAGTGCAGTGTGTTGCCCTACACTCAGCTTACACAGAGTGACTGGGAAAGGTTTCTGGGCCTGGAAGTTTCTTAGCAGCCTAGTGGAGCCTGCCGGTGCTCGGTATTCGTGCAGGGAATAGGGTGCCCAGGCGAGGTCCTCCGTTTCCTGAAAAGCTTACTAACGTTAAAGAAAGCAGACCTAAAGCTAATGCCTCAAGGACTCTGCTCCAAGCTTCCACTTCGGCAGGGCTATTCAAGGCTTTACCTTGAGGAAAGGACTCACGTCAAGTTTCCTTTTAGCTCTAGAGTGTATCAGGAGGAGCTCCCACCCAGGCTATGAAAGCACCCTGTTGATGTAGAGAACACTCGTTCCTTTCCCAGAGCCCTGCCTGCAGTGACTAGAGAGCCGTCCTAAAACTGTTATTTAGGGAGCTTCAAGGCAGCATGAATGGAGCACTCAAAATGGGAAAGCAAGGCTTGTGCCATAAGGCCCCCGGTTCCAGCGAACACGCAGCCTACCTCCTTGTGATTTCTACCAAGTAAGTATACACTCTTGCTAAACACTGGTCCCTTCCTTGAATAGAGTTTATTTGGCACGGAGTTCTGCGTGTAGCCAACCGCCTCCCCCAAGGAGCGCTCTTGCTAGGCTATCGGGCTTAGCTTCTTCTAAAACCCTGCAGTGTAAGAGGAAGGACTGAGCTTTGGTTACAGCAGGAACGCAAGCCGACTTTCTCCTGTAAGGATGGGGTCTTAAGGTATGATTTTGTAGAAGGAATGCGAAGCAGTTTTGGTTTCTCAGTGCCGCTCAGCCTAGGGCAATGAGGCAGATGTGTATGACATGTAGGACGTGAGAGAACACAGTTCCTGGAGCTGTTGGAGTGCTGAGGAAATCTAGCTCTCCCAGGGAAGAGTGCAGTGTGTTGCCCTACACTCAGCTTACACAGAGTGACTGGGAAAGGTTTCTGGGCCTGGAAGTTTCTTAGCAGCCTAGTGGAGCCTGCCGGTGCTCGGTATTCGTGCAGGGAATAGGGTGCACAGGCGAGGTCCTCCGTTTCCTGAAAAGCTTACTAACGTTAAAGAAAGCAGACCTAAAGCTAATGCCTCAAGGACTCTGCTCCAAGCTTCCACTTCGGCAGGGCTATTCAAGGCTTTACCTTGAGGAAAGGACTCACGTCAAGTTTCCTTTTAGCTCTAGAGCGTATCAGGAGGAGCTCCCACCCAGGTTTTGAAATCATCCTTTTGATGTAGAGAAGACTCGTTCCTTTCCCAGAGCCCTGCCTGCAGTGACTAGAGAGCCGTCCTAAAACTGTTATTTAGGTAGCTTCAAGGCAGCATGAATGGAGCACTCAAAATGAGAAAGCAAGGCTTGTGCCATTAGGCCCCCGTTGCCAGCGAACACGCAGCCTACCTCCTTGTGATTTCTACCAAGTCAGTATACACTCTTGCTAAACACTGGTCCCTTCCTTGAATAGAGTTTATTTGGCACGGAGTTCTGCGTGTAGCCAACCGCCTCCCCCAAGGAGCGCTCTTGCTAGGCTATCGGGCTTAGCTTCTTCTAAAACCCTGCAGTGTAAGAGGAAGGACTGAGCTTTGGTTACAGCAGGTACGCAAGCCGACTTTCTCCTGTAAGGATGGGGTCTTAAGGTATGATTTTGTAGAAGGAATGCGAAGCAGTTTTGGTTTCTCAGTGCCGCTCAGCCTAGGGCAATGAGGCAGATGTGTATGACATGTAGGACGTGAGAGAACACAGTTCCTGGAGCTGTTGGAGTGCTGAGGAAATCTAGCTCTCCCAGGGAAGAGTGCAGTGTGTTGCCCTACACTCAGCTTACACAGAGTGACTGGGAAAGGTTTCTGGGCCTGGAAGTTTCTTAGCAGCCTAGTGGAGCCTGCCGGTGCTCGGTATTCGTGCAGGGAATAGGGTGCCCAGGCGAGGTCCTCCGTTTCCTGAAAAGCTTACTAACGTTAAAGAAAGCAGACCTAAAGCTAATGCCTCAAGGACTCTGCTCCAAGCTTCCACTTCGGCAGGGCTATTCAAGGCTTTACCTTGAGGAAAGGACTCACGTCAAGTTTCCTTTTAGCTCTAGAGTGTATCAGGAGGAGCTCCCACCCAGGCTATGAAAGCACCCTGTTGATGTAGAGAACACTCGTTCCTTTCCCAGAGCCCTGCCTGCAGTGACTAGAGAGCCGTCCTAAAACTGTTATTTAGGGAGCTTCAAGGCAGCATGAATGGAGCACTCAAAATGGGAAAGCAAGGCTTGTGCCATAAGGCCCCCGGTTCCAGCGAACACGCAGCCTACCTCCTTGTGATTTCTACCAAGTAAGTATACACTCTTGCTAAACACTGGTCCCTTCCTTGAATAGAGTTTATTTGGCACGGAGTTCTGCGTGTAGCCAACCGCCTCCCCCAAGGAGCGCTCTTGCTAGGCTATCGGGCTTAGCTTCTTCTAAAACCCTGCAGTGTAAGAGGAAGGACTGAGCTTTGGTTACAGCAGGAACGCAAGCCGACTTTCTCCTGTAAGGATGGGGTCTTAAGGTATGATTTTGTAGAAGGAATGCGAAGCAGTTTTGGTTTCTCAGTGCCGCTCAGCCTAGGGCAATGAGGCAGATGTGTATGACATGTAGGACGTGAGAGAACACAGTTCCTGGAGCTGTTGGAGTGCTGAGGAAATCTAGCTCTCCCAGGGAAGAGTGCAGTGTGTTGCCCTACACTCAGCTTACACAGAGTGACTGGGAAAGGTTTCTGGGCCTGGAAGTTTCTTAGCAGCCTAGTGGAGCCTGCCGGTGCTCGGTATTCGTGCAGGGAATAGGGTGCCCAGGCGAGGTCCTCCGTTTCCTGAAAAGCTTACTAACGTTAAAGAAAGCAGACCTAAAGCTAATGCCTCAAGGACTCTGCTCCAAGCTTCCACTTCGGCAGGGCTATTCAAGGCTTTACCTTGAGGAAAGGACTCACGTCAAGTTTCCTTTTAGCTCTAGAGCGTATCAGGAGGAGCTCCCACCCAGGTTTTGAAATCATCCTTTTGATGTAGAGAAGACTCGTTCCTTTCCCAGAGCCCTGCCTGCAGTGACTAGAGAGCCGTCCTAAAACTGTTATTTAGGTAGCTTCAAGGCAGCATGAATGGAGCACTCAAAATGAGAAAGCAAGGCTTGTGCCATTAGGCCCCCGTTGCCAGCGAACACGCAGCCTACCTCCTTGTGATTTCTACCAAGTAAGTATACACTCTTGCTAAACACTGGTCCCTTCCTTGAATAAAGTTTATTTGGCACGGAGTTCTGCGTGTAGCCAACCGCCTCCCACAAGGAGCGCTCTTGCTAGGCTATCGGGCTTAGCTTCTTCTAAAACCCTGCAGTGTAAGAGGAAGGACTGTGCTTTGGTTACAGCAGGAACGCAAGCCGACATTCTCCTGTAAGGATGGGGTCTTAAGGTATGACTTTGTAGAAGGAATGCGAAGCAGTTTTGGTTTCTCAGTGCCGCTCAGCCTAGGGCAATGAGGCAGATGTGCATGACATGTAGGACGTGAGAGAACACAGTTCCTGGAGCTGTTGGAGTGCTGAGGAAATCTAGCTCTCCCAGGGAAGAGTGCAGTGTGTTGCCCTACACTCAGCATACACAGAGTGACTGGGAAAGTTTTCCGGGCCTGGAAGTTTCTTAGCAGCCTAGTGGAGCCTGCCGGTGCTCGGTGTTCGAGCAGGGAACAGGGTGCCCATGAGAGGTCCTTTGTTTCCTGAAAAGCTTACTAACGTTAAAGAAAGCAGACCTAAAGCTAATGCCTCAAGGACTCTGCTCCAAGCTTCCACTTCGGCAGGGCTATTCAAGGCTTTACCTTGAGGAAAGGACTCACGTCAAGTTTCCTTTTAGCTCTAGAGCGTATCAGGAGGAGCTCCCACCCAGGTTTTGAAATCATCCTTTTGATGTAGAGAAGACTCGTTCCTTTCCCAGAGCCCTGCCTGCAGTGACTATAGAGCCGTCCTAAAACTGTTATTTAGGTAGCTTCAAGGCAGCATGAATGGAGCACTCAAAATGAGAAAGCAAGGCTTGTGCCATTAGGCCCCCGTTGCCAGCGAACACGCAGCCTACCTCCTTGTGATTTCTACCAAGTAAGTATACACTCTTGCTAAACACTGGTCCCTTCCTTGAATAAAGTTTATTTAGCACGGAGTTCTGCGTGTAGCCAACCGCCTCCCACAAGGAGCGCTCTTGCTAGGCTATCGGGCTTAGCTTCTTCTAAAACCCTGCAGTGTAAGAGGAAGGACTGTGCTTTGGTTACAGCAGGAACGCAAGCCGACATTCTCCTGTAAGGATGGGGTCTTAAGGTATGACTTTGTAGAAGGAATGCGAAGCAGTTTTGGTTTCTCAGTGCCGCTCAACCTAGGGCAATGAGGCAGATGTGCATGACATGTAGGACGTGAGAGAACACAGTTCCTGGAGCTGTTGGAGGGCTGAGGAAATCTAGCTCTCCCAGGGAAGAGTGCAGTGTGTTGCCCTACACTCAGCATACACAGAGCGACTGGGAATGTTTTCCGGGCCTGGAAGTTTCTTAGCAGCCTAGTGGAGCCTGCCGGTGCTCGGTATTCGTGCAGGGAATAGGGTGCCCAGGCGAGGTCCTCCGTTTCCTGAAAAGCTTACTAACGTTAAAGAAAGCAGACCTAAAGCTAATGCCTCAAGGACTCTGCTCCAAGCTTCCACTTCGGCAGGGCTATTCAAGGCTTTACCTTGAGGAAAGGACTCACGTCAAGTTTCCTTTTAGCTCTAGAGTGTATCAGGAGGAGCTCCCACCCAGGCTATGAAAGCACCCTGTTGATGTAGAGAACACTCGTTCCTTTCCCAGAGCCCTGCCTGCAGTGACTAGAGACCCGTCCTAAACTTTGATTTAGGTAGCTTCAAGGCAGCATGAATGGAGCACTCAAAATGGGAAAACAAGGCTTGTGCCATAAGGCCCCCGGTTCCAGCGAACACGCAGCCTACTTCCTTGTGATTTCTACCAAGTAAGTATACACTCTTGCTACACACTGGTCCCTTCCTTGAATAAAGTTTATTTGGCACTGAGTTCTGCGTGTAGCCAACCGCCTCCCCCAAGGAACGCTCTAGCTAGGCTCTCGGGCTTAGTTTCTTCTAAAACCCTGCAGTGTAAGAGGAAGAACTGTGCTTTGGTTACAGCAGGAAGGCAAGCCGACACTCTCCTGTAAGGATGGGGTCTTAAGGTATGACTTTGTAGAAGGAATGCGAAGCAGTTTTTGTTTCTCAGTGCCGCTCAGCCTAGGGCAATGAGGCAGATGTGCATGACATGTAGGACGTAAGAGAACACAGTTCCTGGAGCTGTTGGAGTGCTGAGGAAATCTAGCTCTCCCAGGGAAGAGTGCAGTGTGTTGCCCTACACTCAGCTTACACAGAGTGACTGGGAAAGGTTTCTGGGCCTGGAAGTTTCTTAGCAGCCTAGTGGAGCCTGCCGGTGCTCGGTATTCGTGCAGGGAATAGGGTGCCCAGGCGAGGTCCTCCGTTTCCTGAAAAGCTTACTAACGTTAAAGAAAGCAGACCTAAAGCTAATGCCTCAAGGACTCTGCTCCAAGCTTCCACTTCGGCAGGGCTATTCAAGGCTTTACCTTGAGGAAAGGACTCACGTCAAGTTTCCTTTTAGCTCTAGAGCGTATCAGGAGGAGCTCCCACCCAGGTTTTGAAATCATCCTTTTGATGTAGAGAAGACTCGTTCCTTTCCCAGAGCCCTGCCTGCAGTGACTAGAGAGCCGTCCTAAAACTGTTATTTAGGTAGCTTCAAGGCAGCATGAATGGAGCACTCAAAATGAGAAAGCAAGGCTTGTGCCATTAGGCCCCCGTTGCCAGCGAACACGCAGCCTACCTCCTTGTGATTTCTACCAAGTAAGTATACACTCTTGCTAAACACTGGTCCCTTCCTTGAATAAAGTTTATTTGGCACGGAGTTCTGCGTGTAGCCAACCGCCTCCCACAAGGAGCGCTCTTGCTAGGCTATCGGGCTTAGCTTCTTCTAAAACCCTGCAGTGTAAGAGGAAGGACTGTGCTTTGGTTACAGCAGGAACGCAAGCCGACATTCTCCTGTAAGGATGGGGTCTTAAGGTATGACTTTGTAGAAGGAATGCGAAGCAGTTTTGGTTTCTCAGTGCCGCTCAGCCTAGGGCAATGAGGCAGATGTGCATGACATGTAGGACGTGAGAGAACACAGTTGCTGGAGCTGTTGGAGTGCTGAGGAAATCTAGCTCTCCCAGGGAAGAGTGCAGTGTGTTGCCCTACACTCAGCATACACAGAGTGACTGGGAAAGTTTTCCGGGCCTGGAAGTTTCTTAGCAGCCTAGTGGAGCCTGCCGGTGCTCGGTGTTCGAGCAGGGAACAGGGTGCCCATGAGAGGTCCTTTGTTTCCTGAAAAGCTTACTAACGTTAAAGAAAGCAGACCTAAAGCTAATGCCTCAAGGACTCTGCTCCAAGCTTCCACTTCGGCAGGGCTATTCAAGGCTTTACCTTGAGGAAAGGACTCACGTCAAGTTTCCTTTTAGCTCTAGAGCGTATCAGGAGGAGCTCCCACCCAGGTTTTGAAATCATCCTTTTGATGTAGAGAAGACTCGTTCCTTTCCCAGAGCCCTGCCTGCAGTGACTATAGAGCCGTCCTAAAACTGTTATTTAGGTAGCTTCAAGGCAGCATGAATGGAGCACTCAAAATGAGAAAGCAAGGCTTGTGCCATTAGGCCCCCGTTGCCAGCGAACACGCAGCCTACCTCCTTGTGATTTCTACCAAGTCAGTATACACTCTTGCTAAACACTGGTCCATTCCTTGAATAAAGTTTATTTAGCACGGAGTTCTGCGTGTAGCCAACCGCCTCCCACAAGGAGCGCTCTTGCTAGGCTATCGGGCTTAGCTTCTTCTAAAACCCTGCAGTGTAAGAGGAAGGACTGTGCTTTGGTTACAGCAGGAACGCAAGCCGACATTCTCCTGTAAGGATGGGGTCTTAAGGTATGACTTTGTAGAAGGAATGCGAAGCAGTTTTGGTTTCTCAGTGCCGCTCAACCTAGGGCAATGAGGCAGATGTGCATGACATGTAGGAAGTGAGAGAACACAGTTCCTGGAGCTGTTGGAGGGCTGAGGAAATCTAGCTCTCCCAGGGAAGAGTGCAGTGTGTTGCCCTACACTCAGCATACACAGAGCGACTGGGAATGTTTTCCGGGCCTGGAAGTTTCTTAGCAGCCTAGTGGAGCCTGCCGGTGCTCGGTATTCGTGCAGGGAATAGGGTGCCCAGGCGAGGTCCTCCGTTTCCTGAAAAGCTTACTAACGTTAAAGAAAGCAGACCTAAAGCTAATGCCTCAAGGACTCTGCTCCAAGCTTCCACTTCGGCAGGGCTATTCAAGGCTTTACCTTGAGGAAAGGACTCACGTCAAGTTTCCTTTTAGCTCTAGAGTGTATCAGGAGGAGCTCCCACCCAGGCTATGAAAGCACCCTGTTGATGTAGAGAACACTCGTTCCTTTCCCAGAGCCCTGCCTGCAGTGACTAGAGACCCGTCCTAAACTTTGATTTAGGTAGCTTCAAGGCAGCATGAATGGAGCACTCAAAATGGGAAAACAAGGCTTGTGCCATAAGGCCCCCGGTTCCAGCGAACACGCAGCCTACTTCCTTGTGATTTCTACCAAGTAAGTATACACTCTTGCTACACACTGGTCCCTTCCTTGAATAAAGTTTATTTGGCACTGAGTTCTGCGTGTAGCCAACCGCCTCCCCCAAGGAACGCTCTAGCTAGGCTCTCGGGCTTAGTTTCTTCTAAAACCCTGCAGTGTAAGAGGAAGAACTGTGCTTTGGTTACAGCAGGAAGGCAAGCCGACACTCTCCTGTAAGGATGGGGTCTTAAGGTATGACTTTGTAGAAGGAATGCGAAGCAGTTTTTGTTTCTCAGTGCCGCTCAGCCTAGGGCAATGAGGCAGATGTGCATGACATGTAGGACGTAAGAGAACACAGTTCCTGGAGCTGTTGGAGTGCTGAGGAAATCTAGCTCTCCCAGGGAAGAGTGCAGTGTGTTGCCCTACACTCAACATACACTGAGTGACTGGGAAAGTTTTCCGGACCTGGAAGTTTCTTAGCAGCCTAGTGGAGCCTGCCGGTGCTCGGTGTTCGTGCAGGGAATAGGGTGGCCAGGCGAGGTCCTCCGTTTCCAGAAATGCTCACTAACGTTAAAGAAAGCAGACCTAAAGCTAATGCCTCAAGGACTCTGCTCCAAGCTTCCACTTCGGCAGGGCTATTCAAGGCTTTACCTTGAGGAAAGGACTCACGTCAAGTTTCCTTTTAGCTCTAGAGCGTATCAGGAGGAGCTCCCACCCAGATTTTGAAATCATCCTGTTGATGTAGAGAAGACTCGTTCCTTTCCCAGAGCCCTGCCTGCAGTGACTAGAGAGCCGTCCTAAAACTGTTATTTAGGTAGCTTCAAGGCAGCATGAATGGAGCACTCAAAATGAGAAAGCAAGGCTTGTGCCATTAGGCCCCCGTTGCCAGCGAACACGCAGCCTACCTCCTTGTGATTTCTACCAAGTAAGTATACACTCTTGCTAAACACTGGTCCCTTCCTTGAATAAAGTTTATTTGGCACGGAGTTCTGCGTGTAGCCAACCGCCTCCCCCAAGGAGCGCTCTTGCTAGGCTATCGGGCTTAGCTTCTTCTAAAACCCTGCAGTGTAAGAGGAAGGACTGTGCTTTGGTTACAGCAGGAACGCAAGCCGACTTTCTCCTGTAAGGATGGGGTCTTAAGGTATGACTTTGTAGAAGGAATGCGAAGCAGTTTTGGTTTCTCAGTGCTGCTCAGCCTAGGGCAATGAGGCAGATGTGTATGACATGTAGGACGTGAGAGAACACAGTTCCTGGAGCTGTTGGAGTGCTGAGGAAATCTAGCTCTCCCAGGTAAGAGTGCAGTGTGTTGCCCTACACTCAGCATACACAGAGTGACTGGGAAAGTTTTCCGGGCCTGGAAGTTTCTTAGCAGCCTAGTGGAGCCTGCCGGTGCTCGGTATTCGTGCAGGGAATAGGGTGCCCAGGCGAGGTCCTCCGTTTCCTGAAAAGCTTACTAACGTTAAAGAAAGCAGACCTAAAGCTAATGCCTCAAGGACTCTGCTCCAAGCTTCCACTTCGGCAGGGCTATTCAAGGCTTTACCTTGAGGAAAGGACTCACGTCAAGTTTCCTTTTAGCTCTAGAGTGTATCAGGAGGAGCTCCCACCCAGGCTATGAAAGCACCCTGTTGATGTAGAGAACACTCGTTCCTTTCCCAGAGCCCTGCCTGCAGTGACTAGAGAGCCGTCCTAAACTGTGATTTAGGTAGCTTCAAGGCAGCATGAATGGAGCACTCAAAATGGGAAAGCAAGGCTTGTGCCATAAGGCCCCCGTTTCCAGCGAACACGCAGCCTACCTCCTTGTGATTACTACCAAGTAAGTATTCACTCTTGCTACACACTGGTCCCTTCCTTGAATAAAGTTTATTTGGCACTGAGTTCTGCGTGTAGCCAACCGCCTCCCCCAAGGAGCGCTCTTGCTAGGCTCTCGGGCTTAGTTTCTTCTAAAACCCTGCAGTGTAAGAGGAAGAACTGTGCTTTGGTTACAGCAGGAAGGCAAGCCGACACTCTCCTGTAAGGATGGGGTCTTAAGGTATGACTTTGTAGAAGGAATGCGAAGCAGTTTTGGTTTCTCAGTGCCGCTCAGCCTAGGGCAATGAGGCAGATGTGCATGACATGTAGGACGTGAGAGAACACAGTTCCTGGAGCTGTTGGAGTGCTGAGGAAATCTAGCTCTCCCAGGGAAGAGTGCAGTGTGTTGCCCTACACTCAGCATACACAGAGTGACTGGGAAAGGTTTCTGGGCCTGGAAGTTTCTTAACAGCCTAGTGGAGCCTGCCGTTGCTCGGTGTTCGAGCAGGGAATAGGGTGCCCAGGAGAGGTCCTCCGTTTCCTGAAACGCTTACTAACGTTAAAGAAAGCAGACCTAAAGCTAATGCCTCAAGGACTCTGCTCCAAGCTTCCACTTCGGCAGGGCTATTCAAGGCTTTACCTTGAGGAAAGGACTCACGTCAAGTTTCCTTTTAGCTCTAGAGTGTATCAGGAGGAGCTCCCACCCAGGCTATGAAAGCACCCTGTTGATGTAGAGAACACTCGTTCCTTTCCCAGAGCCCTGCCTGCAGTGACTAGAGAGCCGTCCTAAACTGTGATTTAGGTAGCTTCAAGGCAGCATGAATGGAGCACTCAAAATGGGAAAGCAAGGCTTGTGCCATAAGGCCCCCGTTTCCAGCGAAAACGCAGCCTACCTCCTTGTGATTACTACCAAGTAAGTATACACTCTTGCTAAACACTGGTCCCTTCCTTGAATAAAGTTTATTTGGCACTGAGTTCTGCGTGTAGCCAACCGCCTCCCCCAAGGAGCGCTCTTGCTAGGATCTCGGGCTTAGTTTCTTCTAAAACCCTGCAGTGTAAGAGGAAGAACTGTGCTTTGGTTACAGCAGGAAGGCAAGCCGACACTCTCCTGTAAGGATGGGGTCTTAAGGTATGACTTTGTAGAAGGAATGCGAAGCAGTTTTGGTTTCTCAGTGCCGCTCAGCCTAGGGCAATGAGGCAGATGTGCATGACATGTAGGACGTGAGAGAACACAGTTCCTGGAGCTGTTGGAGTGCTGAGGAAATCTAGCTCTCCCA
Source organism: Balaenoptera ricei (assembly GCF_028023285.1). Taxonomy (NCBI): domain Eukaryota; kingdom Metazoa; phylum Chordata; class Mammalia; order Artiodactyla; family Balaenopteridae; genus Balaenoptera; species Balaenoptera ricei. The sequence continues at coordinate 47,331,533 of NC_082655.1, read as the reverse complement.
GGGAAGAGTGCAGTGTGTTGCCCTACACTCAGCATACACAGAGTGACTGGGAAAGTTTTCCGGGCCTGGAAGTTTCTTAGCAGCCTAGTGGAGCCTGCCGGTGCTCGGTGTTCGAGCAGGGAACAGGGTGCCCAGGAGAGGTCCTCCGTTTCCTGAAAAGCTTACTAACGTTAAAGAAAGCAGACCTAAAGCTAATGCCTCAAGGACTCTGCTCCAAGCTTCCACTTCGGCAGGGCTATTCAAGGCTTTACCTTGAGGAAAGGACTCACGTCAAGTTTCCTTTTAGCTCTAGAGCGTATCAGGAGGAGCTCCCACCCAGGTTTTGAAATCATCCTTTTGATGTAGAGAAGACTCGTTCCTTTCCCAGAGCCCTGCCTGCAGTGACTAGAGAGCCGTCCTAAAACTGTTATTTAGGTAGCTTCAAGGCAGCATGAATGGAGCACTCAAAATGAGAAAGCAAGGCTTGTGCCATTAGGCCCCCGTTGCCAGCGAACACGCAGCCTACCTCCTTGTGATTTCTACCAAGTAAGTATACACTCTTGCTAAACACTGGTCCCTTCCTTGAATAAAGTTTATTTGGCACGGAGTTCTGCGTGTAGCCAACCGCCTCCCGCAAGGAGCGCTCTTGCTAGGCTATCGGGCTTAGCTTCTTCTAAAACCCTGCAGTGTAAGAGGAAGGACTGTGCTTTGGTTACAGCAGGAACGCAAGCCGACATTCTCCTGTAAGGATGGGGTGTTAAGGTATGACTTTGTAGAAGGAATGCGAAGCAGTTTTGGTTTCTCAGTGCCGCTCAACCTAGGGCAATGAGGCAGATGTGCATGACATGTAGGACGTGAGAGAACACAGTTCCTGGAGCTGTTGGAGGGCTGAGGAAATCTAGCTCTCCCAGGGAAGAGTGCAGTGTGTTGCCCTACACTCAGCTAACACTGAGTGACTGGGAACGTTTTCCGGGCCTGGAAGTTTCTTAGCAGCCTAGTGGAGCATGCCGGTGCTCGGTGTTCGAGCAGGGAATAGGGTGCCCAGGAGAGGTCCTCCGTTTCCTGAAACGCTTACTAACGTTAAAGAAAGCAGACCTAAAGCTAATGCCTCAAGGACTCTGCTCCAAGCTTCCACTTCGGCAGGGCTATTCAAGGCTTTACCTTGAGGAAAGGACTCACGTCAAGTTTCCTTTTAGCTCTAGAGTGTATCAGGAGGAGCTCCCACCCAGGCTATGAAAGCACCCTGTTGATGTAGAGAACACTCGTTCCTTTCCCAGAGCCCTGCCTGCAGTGACTAGAGAGCCGTCCTAAACTGTGATTTAGGTAGCTTCAAGGCAGCATGAATGGAGCACTCAAAATGGGAAAGCAAGGCTTGTGCCATAAGGCCCCCGTTTCCAGCGAAAACGCAGCCTACCTCCTTGTGATTACTACCAAGTAAGTATACACTCTTGCTAAACACTGGTCCCTTCCTTGAATAAAGTTTATTTGGCACTGAGTTCTGCGTGTAGCCAACCGCCTCCCCCAAGGAGCGCTCTTGCTAGGATCTCGGGCTTAGTTTCTTCTAAAACCCTGCAGTGTAAGAGGAAGAACTGTGCTTTGGTTACAGCAGGAAGGCAAGCCGACACTCTCCTGTAAGGATGGGGTCTTAAGGTATGACTTTGTAGAAGGAATGCGAAGCAGTTTTGGTTTCTCAGTGCCGCTCAGCCTAGGGCAATGAGGCAGATGTGCATGACATGTAGGACGTGAGAGAACACAGTTCCTGGAGCTGTTGGAGTGCTGAGGAAATCTAGCTCTCCCAGGTAAGAGTGCAGTGTGTTGCCCTACACTCAGCATACACAGAGTGACTGGGAAAGTTTTCCGGGCCTGGAAGTTTCTTAGCAGCCTAGTGGAGCCTGCCGGTGCTCGGTGTTCGAGCAGGGAACAGGGTGCCCAGGAGAGGTCCTCCGTTTCCTGAAAAGCTTACTAACGTTAAAGAAAGCAGACCTAAAGCTAATGCCTCAAGGACTCTGCTCCAAGCTTCCACTTCGGCAGGGCTATTCAAGGCTTTACCTTGAGGAAAGGACTCACGTCAAGTTTCCTTTTAGCTCTAGAGCGTATCAGGAGGAGCTCCCACCCAGGTTTTGAAATCATCCTTTTGATGTAGAGAAGACTCGTTCCTTTCCCAGAGCCCTGCCTGCAGTGACTAGAGAGCCGTCCTAAAACTGTTATTTAGGTAGCTTCAAGGCAGCATGAATGGAGCACTCAAAATGAGAAAGCAAGGCTTGTGCCATTAGGCCCCCGTTGCCAGCGAACACGCAGCCTACCTCCTTGTGATTTCTACCAAGTAAGTATACACTCTTGCTAAACACTGGTCCCTTCCTTGAATAAAGTTTATTTGGCACGGAGTTCTGCGTGTAGCCAACCGCCTCCCGCAAGGAGCGCTCTTGCTAGGCTATCGGGCTTAGCTTCTTCTAAAACCCTGCAGTGTAAGAGGAAAGACTGTGCTTTGGTTACAGCAGGAACGCAAGCCGACATTCTCCTGTAAGGATGGGGTGTTAAGGTATGACTTTGTAGAAGGAATGCGAAGCAGTTTTGGTTTCTCAGTGCCGCTCAACCTAGGGCAATGAGGCAGATGTGCATGACATGTAGGACGTGAGAGAACACAGTTCCTGGAGCTGTTGGAGGGCTGAGGAAATCTAGCTCTCCCAGGGAAGAGTGCAGTGTGTTGCCCTACACTCAGCTAACACTGAGTGACTGGGAACGTTTTCCGGGCCTGGAAGTTTCTTAGCAGCCTAGTGGAGCATGCCGGTGCTCGGTGTTCGAGCAGGGAATAGGGTGCCCAGGAGAGGTCCTCCGTTTCCTGAAACGCTTACTAACGTTAAAGAAAGCAGACCTAAAGCTAATGCCTCAAGGACTCTGCTCCAAGCTTCCACTTCGGCAGGGCTATTGAAGGCTTTACCTTGAGGAAAGGACTCACGTCAAGTTTCCTTTTAGCTCTAGAGTGTATCAGGAGGAGCTCCCACCCAGGCTATGAAAGCACCCTGTTGATGTAGAGAACACTCGTTCCTTTCCCAGAGCCCTGCCTGCAGTGACTAGAGAGCCGTCCTAAACTGTGATTTAGGTAGCTTCAAGGCAGCATGAATGGAGCACTCAAAATGGGAAAGCAAGGCTTGTGCCATAAGGCCCCCGTTTCCAGCGAAAACGCAGCCTACCTCCTTGTGATTTCTACCAAGTAAGTATACACTCTTGCTACACACTTGTCCCTTCCTTGAATAAAGTTTATTTGGCACTAAGTTCTGCGTGTAGCCAACCGCCTCCCCCAAGGAGCGCTCTTGCTAGGCTCTCGGGCTTAGTTTCTTCTAAAACCCTGCAGTGTAAGAGGAAGAACTGTGCTTTGGTTACAGCAGGAAGGCAAGCCGACACTCTCCTGTAAGGATGGGGTCTTAAGGTATGACTTTGTAGAAGGAATGCGAAGCAGTTTTGGTTTCTCAGTGCCGCTCAGCCTAGGGCAATGAGGCAGATTTGCATGACATGTAGGACGTGAGAGAACACAGTTCCTGGAGCTGTTGGAGTGCTGAGGAAATCTAGCTCTCCCAGGGAAGAGTGCAGTGTGTTGCCCTACACTCAGCATACAATGAGTGACTGGGAATGTTTTCCGGGCCTGGAAGTTTCTTAGCAGCCTAGTGGAGCCTGCCGGTGCTCGGTGTTCGAGCAGGGAATAGGGTGCCCAGGAGAGGTCCTCCGTTTCCTGAAACGCTTACTAACGTTAAAGAAAGCAGACCTAAAGCTAATGCCTCAAGGACTCTGCTCCAAGCTTCCACTTCGGCAGGGCTATTCAAGGCTTTACCTTGAGGAAAGGACTCACGTCAAGTTTCCTTTTAGCTCCAGAGTGTATCAGGAGGAGCTCCCACCCAGGCTATGAAAGCACCCTGTTGATGTAGAGAACACTCGTTCCTTTCCCAGAGCCCTGCCTGCAGTGCCTAGAGACCCGTCCTAAAACTGTGATTTAGGTAGCTTCAAGGCAGCATGAATGGAGCACTCAAAATGGGAAAACAAGGCTTGTGCCATAAGGCCCCCGGATCCAGCGAACACGCAGCCTACCTCCTTGTGATTTCTACCAAGTAAGTATACACTCTTGCTACACACTGGTCCCTTCCTTGAATAAAGTTTATTTGGCACTGAGTTCTGCGTGTAGCCAACCGCCTCCCCCAAGGAACGCTCTTGCTAGGCTCTCGGGCTTAGTTTCTTCTAAAACCCTGCAGTGTAAGAGGAAGAACTGTGCTTTGGTTACAGCAGGAACGCAAGCCGACTTTCTCCTGTAAGGATGGGGTCGTAAAGTATGACTTTGTGGAAGGAATGCGAAGCAGTTTTTGTTTCTCAGTGCCGCTCAGCCTAGGGCAATGAGGCAGATTTGCATGACATGTAGGACGTAAGAGAACACAGTTCCTGGAGCTGTTGGAGTGCTGAGGAAATCTAGCTCTCCCAGGGAAGAGGGCAGTGTGTTGCCCTACACTCAACATACATTGAGTGACTGGGAAAGTTTTCCGGGCCTGGAAGTTTCTTAGCAGCCTAGTGGAGCCTGCCGGTGCTCGGTGTTCGTGCAGGGAATAGGGTGGCCAGGCGAGGTCCTCCGTTTCCAGAAATGCTTACTAACGTTAAAGAAAGCAGACCTAAAGCTAATGTCTCAAGGACTCTCCTCCAAGCTTCCACTTCGGCAGGGCTATTCAAGGCTTTACCTTGAGGAAAGGACTCACGTCAAGTTTCCTTTTAGCTCTAGAGCGTATCAGGAGGAGCTCCCACCCAGGTTTTGAAATCATCCTGTTGATATAGAGAAAACTCGTTCCTTTCCCAGAGCCCTGCCTGCAGTGACTAGAGAGCCGTCCTAAAACTGTTATTTAGGTAGCTTCAAGGCAGCATGAATGGAGCACTCAAAATGAAAAAGCAAGGCTTGTGCCTTTAGGCTCCCGTTTCCAGCGAACACGCAGCCTACCTCCTTGTGATTTCTACCAAGTAAGTATACACTCTTGCTAAACACTGGTCCCTTCCTTGAATAAAGTTTATTTGGCACGGAGTTCTGCGTGTAGCCAACCGCCTCCCGCAAGGAGCGCTCTTGCTAGGCTATCGGGCTTAGCTTCTTCTAAAACCCTGCAGTGTAAGAGGAAGGACTGTGCTTTGGTTACAGCAGGAACGCAAGCCGACTTTCTCCTGTAAGGATGGGGTCTTAAGGTATGACTTTGTAGAAGGAATGCGAAGCAGTTTTGGTTTCTCAGTGCCGCTCAGCCTAGGGCAATGAGGCAGATGTGTATGACATGTAGGACGTGAGAGAACACAGTTCCTGGAGCTGTTGGAGGGCTGAGGAAATCTAGCTCTCCCAGGGAAGAGTGCAGTGTGTTGCCCTACACTCAGCATACACAGAGTGACTGGGAAAGGTTTCTGGGCCTGGAAGTTTCTTAACAGCCTAGTGGAGCCTGCCTTTGCTCGGTGTTCGAGCAGGGAATAGGGTGCCCAGGAGAGGTCCTCCGTTTCCTGAAACGCTTACTAACGTTAAAGAAAGCAGACCTAAAGCTAATGCCTCAAGGACTCTGCTCCAAGCTTCCACTTCGGCAGGGCTATTCAAGGCTTTACCTTGAGGAAAGGACTCACGTCAAGTTTCCTTTTAGCTCTAGAGTGTATCAGGAGGAGCTCCCACCCAGGCTATGAAAGCACCCTGTTGATGTAGAGAACACTCGTTCCTTTCCCAGAGCCCTGCCTGCAGTGACTAGAGAGCCGTCCTAAACTGTGATTTAGGTAGCTTCAAGGCAGCATGAATGGAGCACTCAAAATGGGAAAGCAAGGCTTGTGCCATAAGGCCCCCGTTTCCAGCGAAAACGCAGCCTACCTCCTTGTGATTACTACCAAGTAAGTATACACTCTTGCTAAACACTGGTCCCTTCCTTGAATAAAGTTTATTTGGCACTGAGTTCTGCGTGTAGCCAACCGCCTCCCCCAAGGAGCGCTCTTGCTAGGATCTCGGGCTTAGTTTCTTCTAAAACCCTGCAGTGTAAGAGGAAGAACTGTGCTTTGGTTACAGCAGGAAGGCAAGCCGACACTCTCCTGTAAGGATGGGGTCTTAAGGTATGACTTTGTAGAAGGAATGCGAAGCAGTTTTGGTTTCTCAGTGCCGCTCAGCCTAGGGCAATGAGGCAGATGTGCATGACATGTAGGACGTGAGAGAACACAGTTCCTGGAGCTGTTGGAGTGCTGAGGAAATCTAGCTCTCCCAGGGAAGAGTGCAGTGTGTTGCCCTACACTCAGCATACACAGAGTGACTGGGAAAGTTTTCCGGGCCTGGAAGTTTCTTAGCAGCCTAGTGGAGCCTGCCGGTGCTCGGTGTTCGAGCAGGGAACAGGGTGCCCAGGAGAGGTCCTCCGTTTCCTGAAAAGCTTACTAACGTTAAAGAAAGCAGACCTAAAGCTAATGCCTCAAGGACTCTGCTCCAAGCTTCCACTTCGGCAGGGCTATTCAAGGCTTTACCTTGAGGAAAGGACTCACGTCAAGTTTCCTTTTAGCTCTAGAGCGTATCAGGAGGAGCTCCCACCCAGGTTTTGAAATCATCCTTTTGATGTAGAGAAGACTCGTTCCTTTCCCAGAGCCCTGCCTGCAGTGACTAGAGAGCCGTCCTAAAACTGTTATTTAGGTAGCTTCAAGGCAGCATGAATGGAGCACTCAAAATGAGAAAGCAAGGCTTGTGCCATTAGGCCCCCGTTGCCAGCGAACACGCAGCCTACCTCCTTGTGATTTCTACCAAGTAAGTATACACTCTTGCTAAACACTGGTCCCTTCCTTGAATAAAGTTTATTTGGCACGGAGTTCTGCGTGTAGCCAACCGCCTCCCGCAAGGAGCGCTCTTGCTAGGCTATCGGGCTTAGCTTCTTCTAAAACCCTGCAGTGTAAGAGGAAGGACTGTGCTTTGGTTACAGCAGGAACGCAAGCCGACATTCTCCTGTAAGGATGGGGTGTTAAGGTATGACTTTGTAGAAGGAATGCGAAGCAGTTTTGGTTTCTCAGTGCCGCTCAACCTAGGGCAATGAGGCAGATGTGCATGACATGTAGGACGTGAGAGAACACAGTTCCTGGAGCTGTTGGAGGGCTGAGGAAATCTAGCTCTCCCAGGGAAGAGTGCAGTGTGTTGCCCTACACTCAGCATACACAGAGCGACTGGGAATGTTTTCCGGACCTGGAAGTTTCTTAGCAGCCTAGTGGAGCCTGCCGGTGCTCGGTATTCGTGCAGGGAATAGGGTGCCCAGGCGAGGTCCTCCGTTTCCTGAAAAGCTTACTAACGTTAAAGAAAGCAGACCTAAAGCTAATGCCTCAAGGACTCTGCTCCAAGCTTCCACTTCGGCAGGGCTATTCAAGGCTTTACCTTGAGGAAAGGACTCACGTCAAGTTTCCTTTTAGCTCTAGAGTGTATCAGGAGGAGCTCCCACCCAGGCTATGAAAGCACCCTGTTGATGTAGAGAACACTCGTTCCTTTCCCAGAGCCCTGCCTGCAGTGACTAGAGACCCGTCCTAAACTTTGATTTAGGTAGCTTCAAGGCAGCATGAATGGAGCACTCAAAATGGGAAAACAAGGCTTGTGCCATAAGGCCCCCGGTTCCAGCGAACACGCAGCCTATCTCCTTGTGATTTCTACCAAGTATACACTCTAGCTACACACTGGTCCCTTCCTTGAATAAAGTTTATTTGGCACTGAGTTCTGCGTGTAGCCAACCGCCTCCCCCAAGGAGCGCTCTTGCTAGGCTCTCGGGCTTAGTTTCTTCTAAAACCCTGCAGTGTAAGAGGAAGAACTGTGCTTTGGTTACAGCAGGAACGCAAGCCGACACTCTCCTGTAAGGATGGGGTCTTAAGGTATGACTTTGTAGAAGGAATGCGAAGCAGTTTTGGTTTCTCAGTGCCGCTCAGCCTAGGGCAATGAGGCAGATGTGCATGACATGTAGGACGTGAGAGAACACAGTTCCTGGAGCTGTTGGAGTGCTGAGGAAATCTAGCTCTCCCAGGGAAGAGTGCAGTGTGTTGCCCTACACTCAGCATACACAGAGTGACTGGGAAAGTTTTCCGGGCCTGGAAGTTTCTTAGCAGCCTAGTGGAGCCTGCCGGTGCTCGGTGTTCGAGCAGGGAACAGGGTGCCCAGGAGAGGTCCTCCGTTTCCTGAAAAGCTTACTAACGTTAAAGAAAGCAGACCTAAAGCTAATGCCTCAAGGACTCTGCTCCAAGCTTCCACTTCGGCAGGGCTATTCAAGGCTTTACCTTGAGGAAAGGACTCACGTCAAGTTTCCTTTTAGCTCTAGAGCGTATCAGGAGGAGCTCCCACCCAGGTTTTGAAATCATCCTTTTGATGTAGAGAAGACTCGTTCCTTTCCCAGAGCCCTGCCTGCAGTGACTAGAGAGCCGTCCTAAAACTGTTATTTAGGTAGCTTCAAGGCAGCATGAATGGAGCACTCAAAATGAGAAAGCAAGGCTTGTGCCATTAGGCCCCCGTTGCCAGCGAACACGCAGCCTACCTCCTTGTGATTTCTACCAAGTAAGTATACACTCTTGCTAAACACTGGTCCCTTCCTTGAATAAAGTTTATTTGGCACGGAGTTCTGCGTGTAGCCAACCGCCTCCCGCAAGGAGCGCTCTTGCTAGGCTATCGGGCTTAGCTTCTTCTAAAACCCTGCAGTGTAAGAGGAAGGACTGTGCTTTGGTTACAGCAGGAACGCAAGCCGACATTCTCCTGTAAGGATGGGGTGTTAAGGTATGACTTTGTAGAAGGAATGCGAAGCAGTTTTGGTTTCTCAGTGCCGCTCAACCTAGGGCAATGAGGCAGATGTGCATGACATGTAGGACGTGAGAGAACACAGTTCCTGGAGCTGTTGGAGGGCTGAGGAAATCTAGCTCTCCCAGGGAAGAGTGCAGTGTGTTGCCCTACACTCAGCATACACAGAGCGACTGGGAATGTTTTCCGGACCTGGAAGTTTCTTAGCAGCCTAGTGGAGCCTGCCGGTGCTCGGTATTCGTGCAGGGAATAGGGTGCCCAGGCGAGGTCCTCCGTTTCCTGAAAAGCTTACTAACGTTAAAGAAAGCAGACCTAAAGCTAATGCCTCAAGGACTCTACTCCAAGCTTCCACTTCGGCAGGGCTATTCAAGGCTTTACCTTGAGGAAAGGACTCACGTCAAGTTTCCTTTTAGCTCTAGAGTGTATCAGGAGGAGCTCCCACCCAGGCTATGAAAGCACCCTGTTGATGTAGAGAACACTCGTTCCTTTCCCAGAGCCCTGCCTGCAGTGACTAGAGACCCGTCCTAAACTTTGATTTAGGTAGCTTCAAGGCAGCATGAATGGAGCACTCAAAATGGGAAAACAAGGCTTGTGCCATAAGGCCCCCGGTTCCAGCGAACACGCAGCCTATCTCCTTGTGATTTCTACCAAGTATACACTCTAGCTACACACTGGTCCCTTCCTTGAATAAAGTTTATTTGGCACTGAGTTCTGCGTGTAGCCAACCGCCTCCCCCAAGGAGCGCTCTTGCTAGGCTCTCGGGCTTAGTTTCTTCTAAAACCCTGCAGTGTAAGAGGAAGAACTGTGCTTTGGTTACAGCAGGAACGCAAGCCGACTTTCTCCTGTAAGGATGGGGTCGTAAAGTATGACTTTGTGGAAGGAATGCGAAGCAGTTTTGGTTTCTCAGTGCCGCTCAGCCTAGGGCAATGAGGCAGATGTGCATGACATGTAGGACGTAAGAGAACACAGTTCCTGGAGCTGTTGGAGTGCTGAGGAAATCTAGCTCTCCCAGGGAAGAGTGCAGTGTGTTGCCCTACACTCAGCATACACAGAGTGACTGGGAAAGTTTTCCGGGCCTGGAAGTTTCTTAGCAGCCTAGTGGAGCCTGCCGGTGCTCGGTGTTCGAGCAGGGAACAGGGTGCCCAGGAGAGGTCCTCCGTTTCCTGAAAAGCTTACTAACGTTAAAGAAAGCAGACCTAAAGCTAATGCCTCAAGGACTCTGCTCCAAGCTTCCACTTCGGCAGGGCTATTCAAGGCTTTACCTTGAGGAAAGGACTCACGTCAAGTTTCCTTTTAGCTCTAGAGCGTATCAGGAGGAGCTCCCACCCAGGTTTTGAAATCATCCTTTTGATGTAGAGAAGACTCGTTCCTTTCCCAGAGCCCTGCCTGCAGTGACTAGAGAGCCGTCCTAAAACTGTTATTTAGGTAGCTTCAAGGCAGCATGAATGGAGCACTCAAAATGAGAAAGCAAGGCTTGTGCCATTAGGCCCCCGTTTCCAGCGAACACGCAGCCTACCTCCTTGTGATTTCTACCAAGTAAGTATACACTCTTGCTAAACACTGGTCCCTTCCTTGAATAAAGTTTATTTGGCACGGAGTTCTGCGTGTAGCCAACCGCCTCCCGCAAGGAGCGCTCTTGCTAGGCTATCGGGCTTAGCTTCTTCTAAAACCCTGCAGTGTAAGAGGAAGGACTGTGCTTTGGTTACAGCAGGAACGCAAGCCGACATTCTCCTGTAAGGATGGGGTGTTAAGGTATGACGTTGTAGAAGGAATGCGAAGCAGTTTTGGTTTCTCAGTGCCGCTCAACCTAGGGCAATGAGGCAGATGTGCATGACATGTAGGACGTGAGAGAACACAGTTCCTGGAGCTGTTGGAGGGCTGAGGAAATCTAGCTCTCCCAGGGAAGAGTGCAGTGTGTTGCCCTACACTCAGCATACACAGAGCGACTGGGAATGTTTTCCGGACCTGGAAGTTTCTTAGCAGCCTAGTGGAGCCTGCCGGTGCTCGGTATTCGTGCAGGGAATAGGGTGCCCAGGCGAGGTCCTCCGTTTCCTGAAAAGCTTACTAACGTTAAAGAAAGCAGACCTAAAGCTAATGCCTCAAGGACTCTGCTCCAAGCTTCCACTTCGGCAGGGCTATTCAAGGCTTTACCTTGAGGAAAGGACTCACGTCAAGTTTCCTTTTAGCTCTAGAGTGTATCAGGAGGAGCTCCCACCCAGGCTATGAAAGCACCCTGTTGATGTAGAGAACACTCGTTCCTTTCCCAGAGCCCTGCCTGCAGTGACTAGAGACCCGTCCTAAACTTTGATTTAGGTAGCTTCAAGGCAGCATGAATGGAGCACTCAAAATGGGAAAACAAGGCTTGTGCCATAAGGCCCCCGGTTCCAGCGAACACGCAGCCTATCTCCTTGTGATTTCTACAAAGTATACACTCTAGCTACACACTGGTCCCTTCCTTGAATAAAGTTTATTTGGCACTGAGTTCTGCGTGTAGCCAACCGCCTCCCCCAAGGAGCGCTCTTGCTAGGCTCTCGGGCTTAGTTTCTTCTAAAACCCTGCAGTGTAAGAGGAAGAACTGTGCTTTGGTTACAGCAGGAACGCAAGCCGACTTTCTCCTGTAAGGATGGGGTCGTAAAGTATGACTTTGTGGAAGGAATGCGAAGCAGTTTTGGTTTCTCAGTGCCGCTCAGCCTAGGGCAATGAGGCAGATGTGCATGACATGTAGGACGTAAGAGAACACAGTTCCTGGAGCTGTTGGAGTGCTGAGGAAATCTAGCTCTCCCAGGGAAGAGTGCAGTGTGTTGCCCTACACTCAACATACACTGAGTGACTGGGAAAGTTTTCCGGGCCTGGAAGTTTCTTAGCAGCCTAGTGGAGCCTGCCGGTGCTCGGTGTTCGTGCAGGGAATAGGGTGGCCAGGCGAGGTCCTCCGTTTCCAGAAATGCTTACTAACGTTAAAGAAAGCAGACCTAAAGCTAATGCCTCAAGGACTCTGCTCCAAGCTTCCACTTCGGCAGGGCTATTCAAGGCTTTACCTTGAGGAAAGGACTCACGTCAAGTTTCCTTTTAGCTCTAGAGCGTATCAGGAGGAGCTCCCACCCAGGTTTTGAAATCATCCTGTTGATGTAGAGAAGACTCGTTCCTTTCCCAGAGCCCTACCTGCAGTGACTAGAGAGCCGTCCTAAAACTGTTATTTAGGTAGCTTCAAGGCAGCATGAATGGAGCACTCAAAATGAGAAAGCAAGGCTTGTGCCATTAGGCCCCCGTTTCCAGCGAACACGCAGCCTACCTCCTTGTGATTTCTACCAAGTAAGTATACACTCTTGCTAAACACTGGTCCCTTCCTTGAATAAAGTTTATTTGGCACGGAGTTCTGCGTGTAGCCAACCGCCTCCCGCAAGGAGCGCTCTTGCTAGGCTATCGGGCTTAGCTTCTTCTAAAACCCTGCAGTGTAAGAGGAAGGACTGTGCTTTGGTTACAGCAGGAACGTAAGCCGACTTTCTCCTGTAAGGATGGGGTCTTAAGGTATGACTTTGTAGAAGGAATGCGAAGCAGTTTTGGTTTCTCAGTGCCGCTCAGCCTAGGGCAATGAGGCAGATGTGTATGACATGTAGGACGTGAGAGAACACAGTTCCTGGAGCTGTTGGAGTGCTGAGGAAATCTAGCTCTCCCAGGTAAGAGTGCAGTGTGTTGCCCTACACTCAGCATACACAGAGTGACTGGGAAAGTTTTCCGGGCCTGGAAGTTTCTTAGCAGCCTAGTGGAGCCTGCCGGTGCTCGGTATTCGTGCAGGGAATAGGGTGCCTAGGCGAGGTCCTCCGTTTCCTGAAAAGCTTACTAACGTTAAAGAAAGCAGACCTAAAGCTAATGCCTCAAGGACTCTGCTCCAAGCTTCCACTTCGGCAGGGCTATTCA